>NC_091950.1:311932056-312245806 GCF_031021105.1 Erythrolamprus reginae | reverse complement strand
ATAACTTCGGCACTTCTAGCTTCTTCAAGATTGTCCCAACAGCTTGATTCTGACAAGAATCACACAGGAAAGATAAAATACACTCTGTTTATGTCTAAGATGCAATGTTTACTCATTCACTTTAATGCACTCCTGGTCCTTCCTTCCCCTGAATATCTTGGCAAATCTAACCCTGAGAATTAGATTATAAGCGTGCAGTTACGAAATAAAAAGAGGAAGTGGAATCTCCTACATAATCTTCATGAAGAGAGAAAAGTTGCATACTTGTGAGAAATCTAAGCCAAAAGACTTTTAGTGTTTTTCCTAGCAAATATTTGCTGGCACTTTAAGAATGACATTACTCTATACAGCAGAAAAGCATTTGAGGATATAGTATTTGACAGCTACATGTGATTGAATATCTCTCAAATGTTTTTGGAATTGAATACACTAGCTAGCATATTTAACAGTTAAATATGTTTGTACCTTGTTTCTTCCTGCATAGCTCAATCTATTCGCCAAAATAAAACAAAAGATAGCAAAATAAATATTTAAACAGAATTCATTTGTAGTGAAGCAACAGATGCTAATGTGTTAAGTGCTAGGCAGAAGTGCTTTGGGTAGCAACCTCTCAGGAATTGTGCAGATGAAGTGGGAGCCTCAGGTTGAGACATGCATTGCTCTGAACAGGGAGGTTCAGAACAGACTATAGGATTCCAATAAAGGAAAATATGGTAAGAGTCAAGACTCACTGGACTGAGCCACAGGATTCCAATTTCTCACACTCAGCCCCAGGCCTTGGATGGCAGATGAACTAGCTGGAATGTTCTACCTGACTCTGTTGTCACTTCATCAAACCCCCATAGCTTTAACTTTAAACTGGCTACCATGGTCCTCACCCCATTCCTAAGAGGTCTGCAAGGGGTGTGCATAAGCGCACCAGTATATGTCTTACTGTCCATGTCCTACTGTCCCCATTTATTTATACCCTTTATTATTATTATTATTATTATTATTATTATTATTATTATTATTATTATTATTATTATTATGTCAGTACAACACAGCAAACGAGATCACTATGCTGGATTTCGTATTTCATCACCAGTCGGGCACTTCCCAAGCACCTAGGACTGAGTGATGTAGTGGCGAATTATGTTTGCCGATTCCAGTAAAGCGGCCTTTTGCAATTGACAGATGGAGATTTTGTCAATTCCGATGGTTTTCAAATGTCCACTGAGATCCTTTGATACAGTTTAGGAAATTTCTGTTTGGATTTCAATCAGCTTTGGCAATGATACCAGCCAGGGCCAGGAGCTTGGTCCAGATTGTAATTACTGCGGCACCCAACTGGTAGATTTCGCTGCTTGTTTATTCCTCCATCTATGCCAGGAAAACAAATTCCAATTTATTTATTTAGTTATTTATTGATTTGATTTCTATGCTGCCCATCTCCGAAGACTTGGGGTGGCTCACAATTGCTGTCCATTACATGGATGTGTCTTTAAAGATAGACCTATCAATGGGGGGAAAAGTAGGAATAGCCTACTTGTTTGTAGACAGTAGAAATCATTTTGAAGACTGTCTCTATAACCCTTTATGGTGTTTTAGGCAATATAGTGGGTTCTAACTTACCTCACTGCCGGTTCCCTTCCTGCCATGCTGCGTGGCTGTGTGTGCATTGTGCATTGTGTGGCCATGCACACGTGTGTGCATACATAATACAATACCTAAAACCAAGCAAAAAATAACAAACAAATAAATAAAAAGTTGAAAACAAGATGGCGGCGCATGCAGAGTGCCGGAAACTCAGCTTCTGCAAATGTGCAGAAGCAACAACAAAAACAACAACAACAAAACAAACACCCTCTCCCTCCAAAAAAGATGACAGCATTGATGGACTGGCACCAACAGAACTGGCTCCATGACTTCACCACCGTTTTGTGAACCGGGAAGAACCCACCTCTGGGTGGAGGCCTTGAATATTGAGAATTTTGAAGTCCTTGTGTTCTTGAGATTGGTTGATTGCTCGTAGACACCATTACCTAACCAGATAATATCAGAACCAAGGCAGAGTGAATTTTTAAAATTGTGTTTTGTTTTTCCAGATCCCTTTTTCTCCGAGTCTTGACCTCATAAATTATAGCTACCTGGAAGCTAAGTGTTGTCTATGTATGTGTTGTAATGCATTCTTTTTCTGCTGACAATAAAGAGTTGCTTCACTAGTCCTTTGTTAGGTTCCTTATTCTATACCCAGCAACACACCCAACGTTTGTGGAGAGGGGCGGCATACAAATCCAATAAATTATTATTATTATTATTATTATTATTATTATTATTATTATTAATTAAATAACTCTTTCAATATTTATTTCTTGAAATTGGTTCACCAAGCCAAACCATGATATTGTTCTCAATCAGCAGCTGAATAAATCAACTGAAATCATCTAGAAGTTGCATGATTGCTGTCAGATCCTTTGGCACATCTTTCCTTGGAGACTGTCATTTACAACTAGGATATTTTCACAGCTGTTGTGCAAGTGGACAGTTCAATTCAAATTTCACTTCCAGGAGAGTCTGTTGAAATCATGAAATGTTAACTTCTTATGACTGGCTAGTTATCAGATAACACAGATGCAGTTGAAGCACTGTAGAAGGGATAAGGTGTCAAGGAAGACTTAATATTCTTCCAAGGAAGAGCTCATTTTCATAAGTACTAAGAGGGTTGACATGGAAAGCTGCAGGGAAGGGCTATAATCTAATTGATTCCTCTCTTCCCCATGCCATCTTGTTAACTATCTGATTAATACAGCAGAAAATGTATATTGGTTTTTTTTTAAATGCTCTGATAGAGATGGAAATAAATGATATACCTGACATGGAGCGTGAGTTCATTTAAAGGAATATATTTCAGAGAAAGATTGTTGTATACAAGCCATAATTTCATGTCTACTTTACAAAATTATGGGAAATTTAACGGTGCTTTATTCATTTATTCAACATTTAAAGATGCATTCTTAAACATAAATATAATGATGTCATCAACAATGAACTACATTGCCAACATGCATCTAATAAATGTAACTTTCTTCAGCTTTGTGGTAATCTGTGCTGCAATGTTGTAAATATTTGCCATTCCCATAGAATAGAATAGAATAGAATAGAATAGAATAGAATAGAATAGAATAGAAAAGAAAAGAAAAGAAAAGAAAACAAAAGAAAAGAAAAAATTTGTCAAGAATCCTAAGGTACAACACTTAATGATAGTCAGGGTACAAATAAGCAATGAAATCATTGAAAGCATGCAGCCCTCCTTCAGTGGGTCGCCCTCTAGGGAGGCACAGCATGCCATGATTGCCACATCAGAATGAAGCGACAGAGAAAGTTTTCTCGATGAGGCAACCTCGAATGAATCAAGATCTCTCCTTTTTATTGTATTTTACAGTTCTGACATGTGGTACAGGATAACCAATTCGCGAACGCCACATACATTAAGCCATCCTCCAACTACTATTCACTCTTGCACCATATAAGGCAAGCTTCTCTTGTGGCTTCCCTATAGGTAATTAACGGAAGCTACATTCTTTGCCTTTTCCCTGGATTTTGTGTTTGCAAAGGAATGTCAATAATGCATACCCGTATATTTCCTTATATGGAAGTTAGCTATAGGTTTTCTTCATATTGCATACCAAGTCCATACATGGTCTGCAGCTTGCTTACTCAGCCTGGACTTTGCTGCCTTTCCATAGAGGAAGAATTAAGGTTTTATTCAGCACATAATTAGGCTTAAAACATCACTCTCCAGTAATATCTTATTTCCAAATTTCAGTGCCCATAAACCTATGATTACAACAAATCATATTAGGAACCAATCAATATATGTATTCTTATAAATGTATAGTTGATTCTCCGATTCATAAAATATATATTCTAAGGCATATTTTGTCAAAAGCTCTAATTAGTAATTTTTAGGCACTCTGAAAGGGAAACAACAAAGGTGAATCAAGAGAAGAGAAATGAAAGGGAGCATGAGGATGTGATAACAGAATGGACAAGGGGATCTTGCTTAATGACAAATTGTTCAGACTTAAGTAGGTTTTTGTGGCTTATGATATATAGAGGTATGGATGTATGAACTTTCTGAATGAATGCAGAAAATACTTTTTTGCAGCTTTGCAACTAACTGTTCTTCTCTTCTGTATCAAACCTGATTCTGCTGGGACCAGAGATACTGACCCTAGATTATTTCTCCATTTCTTTGCTTTTTCCCTTTAGCCTCTCCATTTTAGTCTCTATAACTTGTTCTGTTCCATTGTTTATTTCTCTTGATCATTTCTGTGCCAAAGCTAACATAGCAAAAGATCACATAACTGCTCATCTTTGAACCCCTCTTGCCAAAAGCAACACGAAGTTTACCTAGATCTCAAAGTATTGTTCTTTCAATCATCTTCCCTTGTTCTTATTATAATGTCATGGTAATGGCAACTAACAGTGTATGGCATGAGCTTTGGCCAGTCTCCAGGAAATACTCTAATAAAAACGTTATATTTCTTCATATAAAGATATGTGTTCACATAATAAAATTAAACAATACTTCGACATTATGTCATTTGCCTTAGGTTAGGTTAGGTTAGGTTTATTGGATTTATATGCCGCCCCTCTCCGCAAACTCGGGGCGGCTCACAACAATAATAAAAAACAGTACAGTACACAATACCAAATCCAATGCCCACCCATCCAGATTCCAATTGAAATTAATAATCTCATAAAAAACAGTATATATAAAAAACAGGCACACAGTCAGTCAATCAACAAAACAACATGGGCAAGGGGGAGGTGTTTTAGTTCCCCCATGCTTGACGGCAAAGGTGGGTCTTAAGGAGTTTACGAAAGGCAGGGAGGGTGGGGGCAATCCTAATCTCAGGGGGGAGCTGGTTCCAGAGGGTCGGGGCCCCCACAGAGAAGGCTCTTCCCCTGGGTCCCGCCAGACGACATTGTTTAGTCGACGGGACCCGGAGAAGGCCAACTCTGTGGGACCTAACCGGTCGCTGGGATTCGTGCGGCAGGAGGCGGTCCCGAAGATATTCTGGTCCGGTGCCATGAAGGGCTTTATAGGTCATAACCAACACTTTGAATTGTGACCGGAAACTGATCGGCAGCCAATGCAGACTGCGGAGTGTTGGAGTGATATGGGCATACTTGGAGAAGCCCATAATTGCTCTCGCAGCTGCCTTCCTCTCCTTTCAGCATATTAAAATGACCTGAGTAAACATGTCAACTGTATTCTCATTTTAACGTGTGCTAGATTCCACTATTGGCCTTGGGATAGCCATTTCCCAGATTTAAGGTAAAACCTCCCAATTTTCTGCAGGCTTGACCATAAATCTCTGACTTGGCATGTTAGAATACTTAGGAAATAATCACGAAAGCAAAATGCAAAATAAATTGATACATGGAGTTTCCAAACTCCACCCCCACCCCCTGAACTCTAGCTGGTTTAGAATCTAGCTAGTGCAGTTTAGATAATATGCTCATCTTACCCCACTTTGCCTCCTTCTTACTACTGCATTAATTTTGCTAAGATTTTGAGGAATCGGAGAAATTTGAGTCAGTCTGGATTGGAATATCAAATCATTTTTCTAGGGCTCCAGTATGGTGTATGAAGGACTGTTCCAGCATCATCAGCTTTACTAGATAAATGGTCAAAGCAATGGAAAATGCAGTTTAATGTTTCCAAATGTAAAACAATGCACTTGGGGAAAAGGAATCCTCAATCTGAGTATTGTATTGGCAGTTCTGTGTTAGCAAAAACTTCAGAAGAGAAGGATTTAGGGGTAGTGATTTCTGACAGTCTCAAAATGGGTGAACAGTGCGGTCAGATGGTAGAGAAAGCAAGTAGAATGCTTGGCTGCATAGCTAGAGGTATAACAAGCAGGAAGAGGGAGGTTGTGATCCCACTGTATAGAGCGCTGGTGAGACCACATTTGGAATACTGTGTCCAGTTCTGGAGACCTCACCTACAAAAAGATTTTGACAAAACTGAACGGGTCCAAAGACGGGGTACAATAATGGTGGAAGGTCTTAAGCATAAAACGTATCAGGAAAGACTTAATGAACTCAATCTGTATAGTCTGGAGGACAGCAGGGAAAGGGGGGGCATGATCAAAACATTTAAATACGTTAAAGGGTTAAATAAGGTTCAAGAAATGTTTTTAATAGGAAAGTGAACACAAGAACAAGGAGGCACAACCTGAGGTTAGCTCTGGGAAAGATTGGAAGCAACATGAGAAAATATTATTTACTGAAAGTAGTAGATGTTCTGGACAAACTTCCAGCAGATGTGTTTGGTAAATCCACAGTAACTGAATTTAAACATGCCTGGGATAAACATATGTCAATCCTAAAATAAAATATAGAAAGTAGTATAAAGGCAGATTAGATGGACCATGAGGTCTTTTTTCTGCCGTCAATCTTCTATGTTTCTATCATGACGTTGTCTTCAAGGCTACATTTAATAGAATGGAACAAGAATAAGAATAGAATATAATATAATAGAATAGAATATTCTTTATTGTCCAAGTGTGATTTGGCACACAATGAATTTGTCTTTGGACATACGCTCTCATTGCACATAAAAGACAAGATACATTTGTCAAGAATCATGACAAGTATACAACACTTAAGATTGTCATAGTGTACAAATAAGTGGTGCAGTGGATGAAGTTCACACTCAGCCTGCTTTGCATGGATGAGACCAAGAGTTGCCAATCTAGGATGCCAATTTCATTAGCTTCACCTATATAGCTTTGCTCCCAGACATTGAACATGGATAATAGCAGTTGTAGAATAAAGTACAGTGGTACCTCTACCTAAGAACGCCTCTACTTAAGAACTTTTCTAGATAAGAACCAGGTGTTCAAGATTTTTTTGCCTCCTTAAGAACCATTTTCTACTTAAGAACTTGAGCCTGGAAAAATTTCCCAGCCAGTTTCCTGCCATTTCCCCTTTAATCCCTGCCACCTCAGGCTTTTCTGGGCTGCCAAGGAGCCTTTCGGTGGTGCTTAAGGAGGCTTTGGCAGTCCAGAGTGAACAAAGCATTTTCCTTTCTCTGGGCACTTGGAGTGGTAATAAACCTCTGCCAGTGCCCAGAAAAAAGAAACACTCCCTTCGCTCTGGGCAGCGACTGTCCTCCTCCTTCTCTTCTTCCTCCTCCTCCCACCCAAATTTCGAGCTTTTATTTCTTTCCTAATGGGTTTGCACACATATTTTACTTTTACATTGATTCCTATGGGAAAAATTGCTTCTACTTACAAACTTTTCTACTTAAGAACCTGGTCACGGAATGAATTAAGTTCTTAAGTAGAGGTAACACTGTACAAAATTCAAAGGAGATGATATCTGTGATTCTACTCGTTATTCTGAAGGTATCAAATAAGCCCAGGAAAAATGATATCTAGGAGGAAAAGATAGTTCTACTTTTTAAATATAATTTGAAATAGCTCTGAATCTGCATAGAATTTCTGAATTATTCTAAGAAGTATTAACAAATATATTATGTTTCATAAGAGCAGGGCACCGGTCTCCTCACCCTATTCATTTCTCTACCCAGTACTGAATTTCAGAATTGTAATATGCTGGTGCTGTATTTTATTACTATTTTAGGGTGGCTAGTAATTAAAAGTTGTTAAGGTGTTCTTTTAAAAGGAAAAAAAAAAAACCCAAGCAGGATGCTTTTTATTTGTGGAGATGATTTATTCATCTGCTATTGCTTTGTTCACTTTGTTGTTGTAGCCACTAGAATGGAGCCCTCAACGGAATAAAAGAATTATATGCTCTAGGCTAATAAGGAACATATTCTCTGAAAGTGGATATTTAATACAGGCCAAACCATCTGGGTATAAAAAGGAGATTCTTGGTAGTCTTGAAGGAATCTGTAGGGGAAATGAATATGAGATACTTCAATGGCCCTGTGAAGATTGAATGGATTTGGTAGATGCAAATATAGATAGACTCTTGTGGAAGAATGGAAAATGTGGTGGGAAAGTGACTTGACTGGCTTCCGCATGGACTGCTATCATATTCATATACAGTGATCCCTCGATTTTCGCGATCTCGTTCTTTGCGAAACGCTATATCGCGATTTTTCCCACCCGATGACGTCACTCTCTTCCTTCCTTTCTCATCTTTCTTTCTCTCTCTCTTTCTCTATCTTGCTTCTTCCTCTCTCACACTCTCTTCCTCCCTCTCTCATCTCTTTCTTTCCTTCTCTCTCTTTCTCTATCTCTCCCCCTCTTGCTGGCGGGTGGCGGGCGGCGGGCGGGCGAGCGGGGGCATCAGCGAGGAAGACCCAGGGAAGGTTCCTTCGGCCGCCCAGCAGCTGATCTGCTCGGCAGCGCGGTAGCAGCGAGGAGCCGAATCGGGGTTTCCCTTTGCGTGGGTGGCGGGGAAACCCCGATCTTCGTCTGCTCGCTGCTGCTGCACTACCCAGCAGATCAGCTGCTGGGTGGCCGAAGGAACCTTCCCTGGGTCTTCCCCGCCACCCACGCAAACTCCACCATCTGCGCATGCGCGGCCATGAAAAAAAGGGCGCGCATGCGCAGATGGTGTTTTTACTTCCGCAACCCTACATCGCGAAAAATTGATTATTGCGAGGGGTCTTGGAATGGAACCCTCGCGATAATCGAGGGATCACTGTAGCTGCCAAATTTTAATTGAAGAGTAAGAAATTAAATACAACAGAGGGCAATATTGTGGAGATTGGGAGGAAGACAGAGAGGATATGGCAGAGAGAAAGGAACCTTGAATATTGGAAGAGAGAAGAATTATAGAAGAGCTAGGAATTATGCACATTTGGTGCAAATAGCATGCATATTCGTAGGGGGATGGATTGAGTTTGTGGTGCAAATATGTGCATACACATACACAGAAGTGCAACCTTTTCATTCCCCTCCACTCTGCTGGCATGTGTGTTTGGAAGCAGCCTTTTTAGGAGAAGGAATGGGAGCACCCCCCTCCGTGTGTGGTGTCTGTCTGTACGGATGGGAAGAGGAGGATGGAGTCACTCTACCCCACCCATTTGTGTAGTGTGTGTGCATGTAGACTTGTGAGGATTGCAACTCAAGAGTACAGTGATCCCCCGAGTTTCGCGATCTCGATCTTTGCGAAACGTTATATCGCAATTTTTCCACCCGATGACGTCACTCCCTTCCTTTCTCATCTTTCTTTCTCTCTCTCTTTCTCTATCTTGCTTCTTCCTCTCTCACACTCTCTTCCTCCCTCTCTCATCTCTTTCTTTCCTTCTCTCTCTTTCTCTATCTCTCCCCCTCTTGCTCTCGAGCGGCGGGCGGCACCCAGGGAAGGTTCCTTCGGCCGCCCACCAGCTGATCTGCTCGGCAGCGCAGTAGCAGCGAGGAGCCGAAGATGGGGTTTCCCCATTGCCCACGCAAAGGGGAAACCCCATCTTCGGCTCCTCGCTGCTACTGCGCTGCCGAGCAGATCAGCTGGTGGGCGGCCGAAGGAACCTTCCCTGGGTCTTCAACTCCCAGAGCGGCGGACAAACGGCGGCCGGACAAGCGGCGGACAAGCGGCGGGCAGACAAGAAATGCGGCGGCCGGAAAATTTCAAATTTATCTTTTCTGTTCTCTCACTAATAGCCATCACTGGGTCTTTTATATTTTCTGTAATACTTGGAGAAAACTAAGATTTAGACATTAAAAAAAAAATGGCATACACCAATGCACTTGACCAGTGACTTAGACATACAGGTGAAGGAAAAAACCCAAATATAAGTAGATGTCAAATAAGACAACTCTGGTGAATAAGATACTGTGACTTTTAAAAATATGGTTCTAGTTGGAATTTTGTTAAAGTCAATAGAGTATTTTGTCTAAGCTTAGTCTTAATGTCTGTGTATATCCAGTTGGGCATTCATATGATTTATCTCAACAGGTTTCCTAGCTTCTTTTCCTAAATTCTCCTTTAAATAAAACAATGCCTTGCTATTTAGGAAGGGGGACATTCCTGAACAGCTCCTTCTTAGCTTTAGCTCAGGCATTAGTGATGAAATTGAACAGCTGGCAGAATTAAATCATCCAAGAGACCCCTGGGAAATTCCACTCCCTGGTCTAATTGGTTTATATTGTAGCAGTTAGATGATGATTGATACTTCCTTTATCACTGAAATTCATTGGAGTTCATCAGAAATGACCAGAAACCCAATAAATTGTTTCAATTGTTTCTCTTTGTGTGAGTGAACATAGAATAAGATCATTTGACCAAGAGAAAGCCACAGATCTTGCTTGATTTAATAGAAAAATTCAAAAGTTAAAGTGGGTGCCATTTAAGGTCAAAACTCACCCACAATCCCAATAAAGCACAATATTTATAGTTTAGGATTGAAATGAGAGGTCCTTGGTACTCTTTGAACTTGATTGTTTTTTGCAGACATTTCATTACCCAAACTATTACTGATGATGTTACCCAGTTTGGTTATGAAACATCTACAAGAAAACAACCAGGCTTAGAGAGTACCAAGAAACTACAATCCAGAATCTGTGGGATGCTACAAAAGCGTATATTAGGGTCTTAACCATAGCATATACTATAAGGAGAAACAAAAATAAAAATAAACAAATTAATGAATTACAAAAGA
This sequence comes from Erythrolamprus reginae, assembly GCF_031021105.1. Classification (NCBI taxonomy): domain Eukaryota; kingdom Metazoa; phylum Chordata; class Lepidosauria; order Squamata; family Dipsadidae; genus Erythrolamprus; species Erythrolamprus reginae. The sequence continues at coordinate 312,235,176 of NC_091950.1, read as the reverse complement.
AGATTGGAGAATTAGAATATTAACAACAAGTAGAACTGTCAAAAGATAAAATTAGGGAAGAAATGGAATTAGTGAAACATAGAATTAATCTATTAACACAGGAGGATTTGGCACAGAAAATTAAAAGATCTAAACAGAACTATTTTGAATATGCAAATAAATCAGGCAGGTGGTCAGTATATAAATTAAGAAAAGAAAAAGAAGAAAAATTCATACAACAATTAGAAGATGAGATAGGTAATATAAAAGTAACAACAGAAGAATGACATACAAACATGTTCTACTGATAACAGATTTGGGTAGAAATACATTAAATGAAGAAATAGCAATTACAGAGCTAGAAAAAGCAATACAAAAACAAAATACAATAACAAAACTCAAGGGCCAGATGGTATTACAGCAGAATTTTACAAGGAATTACAGAATTCATTGAAAAAGTTATTATTGGTAACATTTAATGAGGTTTTAAGTAAAGGAGAAAACTTGAGCAGAGTCAACAATAACACTAATACCAAAAGATACATCATAAAAACAAAAGATACAAAATTACAGGACAATCTCGCTGTTGAAAGTAGACTACAAAATTTTCGCAACACTAATGGCTGAAAGATAAAAAAATATAATCAATAAACTGATCGATTCAGATCAAAACAGTTTTCTTCCAAACAGACACATCAGAAATAATCTTGGACACATTAGAATATTGTGAAGTAAACCCAGGAAAACCTGTAGCTCTCATGTTCCTCGATGCCCCAAAGGGCTTTGACAATCTAAATTGGAATTTCCTTATAAATAAAAATTGTTTTAAAAAGATCACTTTAGATCAATTTCATTTGTATTAATTTAACAACACCCAAGAAACTAAGGGTTCTGTTTTCAATGTAGGTCCTTTATTATTTAGTATCTTTTAAAATCTTGCCTGTGTGATGAATTGTCCAATGCGTTATTTATGTTGTGAACTATGTTGAATGGTATCTGATTTATTCAGAGTAAGAGAATTCTAACTTTTTTTATGGGTGTCCTCTGAGATAAATGGGGCATCTGCTCTTGAATCTATTTTGAAATTAACAGTTGTCCCACAATCTGTTAGCTTTATCCTCCATGCGAATGGTGTGTCTTTTAAACAATGCAGGCTAAGGAAATTAGCCTTCCACTTCTGTGGTCACTTCAAATGTATATGTGTACAACATGTGCTAGCAAATTTTACTATATTTGAACATTTCTTATTAGTACTTCATCTAAGCCAGTGCTTCTCAATTATTTTCTGTTATGCCCCCCCAGGAAGAAGTAAACATTTTGTGCCCCTCCCCGACTCTCCGTTGGGATGCAATATTTGGCATGGTTTTGCTGAAGAAAACTCAAGTTTTTTTCACAAATATAAGTGTGTTTAAGTGACACCTTAATTAATTTCACTTCTTGCTGTAAACTGCCAACATTTTTACACACAATAAACATACCAGTCTTTCCTCCTCTCCCACTATAGTCATGGTGAAGCCAAGCACTACATCATGCACTTTGTCATATTTGCTCAGCTTAGCTTTGTCTCATTATCTCTATTTCTCCTTTTCTTTTCATCCATGTTAAATATTTTTCCATGTCGTCTCTTAAGGTTTGTTACCTGCACTTCATATCTCCTGCTCTGTGCTGTGTGCTATTGTTCAGTGCAAAAACCCCTTACTCCCTGCGGCAAAAAATGACACATACCCCGGGGTCATGCACCCCCTCCTTGACATCACTCCATGCCCCCAGGGGGGGCCACCCCAGTAAATGGGAACAAGTGATATAAACAAAAATTAATATTATTGGGGCAAATCATGTTCATAGTGACCCAGAAGGATCTAACTGTGTTGTTGTTTTTGGCAATGGGTTTTGAAAGAATTACTACTCTAAAGTAACATTTAATAAGAAATTATCTATCTTTTTGTTCTGTTGGGCTCTCTGGTACACTCCTCCCAAAAATTCACAGGTACAAATTTCAGACACACACACGTTTGAAAATTCAAAACAATGTTCTTTATAATGAAAATTCACTTAACCTAAGCCTTCTTTTGGTATAGCAAAGAGCACTTCTCTCCAAACAAACTGGTAATTTGTACAAGTCCCTTATCAGTTCTGTGATACTTAGCTTGCAACTGTGAGGAAATTCACAGTCCTTCTTCTTTCACAAAGTGAAACACACTTTGCTCTGATTTAGTTTCAAAGCGGGGAAAAATCAGCACACAAAAGGTCAAAGTCAGCAAAGCAGTCACGAAACACAAGGATCAGATAATCCTCCACAATGGCCAAACCCACAGGCTGCTATTTATAGCAGCCTCACTAATGACCACAGCCCCACCCAAACACAGGTGGCCTCATTTTCTTTGATAATAATCTCTCAGTTGTTGTTGCCTACGCATCGCTCTCCGCATGGGTGGCTGTATCATTAACTCTTGTTCTGAATCCAAGGAGGAGCTAGATAATTGATCTCCTTCTGAGCTGTCTGCCACACTCTCCTCCTCCCTTTCACTCGTGTCTTCTTGGTCAGAGGAGCCTTCATCAGCAGATTCCACTGGGGGCAAAACAGGCCTGCAGCATGTGGATGTCTCCCCCACATCCACAGTCCTTGGGGCAGGAGTTGGGCCAGAGTTAACCACAACACTTTTATTACTAATATCTACTAATTTCTAATGTAACTAATTGTCATTATGTGAAGTCAAAGGTTGGCCTGACACAGTTTGGTAGCGATAGAGGAATGGGGAGGGAGGGAGATATATAGTACATATATGCCACCACACATTCCTTTCTGCAGAGTCCATAGTAACAAACGCAGGAAGGAATTAGGAATCCTGCATAGGTTTGGTCCCCATGACTGCATTTGTGGGTGTGGGGATGTGAGATGGGGTTTTGACCCGGATGTAATCTAAGGGGCTCAGAGTTGGAATGAATCAAGTCAAATCCAGATATGGCTTTGTTAATAAATCGAGCCCTGCATGAAGCACAGGCGTGGAATTTGATTTATTTCTCAGATGCTATTTGGTTCGCTGACAACAAACAGATATAATCAACCAAGGAACATTCTTCTTAGCTATAGCAATAGCACTTAGACTTATACACTGCTTCACAGTGCTTTTATCTCTAAGCAGTTTACAGAGTCAGCATATTGCTCCCAACAATTTGGGTCCTCATTTTACCAACTTCAGAAGGATGGAAGGCTGAGTCAACCTTGGATCTAATGAGGATTGAACTCCTGGCAATGAGCAGTGAATTAGCCTGCAAAACTGCATTCCAACTATTCAGTATTGGGTTTCTATCTGAATGGGGGGGCAGACGGTGTTCCGATAGCAAAAATGGAGCTTCATGCGCAGCTCCAGATGACCAGTGCACACGCACATGCATTGGAGATAGATTTGGCTTATGCGCATGGGCAGGAAGCAAAATCTCATGAGAGGATGTGCGGGCACATGAGATTTCAGCTGTTTTTGGTGATTTTATTTTGCTTCTGTGCATGCACCAAAGCAAAAACATTGCTGACATCTTGCACGCCCAGGCATCTTCTCTCAAGATTTTCTTCCTGTGCATGTGCAGAAGCCAAATCTCACTCCTATGCATGTGCATGCCCATCAGACACACATGTGTACCCACCAGTCACTTAGAACTGCTCACACATCCGTACTGATAGCGGAGGTAAGTTGCAATCCCCGCCTGCAACTATTGCACCACCAAGGTTCAAACTCCTATATTATTATTATTATTATTATTATTATTATTATTATTATTATTATTATTATTATTATTATTTTACTTACTTACTTACTTACTTACTTACTTACTTACTTACTTACTTACTTACTTACTTACTTATTTATTTGATTTGTATGCTGCCCTTCTCCGAAAACTTGGGACAGCTTACAGAGCAAATGTAAAAACACAGCGTACAGTACAAATCTAATACATGAAAAAAAACTATAGCTAAAACCCCTATGTATTACTTAATCAAATGGTACAATCACACCATGTATCACAATTATTAGTCGGGGGACAGATTTAATTGCCTCAGGCCTGGCAACATAGATGAGTCTTAAGACTCTTGCGGAAGGCAAGGCGTTTGGGGGCAGTACAAATCTCTGGGGGGAGCTGATTCCAGAGGGTCAGGGCCCCCACAGAGAAGGCTCTTCCCCTAGGCCCCACCAGATGACATTGTCTGGTCGACGGGACCTGGAGAAGGCCAACTCTGTGGGACCTAATCGGCCGCTAGGATTTATGCGGCAGAAGGCGGTCCCGTAAGTAATCTGGTCCAATGCCATGTAGGGCTTTGCAGGTCCTCACCAACACTTTGAATTGTGTCCAGAAACCAACCAGCAGCCAGTGCAGTCTGCTGAGTGTTGGAGAGACATGGGTATATCTTTTTTTAATATAAACTTTATTAATTTTTCATTAAAAAAGACAAAACTGACAAACATACATTTAACATAAAATTGGGGTTGCAATTTCCCCACTTATTCTAGAAGTCAAATTTCCATACAGAAAAAAGAATACCTTATTAATACTTTAAATCAACTTATTACTTTAAATGAAAAGAAGAAATTTTGTTTAACCTTATATAAAAAAACCCCTTCATATATAAACTAAGTAGAACACAAAATTTAAGTCATAACCATACTTCTACATTTCTCACATAAATTTTACTTTTAATTATTCTTCTTATTTATCCATATATACACTTTATTCCAGAATCCAAATCACATAAAATTCTGATTCCTCTTGGTCTTTTAGACATGGGTATATCTAGGGAGACCCATGACCGCTCGCGTGGCTGCATTTTGCACAATTTGAAGTTTCCAAACACTCTTCAAAGGCAGCCCCATATAGAGAACATTGCAATAATCGAATCTCGAGGTGATAAGGGCATATACATATACATCAATATTTACTGGTTCTGGTTTCATCCTAACTGAATGCTTGGGGAAGAATCAGGTCTTCAAAGCCTTCCAGGCTAGGAAGATAATGCCAGCTGGACATTGCAGTAAAAGAAGCATAATGAAATGGAGAAGGAAAAGGTAGAGAAGGGGAACATTTCTGATCTTATTGACATTTTCCCACAGATATTTTAGCTTCAACTTGGAAAGTTTCCCAAGCTGCACATGGTGATCTATTTGGAGAGTGACGCACTGACTCAGTCAGCAGTAGGTTCTAAAACCCATTACTACCAATTTGTGTGCATGCTTGTGCATGTGCATGCTACTTCTGTGAATGCGCAGAAGCATTCTGGACAGATGGGCGGAGACGTCCACCATCAATGCTACCAGTTCTAAGGACCAGGCCAAACCAGGAGCAACCCACCACTGGACTCAATCTATTCAAACCTCATCTGGAGAACTTTGGGATCCTGATAAAATGGCAATGAAGTTGTAGGCAGGCAAACAATGCACATGAACAAGGGACTTTATACTTTCCAATATGTAGAAAGTATTGATAAGCTGCCTACACACATAGTCTCGGCAAAACATTACTTTGGAATAAAAAAATTGTAGGCGCTCATAGTAAATATAAAAGATTTCTTTTAAAAAAAATGAGGATTGGGTTTTCAAAAGACAAAAAAAATTAAATCTACGCTCCCACACAGATGCTACTCTGACATAGCCACACTATATAAATGCACATGGTTTTAAACTTGTGCAGAAAACCCTAATCTTTTTACTGCATGCATAAGCATTGGGGTAGATGCTTAAACCCACTAAAACTCTTGCTGACAATGATCAGGATTAATAGCAGCAAGAATTCTATCTGAGCAGCGATGAAAATTCACAGTAATCTTAAATCTGGTGTGAATACAGCTAATAATCTCATAAAACCATCCACACCCAGCTAATCCCTTTGATCCTTCCTCCTCTTCCTCCTTTAGCTGCCAACTAAACGAATTCTCACCCCTCCCCATCGGCCCTTCCATGCGGCCCGTCAACACCTCCCACCTTTGTGGTAAGCACAAATGTATGGGAGCTTAAGGAAATGCTTGCCACACTTCCAATCCCTTTTCAACCTTGGCAGTGAAAGAGAACATGAGTTCAGTTTACACAAGAAGTGGGAAGAGAAGAGAGGCAGGAAGAGGAAATACATCTTTTTATTTTATTTTATTTTATTTATTTATTGAATTTGTATGCCGCCCCTCTCCGTAGACTTGGGACGGCTAACAACAATGATAAAAACAGCATGTGACAATCCAATAATAAAACAACTAAAAACCCTTATTATAAAACCAAACATACACACAAACATACCATGCATAACTTGTAATGGCCTAGCGGGAAGGAATATCTCAACTCCCCCATGCCTGGCAGTATAAATGAGTCTTGAGTAGTGTACGAAAGACAGGGAGGGTGGGGGCAATTCTAATCTCTGGGGGGAGTTGGTTCCAGAGGGCCAGGGCCGCCACAGAGAAGGGTCTTCCCCTGGGGCCCGCCAAACGACATTGTTTAGTCGACGGGACCCGGAGAAGGCCAATTCTGTGGGACCTAACTGGTCGCTGGGATTCGTGCCATAGCTGAACCACTAAGCATAATCTTTGAAGACACCTTCAGGGCCAGTTCTCTACCAAACCTATGGTCACTAGCCACAGTCATTCCCATCTTCAAAAAAGGAAATCCCCGTCTAGGAGAAAACTACAGACCTATCTCTCTATGCTGCGTCACAAGCAAAGTCATGGAATCAATCATAAACCAATCCATTATCCTCCACCTAGAAACTAATAAACTACTCTCTAAAAAAAAAATTGATTTCAGAAAAACATTAGATTAGATTAGATTAGATTTATTGGATTTATATGCCGCCCCTCTCCGCAAACCTGTAACCTGCAATTCCTACACTGCAAAAATATATGGACTATACATCTCAACCAGGGCAAATCAGTAGATGCAATTTATATAGACTTCTGTAAAGCTTTTGACTCAATGGCTCACAATAAACTACTTCTAAAACTGAAATCCTATGGCATCTCTGGACCCCTACATGACTGGATAACTGTGTTCCTATCAAACAGATAACAAGTGGTCAAAATAGGGAGCGCCCTATCTAATCTTCTTCCTGTTAACAGCAGTGTACCCCAAGGCAGCGTACTAGGACCAATGCTCTTCATACTCTATATAAATGACCTTTGCAATCACATTACAAGCAACTGCATTCTCTTTGCCGATGATGTAAAACTCTTCAACATCACCAATAACACTGCTGCCTTCAAAAAAGACTTTGACTTTGTGTCAAAATGCTCAAACATCTGGCAACTCCAAATCTCAACCAACAAATGCTCTGCCCTACACATTGGCAAAAGATTCAGAACACCAAATACAAGCTGAATGGAAAAGACCTTGCAGACAACCCTCACTCTATAAAAGACCTTGGAATACTCATATCAAATGACCTAAGTGCCAAGGCCCACTGCAACAACATTGCCAAAAGGCTTCAAGAGTTATTAATCTAATCTCACATAGCTTCTTCTCTGGTAATATCACACTACTAACCAGAGCATACAAAACTTTTGTCAGACCAATCCTTGAATACAGCTTATCTGTCTGGAACCCACACTGCATTTCAGACGTAAATACATTAGAAAGTGTCCAGAGATACTTTTTGAGAAGAGCCCTCCACTCCTCTACTCACAACAGAATATTTTACACAATCAGACTTAAAATCCTAGCCTTACAAAGTTTAGAACTATGTTGCCTTCAACACAACCTAAGCATAGCTCATAAAATCATCTGCTACAACGGCCTTCCTATCAGTGACTATTTCATCTTCAACCACAACAATACATAAGCACACAACACAACACAAAGTAAACTGCTCCAAAATTGACTGTAAAAAATACGACTTCAGCAACCGAGTAGTTAATGCCTGGAACTCACTATCTGACTGTAGTTTTCTCACAAAACCCCCAAAACTTTTCCCTTAGACTAGTCACTGTTGACCTCACCTGATTCCTAAGAAGTCAGTAAGGGGTGTGCATAAGAGGGCAACATTAGGACTTCCCTGGCCTAATGTTTCCCTTATTTGTACCCATCTCATATATATAAACAGTGTTATATCTATGTATACTATCAATACTCACTTGAAAAATAAATAAACAAATAAATAAATACTTTCCTTTAAACTCTGTCTAGCGGTGGTATAAATACATGGCACAGGACCAGATTATCTCTGAGACTGCCTTCTGCCGCACGAATCCCAGCGACCGGCGAGGTCCCATAGAATTGGCCTCCTTAGGGTCCTGTCGACCAAACAATGTCGGCTGGCGGGACCTAGGAGAAGAGCCTTCTCTGTGGGAGCCCCGGCCCTCTGGAATCAACTCCCCCCAGAGATTCGCACTACCCCCACCCTCCTTGCCTTCTGAAGGAGCTTAAAAAAATCATCTTTGCCACCAGACATGGGACTTTTAGATCTTTCCCCTGACCACTGAATGCCTTAAGTATGATTGCTGAATGTTTGGTTGATAAGTTTTTCTTTTAATTGTTTTTAAATTGTAGTATTAATTGGATTTACATTATTGTTTTGTTTTTATATATGCTGTTAGCCAACCGGAGTCCTGGGAGAGGGGCGGCATACAAATCCAATTAATTAATTATAATAAAATAATAAAATAAAATAAAATAAAATAAAATAAAATAAAATAAAATAAAATAAAATAAAATAAAATAAAATAAAATAAAATAAAATAAAATAAAGTAAAGTAAAGTAAAGTAAAGTAAAGTAAAGTAAAGTAAAAAGTAAAGTAAAAAGTAAAGTAAAGTAAAGTAAAATAAAATAAAATAAAATAAAATAACATAAAATAACATAAAATAACATAAAATGACATAAAATAACAATAACATTAAAATAAAATAAAATAAAATAAAATAAAATAAAATAAAATAAAATAAAATAAAATAAAATAAAATAAAATAAAATAAAATAAAATAAAATAAAATAAAATAAAATAAAATAAAATAAAATAAAATAAAATAAAATAAAATAAAATAAAATAAAATAAAATAAAATAAAATAAAATAAAATAAAATAAAATAAAATAAAATAAAATAAAATAAAATAAAATAAAATAAAATAAAATAAAATAAAATAAAATAAAATAAAATAAAATAAAATAAAATAAAATAAAATAAAATAAAATAAAATAAAATAAAATAAAATAAAATAAAATCCCCCCACAAATGGATATGGGTTTATATACTCAGTGCCGCATGCAACCTCATCGCTTCCAAGTGTTCTTGCTACATTTTGCCAGTTTACTCTCCGCAGGACTGAGCAAAATTTAGCTCTGGTGAATCCCTAACACACAAGCTGAGTTCTCAAGTTACTGATGAGGTCTTCTTCTTTAAATGTGGTATTAAGAGTACCTTGGAGTTATGAGAAATATTATGCATCCTTTTTTAGATCTGCCTGTTCATCACAATATTGTGCCAGAGCTTGTTTGGAAAACATGATTGGCAGATAACCATCTCTATCTTTTTCACTGCTGGAGGTCAGGGCTGGACAAAGGTAATGCTTTTTTAATTAGTCGTTGAGAGGATTGAATATCATTGCTATGGGTTGCATACTGCTTCCTCCAAGATTGCATCTGAAGAAAACCCCTGGCCATTTTCACATGTGAGACTAGAAATTAGTTTTCACTTGCACTGTGCGTGTCATTTGCAAAACGTATTCATGTTGTACATTTCTACAAATGCAGATCTAATTTCACACCATTTATAGATTTAAGCGCAAACAAATGTTTAAACCTATCTGTGGAAACACCCAGTGAGCTTGCATTCCATTTTTGGCACAATCTTTTAGGAGAAAATGAAAAAGAACGTATGGTATTGGGTAGGTATCCTACTGACCATACAAGGTCCCCTGTGGCTTGCTTAAATTTATATTGATAATGTAATAAGACTGAAAGAAAACAAAAATTGCAGAAGCCAGGTAAAAGTAATAATGAAATCATATTTAACTGCACATTTACTGCACTTAGCAGAATGATAACTTTGGGATCGAACACAACTCTTCTAAGGAATATCCTTTTGGGTTCAGTTCCAAGTGGGGAAAAAGATACCGGATTAATGGAAGTTGCTTGGAAAGAAGGTTTAATAGGGGACAGGAGCACATGACAACAGAAACGGTGGATCACATTCTTCTAGATGTTGGGTGAAGAGAAAAGGGAGGAAAAGATGTCTAGTCCCTTGGTTTTATTTCCTTTGTTGGGCCCCACCTCTTAGTTTCCTGTTCCTGTGTATGTAATGCACTCTGATTGGCTGTCAGTCTCCCATGGAGTCATGCAGGGGCAACTCTGTAGTCTGTCTTGAGTCCAAGCTTTCTTGAGACCCTCTGGCTGGTGCAATCTTTCCAAGTATCATTTGGTGTAATGAAAGGGCTTTGGGCAATTCCTAATATGGCTCTGTTTGAAGGAGGTAGATCTTTGTTGTGTAAAATAGACTGAAAATAGCCTGGTCCAGGCTATTGACAAAGGTGGCGGGGGGGGGGAGGTGAATTTGCTGGGCCATTCCTTATTGGCATGTTGACAAAGGTAGGGTCTACTAAGAGTGAGTCTGTTTCCTGCCTAAAAACACATTTTTTTCATTTCTCTAGAGCAGAGGTCCTAAAACATGGCCACTTGAAGACTTGTGGACTTCAACTCCCAGAATTCTCCAGCCAGCTATGCTGGCTGGAGAATTCTGGGAGTTAAAGTCCACAAGTCTTCAAGTGACCAAGTTTGGGAACCCCTGCTCTAGAGATATTCTATATAATATTCTACCTTTTTAATTTTTGCAAGAATATTTCATTTTTCTAAGAGAGGGTAGGTGCTAACTTCCTTCAGAACTATAACAGATTATTCTGGTTAAAGTTAACCAAAGCACTCCTGAATGATTCGGAATATCAATAGAGCAAATAAATGAATTTTCTTCAGCACGTGCTTGATTTAAGCTTCGGGTCATTCAAATGAAATGTTATCTGGCTGAGTATCCATAAGCCATAAAACAAATCGTGTACTTCATCCTGTCCCTGGCCTTGCTGGTATAGTTACCAAAAGCAACACCATCTTAATTCAGTAAGACATATTTCTAAGAAAGTGTGTTTTATATTAGTTTGAAAGAAGGCGAATAGTTTGTTAGTGGTGCTGACTTCCATCTTAGATTTCAGAAAAAAATCTACTCAGCACTGAAAGCTTCTATCCAGCCTCTGTTTAGTATGATTTAATGATCAGCTTTGGTAAGTAAGACAGGAAGGAGTAACTGTGATGTGGGAAATACTTTATATCTGCAGTACTCTGGTGGGAATTAATGAAGTAGAGACTCTTTGAAGGAGTACAACGTTGATAACAATGTTGTACTGTACCAAAGGCTAGTGCCCTTTTGATCTTTTATTATTATTGATCTTTGAATTATATTCGAGGTGAGGAGAAAGAGACAAAAAAAGCAATGAGTTGGGCTTGGACAAAACTGAAGATGATTTAATAGAAAATTAAATATAATTGGAATGATCATTCCCTTTCACCTCGTTAAAAATTACTGATCAGCAACAGGTTTTGGGAGAAGCTGGAGGGGACAATGTTGGGACTAGAGGATGTTCACTTCTCCAAGCAAGATAAATGTGAATACAGTGATACCTTGTCTTACAAACTTAATTGGTTCCGGGACGAGGTTCTTAAGATGAACAGTTTGTAAGATGAAACAATGTTTCCCATAGGAATCAATGGAAAAGTGATTAATGCATGCAAGCCCCAAATTCACCCCTTTTGCCAGCCGAAGTGCCCATTTTTGTGCTGCTGGGATTCTCCTGAGGCTCCCCTCCATGGGAAACCCCACCTCCGGACTTCTGTGTTTTTGCGATGCTGCTATTTCACTGAGGCTCCCCTCACTGGGAAACCCCACCTCTGGACTTCCGTTGCCAGCAAAGCGCCTGTTTTTGCACTACTGGGATTCCCCTGCTGGGATTCCCCTGCAGCATCACAAAAACATGGAAGTCTGGAGGTGGGGTTTCCCATGGAGGGGAGCCTCAGGGGAATCCCAGCAGTGCAAAAATGGGCGCTTCGCTGGCAACGGAAGTCCGGAGGCGGGGCATCCCAGTGGCAGCGGTGGGTTTGTGAGGTGAAAATAGTTTGTAAGAAGAGGCAAAAAAATATTAAACCCCGGGTTTGTATCTCGAAAAGTTTGTATGATGAGGCGTTTGTAAGATGAGGTATCACTGTATATTGATTCAGGAATTGTTATTGAATATGTCTCCTTTTCAGCTCACCTTTTTAAAGCCATTCTGGAATGAATAATCCCATGAGTTTTGTATGATGGATTCCATCTGCCTTTGAACGCAATTAATTATAAAAGCATAAAAGATGGATTTCTCATGTTTGTCAGACTTTTGGAAAGGTTTATCAGCAGCCTTTGTTGTCTATACAAATGCAGATATTTTCTTTCTCTTCTATAATCACAATATTGGGTGAAGTATGAATTGTTCATCAAAGATAGAAAACCAAATGGTTACCAATTCCATGCCATTGCCATAAGATTTCAAAATCTTGAAAATGCACAGGTTAATTTTTCGTTCATGGAAAGATTATGGCACAGTGACATTTTTCAAAAGGAAAAGATAGACATCCAGAAGAAGTCCTCTCAGTTCATTTTAATTTTATGAGCAGATGAGATGGGTTATTTTTACACCCAGAGATAGGCATGCTATAGATCTGATTCTCCAACTGTCAAAAATAATGTGGCCAAGCTAATTATAAAGAACAACTGGATCATAGATCTTACAATGAAACACTTGAACTAATTTATCTGAGGTAATAATTTAATCAAATAATAGCTGTAAACAAAGAAGCAGCTTAGCCTAGTGGTTAAGACACCAGGCTAGAATTAAAAAAAAATCAGTTCCAATACTACCTTACGCATGAAAGCTAGCTGAGCAATTTTGGGCCAGTTAGACTCTTTCAGTTCAATTTACCTCATAGAATTGTGGGGAATATAAGAGGAGGAAGCTACATTAGATATGTTTTCCACCTTGAGTTATTTATAAAAATTAAAAAACGGAGTTTAAAAATAATTGGAAGAAAGGAAACCTTTACAGGCTGTTTTATTCCTGACCAAATGTCTATTGCCAAGATTGATATTTTTATGATTTCTCTCTATTGAATTCTGGGAGTTGAAGTCCACGAGTCTTAAAGTTGCCAGGTTTGAGGACCCCTGCTCTATTGATACTCTCTATTGAATTCCTGTGTGTAGCATGAGCATTTATTAATTGGTGTGGCTGATGTGCTTCAGCAAGAAACGAAGAAGGTGGCAATAGCAGGTGCAATAAGAACTGGCAGAATCCATAATATTAAATCGTCCAGGAAAAGAGATGGGGGAAAAGAAAACATTTTTACTTCCATTAGCATTCCCCTCTCAGGCGATGTTTTTAAAAAGAGGAATAAATTTGCTTCTCAAAGAAGCCGTTAAGTGGTAAATTGGCAGTGAATGAAAGATTGTCCAGATAAGTAACACACAGACAAAAAAAAAAAAATTACACAGAACTCACAGAACTAATTTTGCATAGTTGTCAAGGCCAACCACCTGGCCTTAAACCACCCCTTGCTTCAGTTTATGTTTATTCTTTTTCTTATCGGCCCCAAGAAAAGAGAAGACGTTTGTTAAAGAGGTCCACAGATGGGCTATCAGCCCTTCTTTTTGAACTATAAAGGAAGCCCTCTCCGTCTTGTTCAGGTTGTGTGATCTCAGCCACAGGCGCAAAATAAAGAAGCTCTTTCCTCGTTCTCCTTGGCTGCTTCGGCCACGGAGGTTTCAACTACCATGATTGTGACAGGCAGGGAGAGGCAGGCAGAGGGCGGTGGGAAGGGAGAAAAATTATTGTCTCTAGCTTTCCAGCCCACTTAATTGGCCTGAGGAAAGGGCAGGCGAGGGGGGTGAAGGGAAAGATTTATAAACAAATAGTCCATTATGCTTCTCATTAGTTGGAAGAATACCTGCATAAGTGGAAGCTGTCAGTTACAATAAGCACCCCCTCTCTTTTTTGCTTATATAATAATCCCGGCATTCAAAAGACTAATCACTATACACTGATCTACAAAGCATCTTATTTCCTCATCAAATTTCCTTACTCGGCTTAGCCATGCTTGTCAGCTTCCCAGCTCTCCTTTTCAATAACTGGTTTATTCGGAGCGTCCAGCCAAGAAGCATTCCTGGGAGTAAGACCACGGAAGAATGAAGCCCTAATTTCTTTATCTCACTCCAGGAGAGATTTCTCCTTGTGCGCCTGGGAAAAGGTCACACAGGTAATTTGGGCTGCTGGTTTGCATTAGAGAGGAGGAGGAGGAGGAGGCCGATCAGCACATTGGAGCCCTTTCTTTGTCTGAGAAGTCAGATGGCCACCAAGGGTGAAGGAAGAATATGAATGGAGAGAAAAGAGAACAGCGAAAAGCTAATCATCTCTATTTTTTTTTAAAAAAATAAGCCTTCCTTCCTTCCTTCCTTCCTTCCCTCCTTCCTTCCTTCCTTTTTTCTTTCTTTCTCTTTCCTTCCCTCCCGCCCGCCCTCCTTTCTTTCTTTTTCCTTCCTTCCTTCCTTCCTTCCTTCCTTCCTTCCTTCCTTCCTTCTTTCTTTCTTTCTTTCTTTCTTTCTCTTTCCTTCCCTCCCTCCTGCCCGCCCTCCTTTCTTTCTTTTTCCTTCTTTCTTTCTCTTTCCTTCCTTCCTTCCTTCCCTCCCTCCTTCCTTCCTTTCTCTTTTCTCTTTTCCCTTTTTCAGAGAAAAAGAAAAGAGAAAAGAGAAAGGAAGGAAGGAGGAAAGGAAAGAAGGAGAGAAAGAAAGAGAGGGAGGGAGTAATGAAGGAAGGAAGGAAGGAAATGAATGAAAGAAATACTTATTTTTTTAAAAAAAAATACAGATGTTCAAACATTAACTCTTAAAACTGAAAGAGACTCTCGGTTTTTTGCAACAACAAAACCCAATGGAAAATAGACTGAAAATATTCTAATGAATCACATTTGGCACCATGATGAGATAATTAGGTCTGTTTAAGCCCCATTAAAGCAAATGGGACTTATGTACGCAGTTTAGGGATTCAGGGCTGAAATCCAATATGTATGTAGAAATCAGAATATTTAAAGGCTTACTGGCATCTCCTGATAGTTCTGATTTTGGCAGGCTTAAGAGGCAAAGTCCCATAAGCTGTCAGCTGTCACTTATGATTAAATCCTTGCTCACCACTGCACGTCTTGCATCAAATGTTGTCAACTGCCCAATGGTACCAGATATCCCAGAGTTCCTGGGAAGGCTGGGCTCCTCAAAAGGACGGTAGGCAAGAAATAATTTCTCCCCAAGTACAATCAATGCACCGAGAGGGCACTGCATGGGGCCTGCTGGCTCAGTATGGCCATTCTACCTTGTGGGTGGGCAGCATTTATTCCTGAGCACCACCCAGGTTGTGCATGCACCCATTTATAGATACATCCTGCACCTTATTTTTATTACCCCCCAGCAAGTGGTTTTAACATACGATGTTGTGGATAGGACTGTTAAATGGTATTTTACACTTGTGACTGCAGAGTTTCTGCTGCTAGATGGACAGCCATACGGAAGAGAGGGAGGGAGGATGGAAGGGAGGGAGGGAGGGAGGGAGGGAGGGAGGAAGGAAGGAAGGAAGGAAGGAAGGAAGGAAGGAAGGAAGGAAGGAAGGAATTTGTGTTATTTTCCATATCTGCTTGGCCAATTCAGTCTGGCAGGATTGATAATCTCTGGGTTTCTTCAATTAAACTGGAATAGAATGGAATGGAAGGGAATGGAAGGGAAGGGAGTAGAGTAGCGTGGAGTGGAGTGGAGTAGAGTAGAGTAGATTGGAGTGGAGTGGAAGGGAGTGGAGTGGAGTGGAGTGGAGTGGAATGGAATGGAATGGAATGGAATGGAATAGAATAGAATAGAATAGAATAGAATAGCAGAGGTGGAAGGAATGTTGGAGCCTTTGTCCAACTGCCTGCTTAGGAAGGAAACCTTATACCATTTCAAACAAATGGTTGTCCAGTATCTTCTTCAACACTTCCAGTGTTGGAGCATTCACAACTTCTGGAGGTAAATAATTCCACTGATTAATTGTTCTGTCAGGAAATTTCTGCTTAGTTTTAGGTTGCTTCTCTCTTGGATTAATTCTCATCCATTGCTTCTTGTTCTGCCTTCAGGTGCTCTGGATAATGCATTGACCACTTCTTCCTTCTGGAAGCCCCTTAAATATTGGAAAACTGCTATCACGTCACCTCTAGTCCTTCTTTTCATTAATCATCTATCAATATCATCTATCAGTACCAGGGCTGTCTCTAGATTTTGGGGCAAAGTTATTCTGGTATGGCTCTTTTGTTAGGAATTTCAAGGAGGTTCTTTTCTGCTTCTTTTTTCTTCTTCACATTTTTTAATTTTTTCGCTTACAACTTTTAGTCTAATTTTTTTCCTCAGACATCTTCACCCTATTTACTGTGAATCTCATAAAATTTAATTGTATCAGCACCTATTGTTGTCATGTGGCAACAGTTGTGTGAAATTATATTTAACCCTCAGAGTTGGAGCATTAGGACATGGACTATGACATCACCACTTTTCTGGTTTGATAGTCACATGACTTTCTCATTCACTTCCTATCATTTTTGTTTTACCAAGACAATACTATCAGCTTCCTGAGATCCATAGTAACTTATTTTTCTTGATTTGAAACATATGGATAATGTGCTTTTTACTACCACTTAACTGCCTTTGTGGGTGTTTTTGAAAAGTATAGAGAGAAAACGTTATCAAGCAACAAGGAAAGATTATCAGATTTTATACTAGCATTGTGCATTTTGGAAGTCTTTTCAATTTTGGCACCACCCAAACCTGAAGCCTATAAACTAACCTTGATATGGATGCTGGAGACACATTGTCTGTTTCAGAAGTTGTTCCTGAAATGAGGTTCCGCTTAAAACTGTCCTTCCACTTTTCTGTTATTTTGAAGGGACTTAATTTGTCCCACTACACTTCATTCAACTTTGTGAGCTAAAAAATAGATGGGTAGTTTGAAAGAAGATTCAAAATTAATGTCGAAAAGTTTTTTTTTAGGGACACATTCTCCTCATCTACAGAGCAGATAGGCTGTGTAGAATATCACCATAAATGGGGAGAAAAACATCAGCTAAAAAAAAGAATTGATAGCCAGTCTCTTGTATTTCTCATTCAGTGTGTGTTAGGAGGGAGGGTTGTCATCAATTGAAATTGTTCCTGTTGTTCTGATCAATTATCTCATTACTGCCATTGTTATTTAAGGAAGGGTTTAAAACCAGAATTTAGAAATGGCGGTGTTCCAGTAAGATAAGCTGAATAATTGAGTAAGCTGATAATGACAATGGCTAGGCTGTGCTACGCAGGTAATTTTATACTTCAATTATAAACATTCTAGAGAGGACAGTAAGGAAGTTTGAATGCTGCCTGAATAATATTCTGGCCAAGACAAGGGCTTGGCAGAAGATTAACACTTCAAGCAGTACAGGAGCACTTCTACTTGGTGCACCAAGGGATTTTCTTACCCAACATGAAAATACCAGCAGTTGTGATAAAATGATTCTGTTATACAAGAAGCTGAGGTGTCATGTTCTAGTATGTGATTGTCATGTCTTCCAATCCCAACAATTATACTGCACATCTTCTGTCTTGCTGACATGTTCTGGGTCCTATTCTTTTTAATATGTTTGTGAGTGACATAGGGGAAGGTTTGGTAGGGAAGGTTTGCCTATTTGCCGATGACTCTAAAGTGTGCAATAGGGTTGATATTCCTGGAGGGGTCTGTAATATGGTAAATGATTTAGCTTTACTAGATAAATGGTCAAAGCAATGGAAACTGCTGTTTAATGTTTCCAAATGTAAAATAATGCACTTGGGGAAAATGAATCCTCAATCTGAGTATTGCATTGTCAATTCTGTGTTAGCAAAAACTTCAAAACAAAAGGATTTAGGGGTAGTGATTTCTGACAGTCTCAAAATGGGTGAGCAGTGTGGTCGGGCAGTAGGAAAAGCAAGTAGGATGCTTGGCTGCATAGCTAGAGGTATAACAAGCAGGAAGAGGGAGATTGTGATCCCCTTATATAGAGCGCTGGTGATACCACATTTGGAACATTGTGTTCAGTTCTTGAGACCTCACCTACAAAAACATATTGACAAAATTGAATGGGTCCAAAGACGGGCTACAAGAATGGTGGAAGGTCTTAAGCATAAAACGTATCAGGAAAGACTTAATGAACTCAATCTGTATAGTATGGAGGCCATAAGGAAAAGGGGGGACATGATCGAAACATTTAAATATGTTAAAGGGTTAAATAAGGTCCAGGAGGGAAGTGTTTTTAATAGGAAAGTGAACACAAGAACAAGGGGACACAATCTGAAGTTAGTTGGGGGGAAAGATTAAAAGCAACATGAGAAAATATTATTTTACTGAAAGAGTAGTAGATGCTTGGAACAAACTTCCAGCAGACGTGGTTGGTAAATCCACAGTAACTGAATTTAAACATGCCTGGGATAAACATATATCCATCCTAAGATAAAATACAGAAAATAGTATAAGGGCAGACTGGATGGATAATGAGGTCTTTTTCTGCCATCAGTCTTCTATGTTTGGTCTCCTCCGGGTCCTGTCAACTAAACAATGTCACTTCGCGGGACCCGGGGGAAGAGCATTCTCTGTGGCGGCTCCGACCCTCTGGAATCAGCTCCCTCCAGATATCAGAACTGCCCCCACCCTCCTTGCCTTTCGTAAACTCCTTAAAACCCACCTCTGCCGTCAAGCGTGGGGGAACTGAAACATCTCCCCCTGCCTATGTAGTTTTTGTGTATGATATGACTGTATGTATGTTTTTATATATTGGGGTTTCTTGTTTTTTAGACTTTTTAAATATATTATTGTTATTTTAGATCCTAATTATTAGATTTGTTATTATATATTGTTTTTATCATGGCTGTAAGCTGCCCCGAGTCTACGGAGAAGGATGGCATACACATAAAATAAAATAAAATAAAATAAAATAAAATAAAATAAAATAAAATAAAATAAAATAAAATAAAATAAAATAAAATAAAATAAAATAAAATAAAATAAAATAAAATAAAATAAAATAAAATAAAATAAAATAAAATAAAATAAAATAAAATAAAATAAAATAAAATAAAATAAAATAAAATAAAATAAAATAAAATAAAATAAAATAAAATAAAATAAAATAAAATAAAATAAAATAAAATAAAATAAAATAAAATAAAATAAAATAAAATAAAATAAAATAAAATAAAATAAAATAAAATAAAATAAAATAAAATAAAATAAATAAAATAAAATAAAATAAAATAAAATAAAATAATAAAATAAAAAATAAAATAAAATAAAATAAAAGAAATAAAATAAAATAAAATAAAATAAAATAAAATAAAATAATAAAATAAAATAAAATAAAATAAAATAAAATAAAATAAAATAAAATAAAATAAAATAAAATAAAATAAAATAAAATAAAATAAAATAAAATAAAATAAAATAAAATAAAATAAAATAAAATAAAATAAAATAAAATAAAATAAAATAAAATAAAATAAAATAAAATAAAATAAAATAAAATAAAATAAAATAAAATAAAATAAAATAAAATAAAATAAAATAAAATAAACAAACAAATATTGTGTAATGCACACCTTTAGTGCCTCCTCATTCCTCTTAACTTTTATCTCATTCTCATATGATCGTTGTGTGTCCCTTTCATGCTGAAGCCACATGAGATAATACTTGGCCCTAATACGGTCCCTAACAATCATTTCTGAATAATTAGTTTGGGTACTGCCCTTCCAGCCTCTACCTTTCTCATCAATGGATACAGTTACCCACCCTTGTTTGCATTAGAAGGCTGTATAATTAAGACAGAGCCTTTCTGAACCTAGGAACAGAGAAGAGCATTTAGAGCACAGGCAGGCTCACTTGCTGATTTTTTAAAATTGGGCAAGGTAGAGTTCCCCCTGCTCTGTCTTCTGTCTTAATAGAATTTTTTCCGAGCAAATAAAGAATTCCCCCCCCCAGAAAATACAGAACCACCAGCCCTCAAAGTAGACAATAACTAGATCCTCAAATTCATGCTGTTTTATATCAGATTTTCTGATGACCCTGAACACTATAAATATAATCATAAAAAGAGTGATTTCCCCGCTAATAAATTATCCATTGTTTCAAGATACATTTTAACTTAACTGCCAAATCAGGTTACAATTATGTTACAAAAAGCATCAGGAAATACTTGTAGGTAGAACTACCAGTAATTGTTATCACCTCCTGTTCAAGCAGAAAAGAGCAGCTGCTGAACACATGGTAGATCCTATTGGGGTATTTTATCCTGGCATGGAATATCAGATTCATTCATTATTCTGTGACTCATCACCAGCTTTTAAATAACTAATTGAGTACTGATTTATATCCCATCGAAAGAGGTTTGTGTGTATGCATCCAAAGAAATCTAGGGATGTAGGGATCTTCATGAGATTCTGGAATTCAATGGCTGTGGATATAGGAGCTGCTGGTTGTACATGTTAATTTGGTCTGCACTTCTAGTAGCTTAATGTCTTAGTAGCTTAGAAAGTCTGTAGAGATTCTCAGTCATCCAGATCATGGTTGTCCCAAAGGTGCTTTTTCAGGAGGCAACTGGACTGTCTTGTTTTTTCTTTTGATGACATTTTGCTTCTCATCCAAGAAGCTTCTTCAGTTGTGGCAGGATAGTGGGGAATGGAAGGTTTTATATTCCTTGCAGACAGATATGTATTAGTATGGGAGGGGTTTTCCCCCAAATTGAGAAACCACATGTTCTGTAAGGGCTCTCTGGTAGACCCCTCCCAAAAATTCACAGGTACAAATTTCAGACACACACACGTTTGAAAATTCAAAACAATGTTCTTTATAATGAAAATTCACTTAAACTAAGCCCTCTTTTGGTATAACAAAGAGAACTGGTCTCCAAACAAACTGGTAATTTGTATAAGTCCCTTATCAGTTCTGTTATACTTAGCTTGCAGCTGTGAGGTAATTCACAGTCCTTCTTCTTTCACAAAGTGAAACACACTTTGCTCTGGAAAAATCAGCACACAAAAGGTCAAAGTCAGTAAAGCAGTCACGAAACACAACAATCAGATAATCCTCCACAATGGCCAAACCCACAAGCTGCAATTTATAGCAGCCTCACTAATTACCACAGCCCCACCCAACCAAAGGTGGCCTCATTTTCTTTTATAATAATCTCTCAGTTGTTGTTGCCTATGCATCGCTCTCCACATGCGTGGCTGTATCATTAACTCTTGTTCTGAATCCAAGGAAGAGCTAGATAATTGATCTCCTTCTGAGCTGTCTGCCACACTCTCCTCCTCCTCCCTGTCACTCATGTCTTCTTGGTCAGAGGAGCCTTCATCAGCAGATTCCACCGGGGGGAGGGGAACAGGCTTGCAGCATGTGGATGTCTCCCCCACATCCACAGTCCTTGGGGCAGGAGCTGGGCCAGAGCTAACCACAACACCACATAAAGCACATTGTGGACATTCAATATATTTCTAGGGGCCTTTTGTATCCCCAAAGGGTTTGAAACATAGAAACATAGAAGATTGATGGCAGAAAAAAACCCCATGGTCCATCTAGTCTGCCCTTATACTATTTCCTGTGTTTTATCTTAGGTTAGATATATGTTTATCCCAGGCATGTTTAAATTCAGTTACTGTGGATTTACCAACCACGTCTGCTGGAAGTTTGTTCCAAGCATCTACTACTCTTTCAGTAAAATAATATTTTCTCACGTTGCTTCTGATCTTTCCCCCCAACTAACCTCAGATTGTGCCCCCTTGTTCTTGTGTTCACTTTCCTATTAAAAACACTTCCCTCTGATGCAGAGGAAAACACTGATTCAGCCACCATCTTCCTTTGCAGGCACCCCTATCTGGAACCATACCACAAAACCTATTTTCTGTGCTCAAAGGTTTGCAAATTTAGCTGTATTAACAGCTCTTAAGCTATATTTTTAAATCAATTTCTTTTTAGAGTATGCATCTAAAGAAATCTGGATGGTGATATAGTTCCAGTTGGAATTATTAAAATGGTGAATTATATACGACACATATCTCATATATTGTTTTCAAAGAACACTTGGCATTTTTCCATGAATTAAACTCTCACAGTTATAAACATTCCATTCTCCTTCTAATATTACAGAGCCGTGATCATTCATCCCTATAAAAAAAATTCTAAGGCCGGAAAGACAATGGAGAGTCAGTGATTGGGAATTGCTACAAAATAAATGCTCAGTCATCTTTCATTGGTGATGATACTGAAAATTATAACCACCGCCGTAAACACTTTGTGTTAACTTACATTCTTATTATTATTCTGTAATAGTGCAAAACTTAACTGAATCATTATATTCACTAAGCACCTGGCCTTTGCCATAATGGGATGGTTAACTCTATTTGGAAAAAGAAAAGTTAATGAAGACAAAGATTCCAGATATGTATAGAATAATATTGCAAATAAAGAGGGGTGAAATGATAGATATTAAATATTAGAATATGAGAAATAATGGGGAAATAGGGAGAAGGCACAGAAGAAGCATGCAGATGATGCACTGACTGACTGATTAATTATGTATTAATAATTATATATTATGTATTATAATAACTGTTTGTCTATAAAAATAAAAAAAACTTTATTTAAAAAAAAAGAATTGGTAGTACAAAATTTTGAATCCCACCACTAGAGCATATATATGTATATACAAATATAAAGTCTCAAATTATCTAGAAAAGAAATTAATTTTTTCATACTGATGAAGAAGCTTGGACAATGTATGAACTGTGATGAGTCCACGGAGAGGGGTGGCATACAAGTCTAATACATAAATAAACAAACAAATAAATGTTAAATATTAAAAACCATTGTTCACTGACTATATGAAAAAAATAATAGATCAGATGACTTTCCAAGCAAGGTGCTCATATTTATTATCTACTGCATACAGTAAAATATAAGTCTAATTTAGAGAAACATACCTTGTATATGAAAGTTAATGAAATAATGGTTGTAATGTTTCCTTTATCTGAGGATAATTATATCATACTGAGCAACTGACAAGATTTACTTATTCACCCAATTTCAGATGTATAGAATGTTGACATTATCTAGAAAATGGGTTTGGGCAAGATGCATTATATCTCACTCACATGATCTGCAGCCTAAAGCCTATAAAAGAGTTATCTTGCTTTATTTAAGAGAACTGGCAGCTAGTTATTATGTTACACAAGAATGCAGAAGCACAAGGACATGATATAAATCAATAATATTGCCTAAGTTATGATTTAGAATATTACTAGATGGAATGAAACCTATCCAGAAAAAGGGTTTTGGTGCTGATTAAATATGGCTGCATTTTCTCTTTTCCATTTAATCACAAATAAGGAATGTAATAATCTTCAGCTTTTGCATCGTATTCTGAATAAGAGAAAATACATAGCACACTCACACACTGAAATCAAAAATATACAGAGAACCTAACACGAAGGCCAAAAGTTTTGCTGCATAAAGCAAAGCAGCAGATACAGTACTGGCTTCCTTTAACTGCTAAGTCAGGTTGATATTAAAAACTGCAATCGTAATATTATATCAGTATTGATTGTTGTTATTCTCAATATATTCCCAATAATATTTTGGCAATTAACAAATTTAGTGCCCTTCCATCTGTCCTTCCATTACCCTGGGGGGGGAATTATTGACCCCCTTGGAGAGGGTCCGCAACTTGGGCGTCCTCCTCGATCCATAGCTCACATTAGAGAACCATCTTTCAGCTGTGGCGAGGGGGGCGTTTGCCCAGGTTCGCCTGGTGCACCAGTTGCGACCCTATCTGGACCGGGACTCACTGCTCACAGTCACTCATGCCCTCATCACCTCGAGGTTCGACTACTGTAATGCTCTCTACATGGGGCTATCTTTGAAAAGTGTTCGGAAACTTCAGATTGTGCAGAATGCAGCTGCGAGAGCAGTCATGGGCCTACCTAGGTATGCCCATGTTTCACCAACACTCCGCAGTCTGCATTGGTTGCCGATCAACTTCCGGTCACAATTCAAAGTGTTGGTTATGACCTTTAAAGCCCTTCATGGCACTGGACCAGAATATCTCCGAGATCGCCTGCTGCCGCACGAATCCCAGTGACCGATTAGGTCCCACAGAGTGGGCCTTCTCTGGGTCCCGTCAACTAAACAATGTCGGTTGGCGGGCCCCAGGGGAGGAGCCTTCTCTGTGGCGGCCCCGACCCTCTGGAACCAACTCCCCCCGGAGATTAGAACTGCCCCTACTCTCCTTGCCTTTCGTAAGCTCCTTAAGACCCACCTGTGTCATCAGGCATGGGGGAACTGAGACATCTCCCCCGGGCATATACAATTTATGAATGGTATGTGTGTATGTATGTGTGTTTAGAAAATGGGGTTTTTAAAATGTTTTTAGTAGAAATTTAGATTTGTTATAAATTGTTTTTCACTTTGTTGTGAGCCGCCCCGAGTCTGCAGAGAGGGGCGGCATACAAATCTAAATAGATAGATAGATAGATAGATAGATAGATAGATAGATAGATAGATAGATAGATAAATAAATAAATAACATCCCAAATTAGAGAATTAGGATTGAATGTTAGTACGTATGGTTTTTTTATATAGTAGTTTTTGTACTGTAGATTTTATTTTATTTTTTATCAGTATTATAACTGTTGTTAGCCGTTCAGAGTCCATTTCGGAGTGAGCGGCATATAAATGCAATGAATGAATGAATGAATGAATGAATGAATGAATGAATGAATGAATGAATAAATAAATAAATAAATATCATTTTGTTTAATCATAGAGTTTTATTTAAACATGCAAAGTTTTTGAAAAGAGCTCTAATCATCATCACATCTTAATCAATGTTTTCTTTGAATGGCATTGCTATTGGTCTATAGTAGACCAATAGGGAAATCCTGGATCAACATCTTTTCAGCATGCCATAGATATGAGCAAATTTGTTTTTTCAGCCAGTGATATACAGTAGGAAGCAGCTCTTAATCGCCCCTAGTATATCCAGGACATGTGCTAGACGTTTATTTTGGAAATTAAGGAAAGTGTATAATGATGGAACATGGCAAATTGAACATACTGGATTTATCCATATGATTTTGACCCTGAGGTCACAATAGAAACCTTGACTGTGGCACCCTCTCCTTTGACAACACAGTATACAATATTCTCTCTCTCCCCCCGCCCCATTTATTATCTCATTCTCTCATTCATTCATTTATTCCTTTATTCCACTTTCACAGAAGAGTGGAAATGCAGCAACACTGGTACTGATATCCTGTTGTGTCATCCATTGTTTCTTTCTTCAAAAGGAAAGCAAATAAAAACCTTCTATTAAACCCAGATAAAAGCCGCACTACACTCTAAAGCAGCTGAAGTAAACAATGACATGTTCTTCAACAGAGAGGCAAACCTGAGCAGCTGAACTATCTATCCAAAATATATCTCTATCTTGTTCAGATTAATCAAGTGTGGGAGAGAAGTACTGCTTCTCCAACAGCAATGAATGAACTCTATCCCATTTTAAGATAGAAGTATTATCTGTATGTTACAAAGCATCATAACACTTTAAAACTGCTTTTCTTTGTAAGACAATCTCTCACAGCTACAAACAAAAGCAAAGCATCCAACAAATGACTCGAATTTTTTATTGTTTTTCTTTGGCATTTCCCCCTCCTGAGATAAAAATGAGACAGACCCATCTTCAGATTTTTATTTGTACAGTGAATAATGTTATAACTCCATCAGCCTTACATTTGCCACCATATGTATCATGATTTATCTGTCATGCTAGATCTTTGTCCGGATAACAAGACCAGTATTGGATTGCTGTCACCTTCTTTGGTGAAGCTTTCTCTGTCTAGGAAAAATATGCATTGCACATGTTCTAAATACCCTTATTGATCAACTTTCACCCAGATCCAAATCTATAGTTGAATATTTGGCTGCCCACAGACATCTGGCCTTCTCCTTTGCTACCTGAGTACTTGAGAGGCAGATGGCATGAAGGTTTAATGTATTATTATATACTGTACAGTACATAAAAATGTGAAATCACAACTGCCAATTCTTTAGCTGGTGTTGGCTTGATATGCACCAAGTTCTTCCCAAGAACCTAGAACAGTGATGGCAAACCTGTCATAGGTGGCACGTAGAGCCATATTTGCTGGCATGCGAGCCGTTGCCCTAGGTCAGCTCCAACTTGCATGTGTGTGCCAGCCAGCTGATTTATGGCTTGCATAGAGGCTATGGAAAGGCATTTTTGGCTTCCAGAGAGCCTCTTGGGGGATGGAGGAGGGTATTTTTACCCTCCCAGGGTTCAGGGAAGTCTTTGGAGACTTGAGAGGGTGAAATACAAGCTTACTGGGCCCACCAGAAATTGGGAAACAGACCATTTCTGGCCTCCAGAGGACATCCAGGGAGGTGGGGAAGCTGTTTTTGCCCTCTCCAAGCATTGAATTATGAGTCTGGGCACTTGTGCATGTGCAATAGCATATGCGCACACTCTTTCGGCACTAGAGGAAAAAAAGGTTTGCCATCACTGACCTAGAATGTTGTAATATTTTGTTGTAGTATGTGTGGTCTACCAAGGGGTCTAATCTTTTGTAATTAACAGATTAAAACATTGCCAATGCACAGATTTTTCTAAGTACCATTCAATATTTTTGGTTAGGGATCCAATATGCAGATAACCTCTGGTACTACCACAGCTGGATTATGCCATAATCTTTCATTTTTGATTTTCAGAACTTGAGAACTTGATACTTTGTGATATCTAATTCTTTGTCTTCTGTTTCCTGGTATTGCCCATCAATTATCCACACTTTTTTCTTTTCAACCACAGTTACTTCTGATATATTGTGAGTTGAAATTTTATCAGTTTTGGAAATGACTATTCAGAAATCTCACAAATATTTTAGCCTATTCATTTTTTACTACTTTTCTAACTCTATTAATATTATGGTTGGTCACATCTAGAATGCAACATGCCAAACATCATATTAGTTGAAGAAAAGCACATTTTATTTATAGATTTGGCAATTCAAAGGCTACATTTAACAGTTAAATTATGGAATAGATAGGCAAAAGTTTTTCCCCTAATTGGACCAAGGAGAGGAGTTTGATCACCCACAAGTGCTAAACATAATTGTTCCACATTAGAAGATATGGAAACAGACATCTTGCTTAAACCATAGTCAATACCTGCAAAGGTACTCTTTGAATTTGCATACTTCCTCTTCTTATCATTCATTTCAGCTTTTAGGAACCGTGGGATTGACAAAGATAGCACCAGGCAAGGGTTTTTTTTTATCCTCAGTGGAAGAAGTTTTAAATACAAATTAAAGGACTTAAAATAATTCTATTACGATAAACGGCAAAAGAATTATGTGAAATCACATTCTATGACATTATTTGGGAGGACTAGAGATCAAGATTTTTAAAACTAAAGAATGGGAATACAAAGTTGGTTTATTTGATCATACAGTATTTAAAATAGGTACGTTCTTACCTTTAGTAAGCCTTAATGGACTTTTTCTGAAACCATGAGGCTTAAGGATTCATTTAGACATAATTATTGGGATATGGGAAGAATAGATCATGTGTTGTATTTTAAGAGAAGGTGATGTTAGTAAAATTGTCTATTCTTTTATATTATTAGCTTATATTAGTTTTTATCTTTTCAATTATAACTTTTAAATCAACTTACTATAAAGTTACATTTCTTACACGGAAACATAAATATCCTACTTTCACCCAGTGAAAGTTACAGATTAGGGTAGAGCTTGGACTAAAACATACAGGAAGCCTGCATATTTTTTCTTTTGCTATTATGGATTCTTTTATCTACAATATTTATTAATTATTTATTAATTAGATTTGTATGCCGCCCCTCTCCAAGGACTTGGAGCGGCTATAGTTGGGCTTCTTGTATATTTGAAGAATCTGGGAAATGATTTTTATGACTTTTCTATGTATATTTTTTCTGTTATAATAAGTTGAGCTTCCTTAGCAATATTGTGAGAATAGTTTGCATTTATTTGTATAGGAAACTTCAGTGACTTAAGTTCCAATCCTAAGAGCGACACCATGTTGCTAACTAAAGGAGATTGATACAAGCAAAGTATCGCTTTTTGAAACATTAAAAAAAAATTCTCCAGAAGGCCTTCCCAGACTAATTGTCAGAGTCCTATCTCAAAAGCTTTATAGAAAGGATTTATTTCATGTGCAGGTAAGTTATTGCATTTGTACTATTTTAAAATGCAGAATAAATATATCAATAAAGGCCAAGGATAATGATTCTTAGGATCCCGCTTATTTCCAAAAATGCAATTCAACTATAGATATGACTCATAGACATCATGGGAAAATAAAAATAGAACGTAGATGCAGTCTAGAGGTTTGTTGAAAAATGCATCCAAAGATCCAGGAAAAAGAGGAAGATTATCTTAAGAGATTGTTTATTTACTTATATTTATTTGTTTGTTTTACCAAGTATGTATTGGTGGTATACAAAGATATAATAATATTCATATATGTGATAATAGTAAAAAAGAAACATTTAGGACAGGGAGCTGAAGGCATGCTGGTGCACTTATACACGCCCCTTTGTGGAGAAAATGCTGATGGGACAAGGTGGCAGGAGAAATCTCACCAGTTGGCTTTCTGGGCAATAGATGTGATATTTGTATCTGGTTACAACTTTGTTGGCTGCCATTTACTGAACAAATGAGATCCCTTTACAGCATTCACTCTCGAATTTGTCCTCTCAAAATTCCTATTATCAGAAGAAGAATCTATGGTATAATAGTCTTCTGCTCTTCAGTACAGGAATTATTCGTGTTAGATGTCTAGAACTTAAAAGTACACAAACATTACAGCAAATCTGATTAATTTGGATTACAAGAAAAAGAGGAAAATTGCTAACTGTATTATAAATCACGGTTAACCAATTTTACCCTGGCAGGGCATTATTTTGAAAAAATAAAGAAAACTTAACAACCTAGAAGGAATTCTTTAGATGATCCTTTCAAACGGTCTCTACCTTTAAGTCACTTCCTGCCGTCTCCTGTCTACTTGGTGTTTTTCTCTCTCTTTTTAAAATTCTTTCAAGTCTTCTACAGTTACAGTGTTTCGGCCCTCAAAGTCCCCTCCCAGCCATTTTCATTTACCTTGTGACTCTGACCCTTTGTGAGGCCGAACATTTTTAGCGTAAACTGATCCAGAAAGTCCCCAAGGATGTTATTCTCATTTATTCACTCAATCCTTTGAATGGAATGGGCTGCATTTGGCAGTGCTTCAGTTGAGTCAGATTCAAACAACATACTGTCCTCTAGACTCCCTCTTGCTCACTGTTCCCCAATTCTCTACCTCCCTTCCTCCCTCCCTCCCCCCGCCTCTCTCTGTGTGTGTATCTGTTCAGGTGGAAGGCCCTAGTTTTGTAAAAGAGTGTTAATAGATATCAGTCATTTTGCATGTTACATTTCATTTACAGTTCCCAGAAGACAGGAGTATTTATTTTATATTTTATTTTATTTTATTTTATTTTATTTTATTTTATTTTATTTTATTTTATTTTATTTTATTTTATTTTATTTTATTTTATTTTATTTTATTTTATTTTATTTTATTTTATTTTATTTTATTTTATTTTATTTTATTTTATTTTATTTTATTTTATTTTATTTTATTTTATTTTATTTTATTTTATTTTATTTTATTTTTTATTTTATTTTATTTTATTTTATTTTATTTTATTTTATTTTAAATTCATTTATTCATTTATTCATTTATTGGATTTGTATGCCACCCCTCTCCGTGGACTCGGGGCGGCTAACAACAGTGATAAAAACAGCATGTAACAATCCAATACTAAAACAACTAAAAAACCCTTATTTATAAAACCAAACATACATACAAACATACCATGCATACATTGTAGAGGCCTAGGGGGAAAGAATATCTCAGTTCCCCCATGCCTGACAGCAGAGGTGGGTTTTAAGGAGCTTACGAAAGGCGAGGAGGGTGGGGACAATTCTAATATCTGGGGGGAGTTGGTTCCAGAGGGCCAGGGCCGCCATAGAGAAGGCTCTTCCCCTGGGTCCCGGAGAAAGGGAAGAAAAAGGGCAAAAAATAACATGGGGGAAAGGAACTGTGTTTCATGGAAAACAAACACCAACCGAACCGGTTCCATGACATAATCAGCAGATCGCTACCAGTTCAGACTAACCAGTCCGAACTGGGAAGAACCCACCTCTGGTTTATATCTACCTGGATGTATCACATTAGAGATGGCTGGAATAAATTTTCATAGTACAGTAAAAAGTATTTCACTGTTTCTTAAGGGAGGGGCATTATCATAATATTGATTCATTGTTTACATGTTGAAGACATGAATAAGGCATGAAAATATTGATATTGATAAAATTGAACGGGTCCAAAGACGGGCTACAAAAATGGTGGAAGGTCTTAGGCATAAAACTTACCAGGAAAGTCTTAATGAACTCAATCTGTATAGTCTGGAGGACAGAAGGGAAAGGGGGGACATGATCGAAACATTTCAATATGTTAATGGGTTAAATAAGGTTCAGGAGGGAAGTGCTTTTAATAGGAAAGTGAACACAAGAACAAGGGGCACAACCTGAGGTTAGTTGGGGGGAAGATCAGAAGCAACGTGAGAAAATATTATTTTACTGAAAGAGCAGTAGATGCTTGGAACAAACTTCCAGCAGACGTGGTTGTTAAATCCACAGTAACTGAATTTAAACATGCCTGGGATAAACATATATCCATCGTAAGATAAAATACAGGAAATAGTATAAGGGAAGACTAGATGGACCATGAGGTCTTTTTCTGCCATCAATCTTCTATGTTTCTATGTTTCTAAAATTCTGACTGGGAAAAGTCGAGGCATCTATAGAAGAATAATTTCATATTTTTCTAAGGGATTTATATATGCCAGGCACAATAGCTCAAGTTGCTATTCAAAAGGTTTCTTCCTTTGCCCCTTAAAAAAGGATAAGGTACATTTTACGTGATAAAAGGGATATCATGTTTGCATAGGACCCAAACATCAATCGTCATAATGATCTTTTCAGATTATGTGTGAAATGTTCATTGTTCATGTCATTCAGTGGTCTATGTTGCAAATATTATTCATAAGCATTGATGTTCGGTAATTCTAAAGTTCACATCAGTAATGGGCTGCTGGTTACGCGGACCAGTGCGCAGCTTCAATTGCAGCTGCGTGTGCCTGACACATTCATGTGTACCCTGTAATGGGCAGCCAAATTTTTTACTGCCACACTGTAGGTGTGGCTTATTTTGTGGGTGTGGCTTAATAGTCATGTGACTGGGTAGGAGTGGCTTGCCGGCCATGTGACCAGGTGGGAGTGGCTTGAACAATCATCATTGTTCAAGTGAACTGTTAAGTCCTCAACTTTCAATCTTACCAGTGTCGCTTGCTGGGGTGACAATTTGCTTCATGTTTCCCGTGCTCTCCTTCCTGGGTTGCCCCCCCCCCCGCCTCAAGCTGAGTAGCTAGGCAAACAGGTGCTGCCAGAAGCATAAATGCTCCGAGCGCTGCTTCCACTCACACCTTCTGCTTGCACCTCAGGCGGGAGGTGGCCGTGGGAGGCTGGAGGGGAGCCGGGCAGGAGAGACGGAAGCTCGTCCGAGGCCAGGAAGGAGGAAAGGGGGAAAAAAGAAAGCAGCAAGCAGCAGCAGCAGTAAGAGGAAAAAACGGAGAGTCGAGCTGAGACCAATAACCCGGGAAGTGACAGCCGCTGATCAGCTGGAGCCGCACACGCATCTTCATTTCTGCCAGTGGAACTGCGTTCCACCCCGTTCTGCCTGCCGCCACCCCTGTGCGCACCCCATGCAAGATTTGGCTTCTGTGCATGTGCAGTAAGCGAAATCTTGTGTGAGAATGCTTGCATGAGTGAGAGTTTGGTAATTTGCACCCATTTTTTGCTTCTGAGCATGTGCAGAAGAAAAATATTGAGGGAATTCGCCAAAATCTCACTCACACATGGGTCATCATGCGAGATTTTGCTTGCTGCACATGCACAGAAGCCAAATCTCATGCCTCAGAGGGCACACCAGTAGCCCCAAAGATGAGCAGTCCTTCATTGGTTCACAGTTAAGGTCTGAATAGTATGACACAATCTAGATCAACCTTTTTAATGTTGCAATCCCTTAATACAGTTCCTCAAGTTGTGGTGACCCCCAACCATAAGTCTAGCATCAATTCTCCCAACAGAGCTTTAAGCTGATTGGCAGGAATGTCAGAGAGACACCCCCCTGTAAACACCTGATTGGTTGGATTGTAAAAATATGTCCCAAGGCACCAGGATAGAAGCTTTAGTTCCTAACACCATGGGAAATTTGTCTTTTCTGATGGTCTTAAGGTGACCCCTATGAAATGGTCATTCAACCCCCAAAGGGGTCCCGACCCCCAGGTTGAGAAACACTGATCTAGATGTTCTCATGGATAAAAGAAAAGGCATTCAAACTAGCCATCTATTATTAATAAATAGTTTGTACATTCTGAGTAGGTATTTTTTAAGCCATTATAGATTTTCTTTAGGGTTCTCAGGGATAGCATTCCTATCATTGCTTTGAATTTTAATTTTTTTATCCAAATGTACTATGGAGAATATTGATGTGTTAACTAAGTACTCACAAAAACTGGATGACACAATTATTTTTGCAGACTAAAGGGGGGAGAGATAAAAGATAATGTCTACAAAGATTCTCAGTCACTCAGGCAGGTCATGATTGTCCCAAAGGTGCTTTTTCAAGAGGCAACTGGACTTTCTGGTTTTTCTTTGAAGACGTTTTGCTTTTTCATCTGACCGGATGTTGGGGAATGGAAGGATTTATACTCCTTGCAGACAACTGGTCATTTGCATTGTTTTAGCAAGTCACTCCACACCTATTTGCACCACTCAGGTGCCCCTGATGACAGAGATAAACCTCCAGGTGACCCTAACAACATGCTAAAATAATGCAAATGACCAGCTGCCTGCAAGGAGTATAAATCCTTCCATTCCCCACCTTCCAGTCAGAACTGAAAAAGCTTCTTAAATGAGAAGTGAAACGTCTTCAAAGAAAAACCAGAAAGTCCAATTGTGTCTTTTAAAAAAAAACCTTTGGGACTAAAAGATGATAATGCAGAAAATGATGATGAACAGTTAGTAGAATTTGCAAAAATACTCTAAACAGAATACCCTAACCATATGACTCTCCTCAACTTTGTATGATTCTGCAGAGAGGGGCGGCATACAAATCCAATAAATGAATGAATTAATGAATTAATGAATGAATCAATCAATCAAAAGACATAGCTGCTTTAAACATTTGCAGGGTAGTGTTCTTGTACCTTCAGCAGGACCTTTTTGCTATCAAATTTGATGCACTACACGTAATGGCTCAATTCCTTCCCATGATGGGTAGCTTGAATATCTGCAGTGGTGCCATCTGTGTGTTCGCAGGTAATCATTCTGTCCTTTGCGCCCTCCCCCCCCCCTTTTTTTTTTTCCAGGACTTCAAAATGTCTGGGAAACTTCCCTGGAGACTCATGAGACAGAGGAGCTCTATAAGTGCCCAAATGGAAGGGAAATTGAGTGAAAAAAATCCAACTGGTGTGTCACAAAAGAGCTAAGATTACAAGTTGGCAATTATCTGATTAAAGAGTTTCTTTCATTTGTGAGTTCTCTCTTTCTTTCTTTCAGCCCTAACTGAAAGCAAAATCTGTAGTAAGTTACTACACTTCTACTTTGGCAGGGATCAACAGCAGGTTTTAAGGGTAAATAAAAGAGGAGGCGTGGATGGAATCGGCTTTAGAGCTGGCCAAAAGCCATGCATTTCCCCCCCCCCTCTCTCGGTATCAAATTTAATCTCATTTATCTTATTTTCTATAAAATGAGGGAGGAAATATGCCTGGCTCTTTTTTATTTGTTTTTAAACGTTTAACTCAAATAAATGAAATGCTTTTCTCTCCTTAAAAGAAGTATTTTACAACTACCTTGAAATCCCTTTGAATTGCAGAGTGTACAATAATCTGTCTCCCCTCCTATAACAGAAATATGTCTTTTTATGACCCACACACTCAGCCATATTTGACAGTCGGAAGATAAATTTGGAATGTGTTTTACTAACCACAGAATGAATTGTCATAGCATTTATAGGACCTACAATTGACCTTTGTAAATTTAATGTTATTGTGTTAAAGATGATGCCAAAATGATGGTGAGGCCCACAGTTCAGCAAGGGTTCATTATTATTATTATTATTGTTGTTGTTGTTGTTGTTGTTGTTGTTATAATTCAAAATTTTAAGTTCAAACATTTAAAAAAATATTATCTATATACTTGGAGAAGAAAAAGAAAAACTTTTATATCATGTTTTTATGTTTAAAAAAATCATGAACAAAAGTTGTATAATGATGCTAACTTTAAGATAAGAAGCTTGCAGTCAGATATCATACACTGACTACAATAAGCTATGGAATATTGATCCTGAGGAGAAAATGGAGAAGAAAAGGAAACAAATGAACAAAAGTATGTTAAATATTTGTATGACAAGAAGCTATGAGTCCTGCAGTATAAAGGAAAAAGTATTTTCCCAACAGAATTAATGTAAAATTCTATGAAACAGAAGAAATAATTAATTTACCACATATAATAGATATGCAACCTACCTACCTCTGCCAACAAAATATTTGAGACATAAATAGCACAAACAGACAATTTTAGAAATGGAGTTTGAAATGAGATAATATACCTATAATCCCAGAAATTGCATTCTTCTGTTCAAATTTTCTATTTTGGAAGGTTCAATTAATTTTAATCATTGCTGTGTTTGTAGTTTCGACTTCATAGTGTATAAATACCATCATACTTGGCTATTATTTATATTAGACAAGAATTAGAATTAGACAAGAACTACAGTGATACCTCGTCTTACAAATGCCTCATCATACAAACTTTTCGAGATACAAACCCAGGGTTTAAGATTTTTTTGCCTCTTCTTACAAACTATTTTCACCTTACAAACCCACCGCGGCCGCTGGGATGCCCCGCCTCCGGACTTCCGTTGCAAGTGAAGCGCCCGTTTTTGCGCTGCTGGGATTCTCCTGAGGCTCCCCTCCAGCAAGGGGAGCCTCAGTGAAATCGCAGCATCGCAAAAACACAGATGTCCGGAGGTGGCGTTTCGAGGACATCGGTGCTTTTGCGATGCTGCGATTTCACTGATGCTTCCTTCACTGGGAAACCCCACCTCCGGACTTCCGTTGCCAGCGAAGTGCTTGTTTTTGCGGTGCTGGGATTCCCCTGCTGGGATTCCCCTGCAGCATTGCAAAAACACGGAAGTCCAGAGGTGGGGTTTCCCATGGAGGGAAGCCTCGGTGGAATCCCAGCAGTGCAAAAACGGGCATTTCGGCTGGCAAAAGGGGTGAATTTTGGGCTTGCACGCATTAATTGCTTTTCCATTGATTCCTATGGGAAACATTGTTTCGTCTTACAAACTTTTCACCTTAAGAACCTCATCCCGGAACCAATTTAGTTTGTAAGACAAGGTATCACTGTATTTGTATTAGGCAAGAATTAGAATTAGAAGTGTTAGACAAGAACTTATTCTCCTAACAGTGCTAATGTAAAGAATATGTGAAAGTTAATTGGAATAGAATAAAAGAATTATTTTACAGAGATCCACCTAAATGTGTGGAATAATGCTAATGGGAAATATGAAAAAGTGGACTTAGTGGAATGATGAAATAAAAAGATAATCATAGTGGCCAAGAACCAGAAAAAAAAATTATTTTGATGGACATAAAAAGTTGCTCTGTAAGCAGGTCAAAAGGGCTAAACAAGGAGTCTCTATTATGAAGGCAAGTAAAAGCAAATGCAATTTGGAATTAAACTAAATACTGTAGAGTTTTTAAAAGGTGTCATTAGAAATTCTAATTACAGTTACATTAGAAGAATGGTATTGAAGCAAATGCTATAAATATAAGATTTACAGTGTGGGGGAATTGATATAATACTTTATTATATTTTTTTTACTGAAAATATCCATCAATCTTAGAAAAGAACAAATGTAGGAATGAACATCCCCTCAAGATTGGTAAATGTTTTGAGAGAGTTAATTTCATGTTTATTTATTAAATAAATTGATAATTTATTTATTTATTTATTTATTTATTTATTTATTTATTTATTTATTTATTTATTTATTTATTTATTTATTTATTTATTTATTTATTTATTTATTTATTTATTTATTTATTTATTTATTTATTTATTTATTTATTTATTTATTTATTTATTTATTTATTTATTTATTTATTTATTTATTTATTTGTGAAATCTATTTATTTGTGAAATTTATATGCTGCCCAACTCCAATTGGTCTGTGGGTGGCTTACAATAATCACAATAGTTAAAAAACAATGTAAAGATACAGATACAATAACAACAACAGTTAAAAGGCAGTATAAAAATACATTAATAACCCTTAAGAAAATCGTATATACTCTCAATCATTCATAGCCCCAGGCCTTCCGGAAAAGCCAGATCTTAACAGCTTTCCAGAACACTGGTAGGGTGGAAATAGTATGGATCTCCGGAGGCAATTGGTTCCAGAGCATCAGAGCCACCACAGAGAAGGCCCTTCCCTGCATTGTTTGGCAGATGGGATCTGGAGAAGGCCAACTCTGTGGGCCTTTATTGGCTCAAGGGAGATATGTGGTAGAAGGCAATCCCATAATTAGAATGGTCCTAAGCCATGTAAGACTCTAAAAGTAATATCTAACGCCTTGAATTGCACTTAAATGTTATGTAATGGTCAAATTCTAAAGTTGTGCTTCTAAGATTGTGATTTGTAGATGATAACTGAGAAGAAAGCAATTTTCTTGATTTTAAAATATATCCACTAGAAAGTTTAACATTATTTGTATGGACATGATATTGATTATGTACTATTACAATCCCAATTGGAGAATTGCTATTTGTCATCTTGGTAAAATCTTGGCAACTACTTAGTTACTTGATTTCCAACATTGAAAACAATTAGACTTATTTGTATGACATTGAATAAGGAAACTTAAATTTAATTCTAGCTCTCAGAAGAAATTTAGGGACTATCCTTATTTAAAATTGATGGGTAAAGCTTTTGTTTAGAAAGCATAAGATGACAATAGCATTGTTATCTTTAATCTGATATTTATTAACATTGCTTTTAAAACTGTTGAAAGGTTAGAAAAAGAATTCAATCTGCCAAAAAAGTTGAATAGCAAACCTTCACGAAGCATTTTTATGTTTTTTGGACCAGATGTACTGGATGCTTTGAAAACCTTTCTGATTTTGAGTGTATTAAAGAAAATTTTAGAGGCTAAACCAGCAACCCAGCTATATTGCCAGTTAAAACACTTTACTAAAATAAATATGAATAATATACAACAAATTTGGAATGGAGAATTGGAATTTCCTTTTTACAAAATCAATCATCTCAAGTTTCAAAACATGTGAAATGCATTTCTTATTTCAACTTAAAATAAAGTTGCTGAATAAAAAAATATCAAGTATTTAGGACAGTGATGGCAAACCTTTTTTGCCTCAGATGCTGGAAGAGTGTGTGTGCATGCTGTCGCACATGTATGAGTGCCCACACCCATAATTAAATACCCTGGGAGGGTGAAAACAGCTTGCCCCGCCCCCTGGAGGCCCTATGGGGGCTGGAAATGGCCTGTTTCCCAACTTCTGGTGGGCCCAGTAGGCTCGTATTTCATCCTATCCAGGCTCCATAGGCTTCCTTGGAGAGTAAAAACGCCCTCTCCCATCCTCCCCGGAGGCTCTCTGGAATCCAAAAACACCCTCCCAGAGTGTCTGTGCAAAAATCAGTTGGCTGGCACACACATGTACATTGGAGCTGAGCTAGGGCAATGTCTCACGTGCCAGCAAATATGGCTCCGGGTGCCACCTGTGGCACCCGTGCCATAGGTTCACCATCACTGATTTAGGACTATTTAACTGGTATTTTCAACGATTGGGTGTGTAACTTTAATGTTGGAGATGGACAGAAATAAACATTGATGGTACATTAGTAAAAAATGTTTTGACTATGCCCTCTTACTTCTTACTGGTTGGATATTCTTAACTGTGGTGAATTGGTTAATATTAAACATATTGACATGTTGCTAAATTATATTTCCAAAACTTGGAACTTGTCTATCAGAAATTTTGGATTTATCATGCTAGGTAATATCTTCAGCAGAGTTTGGGTGATGTCAGTGTCAACGTTCTTCTGTTTATAAGGGCTTCAGGTTTGAGTGTGCCAAGTGAGGGTCTTGTGGTGGGTCAGCTGTGAGTCATCAGTGGGTCTTGAGATGGGTCTTGTGATAAGATTATATCAGGTCAAAGTCATTGGGAAGTGAACTGTGGGTTGTGTGGGTTGGTTGAGGGTCAGTGCTGTCTCTGGTTGGCTGTGCAGTTGATTTAGATTCTGAGGGATTAGTAGGTTGGTTGTAGGTCAATATGTCTGTTGCTGGAATTGCTTGTGGAGTGCCCAGCTTCGATGAACCTACAAGCATGGTAGATGTTAGATTTTTGTGTTGCTCCAATCAAACTGGTACTGCTTGGTGTCGGTGTGGGTAGAGATTAAGTGTTTGGGATCATGGCATTTGACTGCCAGCCAGTGTATCTATATAACCAGAAGAGACAAAGTCAAGACAAATGGTGCTGAATGAACATAGACTGAACCCAAAAGTAAGTTAGCACATAAAAGAAATAGGTTGAGGACGTTTGGTCAAATAGAACAAATTAAAGAAGACCAAAAGTAGCAAGTTAGAATATTTTTTTCACCATCACATAAACATCCATACACTACTTACCAGAGCTTACAAAACTTTTGCCAGACCCATCCTCGAATACAGCTCATCTGTTTGGAACCCATATTGCATCTCAGACATCAATACCCTTGAAAATGTCCAAAGATACTTCATCAGAAAAGCCCTTCACTCCTCCACTCGAAATAGAATACCCTACGAGATTAGACATTCAATCCTGGGCCTAGAAAGCCTAGAACTAAGACGCCTTAAACAAGATCTAAGTATTGCCCACTAGATCATATGCTGCAACATCCTGCCTGTCGGTGACTACTTCAGCTTCAACCACAACAACACAAGAGCACACAACAGATTTAAACTTAATTTTAACCGCTCCAAACTTGACTGTAAAAAATATGACTTCAGTAATCGAGTTGTCGAAGCGTGGAACTCATTACTGGACTCCATAGTGTCATCCCCAAACCCCCAACAATTTACCCTTAGATTATCTATGGTTGACCTATCCATATTCCTAAGAGGTCAGTAAGAGAGTGCCTTCCGTCCCGTCCTATTGCTCTCCTATATCTCCTATGCCTTTCTTGTATTCCTATATCTCTTCTTCTATTATTTCATTGATATGTTCTATTACTTTATCTTATTTTCTATTATTTCTTAGATATATTTTACTATGAGTATCTCCTCTATAACCTTCATCATGTATTTTACTATGTGTATATATATATATACCCACCAAAACCCTCATTGTGTATTGGACAAAATAAATAAATAAATAATAAATAAATAAAACATATACCACAAAGTATATCAAAATATATATAGTTATACATTTTTATCCAATAAACCATAGACGAGCATCCTGAGGCTGCAACTTTCATAGTTCTTAACTAATATAGCCAAGTTCGGATTGGACAAAACTGGCATAATTATTCTAGCACAGGTGGAAAAATATCATCTCTGCTTTTTTAGAACAGAAGACATGACATGCCCACCACAAAGTATTTATGATCCATTATATCTGCTGGATATTCCCCTTCTGATCAAAATTCAGCAGCTCTTTTTTTGTATTAGGCATTATGGGAATAACCATTGTTTGCAGTGTGGACTTTGCATAGTTCGAACTAAAAATATTGAGCAAGTAGGCAGCCTTAAGCTATAAAAATAACAGTACAAAAACAGAAATTAAAAGGGTGAATTCTCAGCAACCATGGCCTTTGCGACTTGTTATTTTTAATCAGAAAATCAACGAGGTTTGAAACGTTAATGCTCCAAATTACTTTTGTTTTATTTTATTAATCTTTTCACAACTGGCACATTTGAAAACTCTCTTTCATCACATGCTTAGCAGACGTTCAAGAGCAGCAAAGTGCTGAGCCAAATTTCTGTCTTCTAAGTTCATGCTCGGTATGCCATGTTTCTCTTCTAACCTTTCTCTTCTCTGATGCAGCTGATGAGAAATAGGAAAAGCCAACACTGGATACTATACTACCAACCCAATTAAGCTGAAGAAGCATATCTTCTCAAGTGACAACTTAGATTGCTCAATGGAAACATTTCCATTATTCAGTCAATTAACATCCATTGGCTGTCTGCCATGTTGAACTACGTAGTTGAAATTCCTCTATTTTCTGTCAGTCTTC
Source organism: Erythrolamprus reginae (assembly GCF_031021105.1). NCBI lineage: Eukaryota > Metazoa > Chordata > Lepidosauria > Squamata > Dipsadidae > Erythrolamprus > Erythrolamprus reginae. The sequence continues at coordinate 312,194,589 of NC_091950.1, read as the reverse complement.
CTATCTGACTGTCTGTCTTTCTATCTGCCTCTGTCTGTCTGTCTGTCTGTCTGTCTGTCTGTCTGTCTGTCTGTCTCTCTCATCTATCTATCTATCTATCTATCTATCTATCTATCTATCTATCTATCTATCTATCTATCTATCTATATTTTAAAGTCACCTTTTCGAACACTGTTCTCAGGAATGCTTACACGTGCACACTAAAAACAGATTAAACCTTTTAAAAGGTGGCATCGGACCAGATTACTTCCGGGACTGCATTCTGCCGCACGAATCCCAGCGACCAATTAGGTCCCACAGAGTTGGCCTTCTCCGGGTACTGTCGACTAAACAATACCATCTGGTGGGACCCAGGAGAAGAGCCTTCTCTGTGGTGGCTCCGGCCCTCTGGAATCAACTCCCCCCCGGAGATCAGGACTGCCCCCACTCTCCTTGCCTTTCGTAAACTTTTGAAAACCCACCTATGTCGCCAGGCATGGGGAAATTAGCACACCTCTTAGCTATTGAGGTTTATGCATGGTTTGTTTGGTTTGTATGATTGTTTTTTATAAGGGTTTTTAAACTGTTTTTAAATATTGGATTTGAAAGTGGGAGGTAAGGAAGGAAGGGAAAGGGAAAAGAGGAAGGAAGGAAGGAGAGAAAGAGAGATAAAGAAAGAAAGAAAAAGAAAGAAAGAAAGAATTGTGATTTTGGAAAAATGTCCAAGTTAGGCCAAAGTATGCCTCATTGCATGTATGTTCAGCATTAGGGAGAAAATAAATGTGCTGTTTTCATATTTTTGCTTCAGGGTCAGCCAATATCAGTCTACCATGTAACAGCTCTGGTGGGGGGGAGCTTCACTTAATGATAGAGCTGCCAGAGTAAACAGTGCCTTGAACCAGGGAAATCTAAAGCACATGCGTTATTGTCAGGTTTGGCTTAGCTACTTTGGCTAATCAAAACAGCAGCTCTGCTTTTAAAAACTATTTCTGCTTAAACTGCTAGCAGCTTATCAAGACAAGAATAGGCAGGAATGCCAGTCAGAGCTGCACTTCCATGAACTGTGAATAAAATGACACATCAGATCTAATTCTTAAAGAGACACAACAAGACAGTCTAACACCAAGTTAATCATTTAAAAAAAAATATCTTGCCTTTTATGCTATCTATTATTATTATTATTATTATTATTATTATTATTATTATTATTATTATTATTAATTAGATTTGTATGTCTCCCCTCTCCGAAGACTCGGGGTGGCTCACAGCATATATTATAAAACAGTAAATACAAAGACAATCTAATAATTAAAAACTACATAAGCTAAAATATATATTAAAAATCAATCAAACAAATCCAAATCACAGCCATACATCACATTTATTGGCCAGAGGGCCAATATCTAATTACCCCAAGCCTGGTGACATAAGTGAGTCTTAAGACTCTTGAGAATGGTGAGGAGGGTGGGGGCAGTGCGAATCTCCAGGGTGAGCCAATTCCAGAGGGCAGACTCTTCCCCTTGGTCCTGCCAAACAAGATTGTCTGGTTGATGGGACCTGGAGAAGGCCAACCCTGTGGGACCCAACCAGTCGCTGGGATTCATACGGCAGAAGGTGATCCACCAAGTGATCAGGTAGGGCTTGTAGGTCATTGCCAACAATGCTGCATTATAGCATTGTTGGCAGCATCAAAAGTTTATATAGCATGAAAAGGAATTCTTACAGAAAAGAAACACAAGGAGGAAATACTAACTACTATGATGCATACCTTTGATATACTCAGCGGTGGACTTCTAGCTGGAATGCTAAATTGGGCTCTCCGACACGGCTTGTGAGTGCTTGCATGGCCAGTGCAATTTTGCTTCTGCACCTGTGGAGGTAGCAAAATCACGCTGGTGCGCCAATGTTTCGGTGAGGGTTTTTTGCTTCCGTGCATGTCAAAACATGGGCGCACCTGCAGCTCTGTGCTCAATTTTGCTACCTCCACAGGTGCAGAAGCAAAATCGTGCTGGCCCCACAAGCACTTATGAGCCACGCAGTGAGCCCAATTTAGCGTTCCGGCTAGAAACCCACTCCTGGTTGTACTGTATTTGCAGATAAATACAGCAGAGAAATTAGGAACCAATTGCAAGTCTTAGTTATGGGAATCAGAAAGCAGAGGCAAATTTACATGTACATTTATACTTTGCTCTCAAAATATATTAATGTGTTTAACATCAGATGAGAAGCCCCCTGTGTGTGTGTGGGCACATGCGCACGTGCATGTGACCATGTGCATGAAAAAACACTTTCCAGTTCATGCTTATTCCAAATCTTCCCTGCCACTTTTTCCAACTTCTGCATATCACATTCCATCTTTATTTAATGTAGGAATCCATTTAAAAATTAAAACACAAACACAGTGGCACATGAAAAATTGTGCGAATCGTCCAGGCTTCTAAAATTCACTCTTAAAGAAAATGTTGTTTAAAAAAAAATCAAAAGTACATGAACAAAATAAAGCTCTGTTAGAGAAATGCACCCTCTTCTAGATAGGGCACATCAGTCTGCCATGAGGAAAAATGCTCGACAATCTTCGGTGAAATTCCAATTTTCTAAAGCTCAGTATGTGCTACATACACTGCTCAAAAAAATAAAAGGAACACTCAAATAACACATCCTAGATCTGAATGAATGAAATATTCTCATTGAATACTTTGTTCTGTACAAAGTTGAATGTGCTGACAACAAAATGAAATTGATTGTCAATCAGTGTTGCTTCCTAAGTGGACAGTTTGGTTTCACAAGTTTGATTTACTTAGCGTTATATTCTGTTGTTTAAGTGTTCCCTTTATTTTTTTGAGCAATATAGTTTGCAAACATCCCATGATTCAATCCAGTGGGGACCCATTCTAGCAGAATATCCTTCTGCAGCAGAACACCTGAAAACAATCCTGATATTGACATACTTTTATAGGGAGAGCTGTAACTCTAAACTGAGTTGAACACCACAGTCTATCAAGATGTTTCTGGATCTCACCTGGTTTTTCTTGAGGATTCCTTACTGCCTGGCAATTTAACAAGAGTTTAAAATCATTTTCCTGTGTAATCAATAGCACTGCAGAAGTCTGATGGTTCCCTGGGCATAGCAGGAACACAGTCGTGTGTGGATATTTTTTTTAAAAAAAGGAGATCCCTGGCTACTAAGTATGAAGTTAAATCTTACATTTACAAGAAATAGTTCTATTTTACAGTATTTGGTTCTCTTTTTTCCCCCTTAGAAAGGAAAACCAAGTTCTTTTAATATTTGAGAACTTCTTGGCATATGATTATATAAATATGTTTTAGTAGTCTTGTCCAAAATCCACAACAAGCATTCAGAAGATTTTTATGGTTGTTTTGAAGGGCTGACTATAACCTGGATTAGGGAGTCTCTTTTTTAACATTTGTAAAGATGTAAAAATACAGTTTAATCTCATTAAACATAGCTATTTTTAACCAACACTAGGCAGTTTATGTAAAAGAATGACTTAAAAATAAAAAAAGATTATTCCATATTTAAAATACAAACAAACCAATCTTCTTTGTTTCTCTAAGCTAACAACTTTCATCCAGTGTCTCGTTCTGCTACTCTATTCAATAAACTGAAAATGGGAAAACAATAGAAGGAACCAGGGACTGGTATCCAAGAATTATGAGAAGCCATACCCTGTGATATAATTTAGTTCTTCTACCTTCTACCTTCACTCCTCCACTCGAAACAGAATACCCTACGAAAATAGACTAACAATCCTGGGTCTAGAAAGCTTAGAACTACGGCGCCTAAAACACAATTTAAGTATTGCCCACAAGATCATATGCTGCAACGTCCTACCGGTCAATGACTACTTCAGATTCAACCGCAACAACACAAGAGCACGCAACAGATTCAAACTTAATATTAACCACTCAAAACTTGACTGTAAAAAATATGATTGAGTTGTCGAAGCGTGGAACTCATTACCGGACTCAATAGTGTCAACCCCTAACCCCCAACATTTCTCCCTTAGACTCTCCACGATTGACCTCTCCAGGTTCCTAAGAGGTCAGTAAGAGGCGTACATAAGTGCACTAGTGTGCCTTTCGTCCCCTGTCCAATTGTCTTTCCTTTATCTCATATATCATATATATTTTCTTCCTTTCATATATCTTCTCCTCTATTTTTACATATTATCTTTATATATATTACTTCATGTCTATTCTCTTCCATATGTATTGTGTATTGGACAAATGAATAAATAAATGAATGAATGAATGAATGAATGAATGAATGAACGAACGAATAAATAAATAAATAAATAAATGTCCTATTATACTATGAACAGCATCCTCCAATGTCCCATTACAAACTAGTTTTGGAAGATTCTTTCCTTAAATGTACCATTTAACAATACTATAAAAACTCCACTAGTTGTGTGAAACTTTTTTTCACATGTCTTTCAATCAAAGTAACAAAAAAAAAAAAGAGGTGGGGGTGACACATTCTTTGTTTCCTGATCAATTTTGCTTCTCTAAACATATGACATAGGTTTATTTTACCTTATCCAGGAGCCAGTATCTCCAATATGAAATGGTCTGAGACATCCTACATAACATTAAATATAAAAGGAAAGCACACATTTATTTTATTATTTTTCTATTAATACACACACAATAAACACAGACATACAACAAACATTTGGGTTATTTACAACCCCATTTCTATCAGAAGTTTTTTTTAGAAATACATTTTTACATTGCTTTGTTAATGTTATGATTGCTCATTCCTTATTTATACTATGAATAGAAATATTTCTGCTATTAAACTCTTAAACAATAAACCTGTATGGGTTTATTTCATTTATTGCTTCTTTCTTTTAATCCACTGTAAAATTTGTCCCATATTTTATAAGAATCAGAATCATTTTTCCCTTTCAATTTCCTTGTGAGCATATCCATTTCTGCGCAATCATAATTTTTCAAATTATCATTCCCTCTTTTGGTGTCTCTCCATCTTGAAAAGCACAGATTTCTATATTAACACTGAAACCCTTCTGGGCTGAGCCATGTTCAGTAGCTATGATGAATATATTTATAAGTTCAAAAACCCGCTAAACTTCAGTAGAAACTATTAACTATGCAAGAAAGATTATGTAGAATTTTCATTACTGGCCCAAAACTGGTATAATCTTGTTTTCCCATTAAAAAAAAAGTTTAATGCTGAAGGAGATGAGATTTCCTTCCTTTCTTAAACAAAAGAGCTACTTTGAAATATAACTTTGCAACCCTCTTATGACTGGATGCCAAACTTGGATAATAGCTAATAGAATAATAATTAACTTTGTTATTCAAAGAAGACTAAAATTCCCAAGTTTAGTACATTACTTGGGAAATCTGAGTTTCCATCCTCTGAGCATTTACTTACTTACTTACTTACTTACTTACTTATTTACTTACTTACTTATATTTGTCACGTATGTATTGGTGGTATACAAAGATATAATATTTATATACATGATACTAGTAAAAGAGAAACATAACAATAACAATAACAACAACAACAACAACAACAATAACTATTATTATTATTATTATTATTATTATTATTATTATTATTATTATTATTATTTAGATTTGTATGCCGCCCCTCTCCGAGGACAGAACAGGGGAGGGGACAGGGGACGGAAGGCACTCTGGTGTACTTATGCACACTCCTTACTGGCCTCTTAGGAATTGGGAGAAGTCAACAGTGGATAATCTAAGGGTAAAGTTTTGAGGGTTAGGTGATTATATTACAGAGGATGGTAGTGAGTTCCATGCATCAACTACTCGGTTACCAAAGTCGTATTTCCTGCAGTCGAGTTTACTTTAAGTTTGTATCTGTCGTGTGCTTGTGTGTTGTTATGGTTGAAGCTGAAGTAGTCGTTGACAGGAAGAACGAGCATAGTAGGAACAATAACTGTAACCATGCTGGATAGAATAGAGTCGATATGGGATAACAGTTGACTGGCATCCCCCCTTAACCGGAAAGTTTCACAGAGTCACTTTGGGCCTGTTGCTCTCCCTCTGGCCAGATTACCTCTCAGGGCTGTCATTGTATGGAAAAGTAGGAAGAGAGAACAGTAGTAATGCCATCTTATGATTTTAAAGGAAAGGTAGGATATGCATCTAAACACTGGTTGACTAATGTTGCATCCACTGAGTGCTTAGAACATTGAGCTTTCAAATTACGCATTAGAGACCGAACACCTTAGAGAGCTTTAACTGAAGACAGGACAAGTTAGTCAAGTCTGCATTGCCTCTTAAAAACCACCTGAATTCATGCCATTCTGGGATTAGTTTAGAATCTAAGCCAAATCAGAACACATTCCTTCTCCTAAGTTTTTTTTATAAAAAAAATAGGATATCTAATCACATATCTCCCAAATCAGACATATTTTGTCCATTCATAGTATTTCAAGCATGACAAAAAATAAGCAGTGGCAGGAAAACATTCAAAGAACCCCAAAGCACTGGATTTTTTTTTTTTTAAATGTTGGTAGGTTGGATAGAATTTTCCCAGGCTAAACAGGCAACAATATGGTTCCAGCATAATCAAAACCATACTGTGTAAAGTACAGGGAAGCAGCAGAAGCTGTACTATGAAAATGATACATACAGAAAATTAATCCTGAAGTCTTAGAACATGCTAGCCGAGTCTATAAATTTATTTCAAGTACTCTAAATCAGAGTAAATGAAATAATCAAATGTTTGTGACGGTTCACTATTTTATTCTATTGATAAAGCTTTATTTTATTAACAGGCCTTTAATTTTCTTGTGATTCAAAAATGTTGGGTGGGACTAAATAGCAATAGCATTTAGATTTATATACCGCTTCATTGTGCTTTTACAGTCCTCTCTAAGCAGTGTACAGAATCAGCCTATTGCTCCCAACAAAGCTTCTAGAGTTGTTAACCTGATCCTACGCAGCTTCTGCTCAGGCAATCTCACACTACTCACAAGAGCCTACAAAACTTTTGCCAGACCCATCCTAGACTACTGCTCATCTGTCTGGAACCCATACCACATCTCAGACATCAACACCCTTGAAAATGTCCAAAGATATTTCACTAGAAGAGCCCTTCACTCCTCCACTCAAAACAGAATATCCTACGAAAATAGACTAACAATCCTGGGCCTAGAAAGCCTAGAACTACGGTGCCTAAAACATGATTTGAGTATTGCCCACAAGATCATATGCTGCAATGTCCTACCGGTCAATTACTACTTCTGCTTCAACCGCAACAACACAAGAGCACGCAACAGATTCAAACTTAATACAAACCGCTGCAAACTTGACTGTAAAAAATATGACTTTAATAATCGAGTTATCGAAGCGTGGAACTCATTACTGGACTCAATTGTGTCAATCCCTAACCCCCAACATTTCTCCCTTAGACTCTCCACGATTGACTTCTCCAGGTTCCTAAGAGGCCAGTAAGGGGTGTACATAAGTGCATTGGTGTGCCTTTCGTCCCCTGTCCAATTGTCTTTCCTCTCTTTCACCTATCATATATATTCTCTTCCTTTCATATATCCTCTCCTCTAAGTTCACTTTTACCCTTATATATATTACCACATGTCTATTTTTCTTCCTATGTATTTGTGTATTGGACAAATGAATAAATAAAAATAAAAATAAATAAATGTGGGTCCTCATTTCACCCACCTGGGAAGGATGGAAAGCTAAGGCAACCTTGAGCCTGTGATGTGATTTGAAAAGCTGAACTACAACTAGTAGTTAGCTGAAGTAGCCTGCAGTGCTGCACTCTAACCACTGTGCCACCCCCGCTCTGATATGGTAAAATGCAAATCAGTATTATAATTAAATATTTGATTGCATTGTAACAGATTGGCATTAGTTTCTTAAAACTCCCACCCCTTTTAACAATAACAATAGGAAACATTTCCATTAAAAAAACATTTAGCAATGGGAATGTCTTATGTGAGTATTCATGAATGTATGTGTCAAAAAACCAACAACCCCAAGTTAACTTGAAATAAAAGATGCTGCTTGGAATAATTACAATTCCAAAGCCAACTCCCTAGGTATCCAGCATTGTTGATATAGAAACCACATCTTTCAGGAATCTGCAGTCAGGTGTGTTCATCACTATTTGAAGCCACTTTACGTAGGACAGCCTATAACCAGTGGTGGGACTCAAAATTTTTTTACTACCAGTTCTGTGGATGTAGCTTGGTGGGTGTCGTGTGGCTTGGTGGGCGTGGCAGGATACTGTAAAATTTTCATTCCCACCCTACTTCAGGGGAAGGATACTGCAAAATCCCCATTTCCTCCCTATCAGCTGGGCCTCGGGAGGCAGAGAATAGATGGGGGTGGGGCCAGTCAGAGGTGGTATTTACTGGTTCTCTGAACTATTCAAAATTTCCACTACTGGTTCTCCAGAATTTGGTCAGAACCTGCTGAAACCCATCAGTACAGTACAGTGATACCTTGTCTTACAAACTTAATTGGTTCCGAGATGAGGTTCTTAAGGTGAAAAGTTTGTAAGATGAAACAAATGTTTCCCATAGGAATCAATAGAAAAGCAAGTCTTCGGAGAGCGGCGGCATACAAATCTAATAAATTATTATTATTATTATTATTATTATTATTATTATTATTATTATTAATGCGTGCAAGCCCAAAATTCACTCCTTTTGCCAGCCGAAGCACCAGTTTTTGCACTGCTGGGATCCCTGTGAGGCTCTCCTCCATGGGAAACCCCACCTCTGGACGTCTGTGTTTTTGCAATACTGCAGGGGAATCCCAGCAGGGGAATCCCAGCATCGCAAAAATGAGCGCTTTGCTGGCAACGGAAGTCCGGAGGTGGGGTTTCCCAGTGAAGGAAGCATCAGTGCAATCGCAGCATCGCAAAAACACCAAAGTCCTCGAAACCCCACCTCCGGACCTCTATGTTTTTGTGATGCTGCAATTTCAATGAGGCTCTCCTCGCTGGGAAACCCCACCTCCGGACTTCCGTTGCCAGTGAAGCACCAGTTTTTGCACTGCTGGGATTCCCCTGCTGGGATTCCCCTGCAGCATCACAAAAACACAGAAGTCTGGAGGTGGGGTTTCCCATGGAGGGGAGCCTCAGGGGAATCCCAGCAGTGCAAAAATGGGCACTTCGCTGGCAACAGAAGTCGGGAGGTGGGGCATCCCAGCGATGGTGGTGGGTTTGTAAGGTGAAAATAGTTTGTAAGAAGAGGCAAAAAAATCTTAAACCCCGGGTTTGTATCTTGAAAAGTTTGTATGACAAGGTGTTTGTAAGACGAGATATCACTGTATTTCTTTGGGAACTTCAAACAGATAGATAAGGAGGAGGGTATAGATACTTTACCTAAGATAACTGAAGGTGCTATCTTCATAGCTAGGCCTATTTAAAACATTCATTCCTTTCCATGAGAACCCTTATTCAAGTTTTGCAACTGGAGCACATTGACCCACCAGGCTCTATGGTGGAGTAATCATATGGTCTCTCCCTTTGAAGGTCCACTTTCCCTAATCTTATTCTCTTGCATGTCTGCCACAGGATAAATACAGGTATCATGGTGTGGGACTGTTCAGAACTGGAGCAGCTGAATTCACTTGGAGGTTTTTCATAAACTACATGGAAGTCCTGGATATGGTGACATTGCACCACTGATATATTTCTTCCTTTTAGCAACAGGAAATATGGATTTGGGGTATTGATCTGGGCAAGTGTAACATTGATTGCCTTTTAATATTGGATCTTCAGGAGTTATACATCATATTCCTGGGATTATGTAATGTCATGTAAACAAGTTCAAACAAAGGACTTCCAGTAATACTGTTAACTCCGTTACATTAAATATTGGCCAGTACCTAGAAAAAATTAACAAGACCACAAAGTTAATATGTAAAAAGTAGGAAGAGGCTATCTATCAAAGTTTTGATAGCACCAATATTGGATACAGGGCATGGTTTGCAGTTCTGATCAGAAGGCTTGTGTAAATTGACTGCAGTAATAATTTGATCTGGTCCTGTGGCATTTGGACCAATGTGCTGAATAGAAAATTGCAGTAGAAAGACAAATGAGAAAGAGGTTCTCCCCTAAAGAAGATGTGGGATAAAAAATGGCTCAGGTTAATGGACCTGTTCTGCCGGGGTGTTTCAACCACTTGTAATTACAGGGTAATTAGTCCAGGAAGACACACACCACATGATAAAAGGAAAACCCAAAAGTTTTTATAAACAGAAAAACAGAAACAGCTCCCTTTTTAAATGTCAAAGGGATTTTCTGGTACACACAAGGCACAGGTTAAATGCAATTCAATTGCTCACCCAATAACTGGGAAATTGAGTCCAATTCTAAAGTCCAGAGAGTCCACACACAGTCTTGAACAGCACAAAAACCACGATCTTGACGAAACAATGAATCAGATAAACTGCCATGAGGCTAAAACACCAGGCTGCACTTTTATCTGTAGCACTAATTACAGCAGCCCCACCCAACCACTGCTGGCCTCATTTTCTCTTGTAATAATCCTTCAGTTGTTGTCTCCTATGCATCACTCTACGCATGCGTGGATGTGTCATTAATTCTTGTTCAGAATCCAGGGATGATACAGATGATTGATCTGCTCCTGGGCTGTCTGCCAAACTCCCCTCTTCCCTGTCACTCACACTTCCTTGGTCAGAGGAGGCTTCGTCGGCAGATTCCATCAGGAGCAAAAAAGGCTTGCGGCATATGGATGTTTCCCCCACATCCACCTGCACATTCCTTGGGGCAGGAGCTGGGCCAGAGCTAACCACAACATGGACCAAGGCTAGTTTGCCCAGAAACATATCATGTCAAGACACCTACGCTGATTTCCCAGAAGGGCCCAGACTAGCTGAGGGAAGAGTAAAGTACAAAATATGGATCATATGTAGAATTTCATTCTTGATACCATAACTCCATAATAACTGAAATGAATATGAGTTGCGGCTAGTAATATACAGTACAATTTTTTGAAACAGGCTGTCAAACATTTTATTTGCTTACCCCTTTGACTCTTCTAAGTTCCCCATAGACCAAAGGTGTCACATTCGCCTTGTCCCAGCGGTGTCACATGACATATCGCAACTTTTCTATCTTCACTAAACCAGGCATGGACATGACCAGTATGTAATACATCTGGCCCACGGGCCACAAGTTTGACAGCCCTGCCGTAGACCATTTCTCATGCCCCAATGAAAACTTTCTGAATGAAAGTTACTACTTTTTCACATATAGCTCCTGTTTATCTTTATCTCATGCCTTTTATTGTTTTATCAATGTATAAAATAGAAATAAAAATTTAAAAAATTGGAAATTAAGGGAAGGAAAAAGAGAGGGGAAAGGAAAATATGAAGTATAAGGGAAGAAAAAAATGTGTTGACTTCTGAATACCCGTTCTCTAAACATGAGTGCAAGGAAAATGAAAATACAAGTTCAGTTATGTGTATTTGTATTATATATAACTATATAAATTCTATTGTAAATGGCATATTATTATCCTGATGCTTTTAAAAAAGCCCATTTCATTATATCACATTGTTTCAACTTTCAGGAAAAATTAAAAACTTACACTAAATAATCCATAAACATGTTCCGCTAAAACAATAGAAATGTTGTAGATTAGGGCAACTTTACATTTTCTGTCCATGCAACTGTCCTCTCTCAAAACCAGCCACTTCAAAAGTTCCCAACCACATCTGAAAAACCCTTTTGTTTACAATACTTGCAGCCCAGTTGAATTCCACATGAGAATTAAGCAACCTCTTCTAATCAGGCATTCCTGGCTAAGATTAAAGATGCACTAGATACAGATGATTGAAATTGACTAGTATTCCAGGAATGAATTGTTACCCTCTCCGGTTTAATTAGATAAATGGCTAGGAACAATCCTGTAGATAGAGACCAGTTTAATTTCTGAGCTGAATCATTGTGTCTTTTGTGGGGAAAGTAACAAAGTGGGTGGTAATGGGAAAGTTCTAGAATCTCCCACATTACACAACAAATCGGGCCTCTTGATGGATGCACACTGGCTATGTTCACATAAAACACTAAGAACTTTTGAAACCATGATTTGTTGAACAAGAAGGAGGCAGTGGCAAGCCAGCTAAGGAAAAACAAGCAAATAAACCACAGATATACTGTATTCTTGTAATCATTAGATGTAAAAGTTGACTCAAAATAATATTTATCACTGGTCAGGGCTTAGCTGGGTCTAGGAAAGCATGTAGAGTTTTTATTTTTTTAAAGAAGCACTGTTCTTCAGGTGGAAATAAGATCTTTCATCCCAAACAGTAAGATAGGCAAATGTTTATAATGATACAGCAGGAAAGGCTCCAAACTGACTGAAGCACTCTCTTTTGCATGCTTCTATTCATTTTATAGAATTTATAAACCATAAAGGAAGAATATGATCCAAAACTAACACTAGGAACAAAGGAAGAGAAATTGCTTGTGGGGTGTATAGATATACATACATACATATATATTAAATCAAACTAACAGATGAAGCCAAGGTTTTTCACTAATTCTAAAAACATTTGCCTTAAACAGTTGGCCATATCCCAATTTTTCCCTTGCTTTCTGAACACCATCTTGAAAGAATAGGGATGCATCAAAAAGAGTTGGCTGCAAACCTAGGGAGGTTTATGAGATGCAGCTGGATCCATATCATAATCTACCTTCAGTTCTCATGTACGCATATGCACATGTTTTATGGGTAGGTCTTATGTAAATGGCAGCATTTGCCTGGCAAATGCATGTAAGTAGGAGCTAGGAAAAGAATTACCTATGGTCCAGAGTTATGATCATCTTGAATGTGATCTTGTTTTCTTCTTGTTGCTGAAGCATCATTTTTGGAGCACAAAATGGAAACATGTGCTACAACCTCATGTTTGCCTTGCTGTTGGATAGCTAAGTGCAGACTCAAAACAGAATGATCTGGAAAGCCCACACAGAGAGAGAGAGAGAGAGGGAGGGAGGGAGAGAGAGAGAGAGGGAGGGAGAGAGAGAGAGAGAGAGAGAGAGAGAGAGAGAGAGAGAGAGAGATATCCCCCAAATTAAATCTATTGTGGTATGTTATATTCCCTTTGGGATCATTCTGTTTATCCTATGACTGAGGCAAGTTCCAAATTACAAACATCTATTGTCATTAAACAATGTTCCCTTATAAAATGGTTAATTCACGGAACAATTTTCATTCTGCCAATCCAATTCTTCATGAATATACTTTTATCCTAGACACCTGCAATTTATAAATCTGGACTAAATGTTGCATCTTTCCTTTTATGTACACTGAAAGTATATGCACCAATGACAAATTCTGTGTTTGTCCATTGTCCAATCTCACTTGGGCAATAAAGAATTCCATTCCATTCTATTCCATTCAAATCCAATCTAATCTAATCCACAATTAAAATTAAATGGCAAATTAAATGAAAATCCTTGTCTTTCTTTCTTTCTTTCTTTCTTTCTTTCTTTATTTATTTATTTATTTATTTATTTATTTATTTATTTATATTTGTATGCCGCCCCTCTTCCTAACTCATCCCTTTTAGTTTAAGGACTTTTCAAGTTATCCAAATAATATCTAGAAAAAATTAATCAAAGTGTTTATTGGCAAAATAATCAATAATGTGCAAAAGGATTTTGTATTTCAGAAATTAATATACTTTATTTCTGAAATAAGAGTTTCCTTAATTTGGAAGAGTGACATAAGATGTCTGTGATGGGGAAAACATACCTATTCTGCACCTTAAATATGGGGATATACTTGATGCTTGATAGATCTTCAAAGATTCTCCTATAGGTCCTTCAAAGTTGTATAGGTCAGTATTTATCTACTAAGTATTTATTTATTTATTTATTTATTTTATTTATTTATTAGATTTGTATGCCGCCCTTCTCCGTAGATTCGTAGTAGCTAAAGCCATACCTATGTGTTATGCCGGGCTTCACGTTACGAGCCCCAATTAAGTCAGAAATGTAATTCAAACACATACGTTGTTGTAAAGTAAACAGAAAAGCTGTTTATCCAAAATAAAGCTGTGCACATGCACTTTAAACTGAGCAAATTACAGATAACAATCCTTGAAAGTTGCTACAACAGAAACAAGAAAAGCAGATAAGAGCAGCTGTGGAAGCGTCACAGCCAGACCTCTTCCAGACAGTCCACAAGTTTTTACTTAGCTATGAAATATCCCCAAGAGTCTGTGAAAAGCCAGGAACAAAATGCAAACACGACATCTCCTTCTCCAAATGGATAATCTCCACACACGTTCTCTGCAACACTGGCAATTTATCAGTAGCCCCATTAGCCTAATTGTCCCAGCTACAGGTGTTCTCCCTTATCTCTGATGATAACTACGCAGTTGGTCCCTTCTAGCCATGAGCCTGCACATTCTGGCATCTATCCACTGATCCACATCCTCTGAGTCCGATGACCCACTAATGGGGTCATTAACTAATGGGCTGGAGCATCCATCTCTCTATCTGATGATTCTTCTTCTTCCCCAGCATCTAACCGTGACAAGGAATCCTCACTGTCCGAAGCTGATGGCAGTAAGACAAGTCTCTGGGAACCTGAGGACTCTCCTAAGCCAACATCCAAATTCCCTGTTGCAGGAGCTGGCCCGGAGCAAACCACAACACTATGAAAGCCTTTTCATAGATTCATGTAAATATGAGAGCAACCAGGATGATTAGGGACTGGAAACTATAACATACAAAGAGCGGTTTCAGGATCTAGGCATGGCCAGTCTGGTGAAGAGAAGGACCAGGGGAGACATGATAGCAGTGTTTCAATACTTGAAGGGTTGCCACATATAGGAGAGAGTGAGACTGTTTTCCAAGGCAGAAGAAGGCCAGACAAGGAATAATGGATGGAAACTGACCAAGGAGAGATTCAACCTGGAAATCAAGAGAAACTTTCTGACAGTGCGAGCGATCAACCATGGAACAGCTTGACTGCGGAGGTAATGAGAACTCCAACACTTCACACTTTCAAAAGGAGATTGGACTGCCATTGGTCGGAAATGGTGTAGAGACTCCTGCTTGAGTGGGAGGTTGGTCTAGATGACCTACAAGTCCCTTGCAACTCTAGTGATCTAAATCTAAATCTAAAAAAACCCACCATTCCAAAGTTGGGATGGGAGAGTTAAATGGCTTTTATCACAAGCTCTGAAAAGGTCCTCAGTCCCCAATGGAATTCAGTGTTCCCATTAGCCTGGATGGAAACACTTCTCTGACATGAATCCATCTTGCACAACGATCAGATTATCCAAGCATTTTTCAAAAAGCATGCTGAGCATGGCCTATGGAATTCTTTCCAATCTCTTAATGATAGATATACTCTGGGTCAGGGGCCTAAGATAGGAAAAGGAGGGGGCTTCAAATGGCAAAGATGGCAGCAGTCCAAGCTCTGCCCAATAATTCTCTTTCCTAGCAGGATACATTAGAGGGGGGGGGGGAGGGAGGAAAGATTGTGCAATTGTTTTCTCTGCAGACCTGTTGGGATACGATCCATTTTCAAACTGGATTTTGGTTTTGCCAGCTTCTCCTCCACATCAAATTTGGTCTCATATTCAGTTTCGAAAGCGTTTTCTGCTGCTAGAGAAACAAGTGGGCACATGAAATGGGTGTATAGTCATGTTACATAACTTCTTTCAACTTTTGGTAAGATTTGGAAGAATAAAAATTATGTGATATTCAATCAGTGGGCTGAAATCTCTTTAAAATGTTTGGAAGAGTACTGTAGGGTTATGTTGTGGCCAGTGAAGGATTGTCATCTTCGGCGCTACCAGTTTTGCCCTCTGAGGCTGTCGCAGGTGCACGCACATCAGGTGTTTGTGCATGCACCCATTGGCACAATATTTGGCTTCTGCGCATGTGCAGCAAGTGAAATCTGATGCGGGGACACACACAAAAGAGAGATTTCAGTGATTTTCGGCAATATTTTTGCTTCCACGCATGTGAGGAAGGAAAAAATTGGCAAAAATCGCTAAAATCCCACTCACGCAAGCGCCTTCATGCAAGATTTCACTTACTGCGCACTGACAGTTGCTTACTGATGTTGGTGAGAAAGTCAGTCCCATATTCCTGAGCTTTAGCTGTAGTCCATCCCCTCCCCCATTCCTTTCCTTTCATTTCATTTCCCCTATCCCATTCCTTTCCTCCTTTCCTTTAAAAATGTAAAAAATAAAAAAATATGGCGGCACCCACGGACTGGCACTAAATGATTCAGCTGGGTGACATCACCATGACATCACTAATGGGTTGCTACCAATTTGGGAAAACTGGTCCGAACCAAGAGGAATCCACCCCTGAAGTTGCCTTGCTCATTTCCATCTTTTTTCAGTTGGGTATGATTACGTTATACTGTAGATGTACCAAACCAAATGTGCTGCATTCCTGATATAAGTTTATAAGTTGATATATAAGGTTGCCCAGAACATAATACACCACATTTTTTTCTTCAACAATTATTTATTGAACACAATGAAACTTAACACACAAGAAAGGATGATGTTTCTTCAACACTCCCTATTTTTCCATGTAATCTCTGTCCCATTCTATGGCCTTCCTTCAGCGAGACACAAGGGTGTGTATGCCCTGTCGGTACCACTCCTTGTTCTGGTCATGAAGCCATTTCTGCACTGTGCGAATCACCTCTAATGACTTCACCCTCTGTGCCCAGCAACTAACTGTACTTTTGTCGACTTCAGATTCTCCATAAACTCTACACAAACATTTGTGAATGTTCCCAACAGTTTCTTTCTCCACCGTGAGAGATTCAATGATGACACACTGTTGTAACGTACTTCACTTACAGACGCCATGTAGTCCTCGAAGATCACAAGCTACATTTTGCACTTTGATTTTGCGCTTTGATCAGCTGTGGCGAGGGGGGCGTTTGCCCAGGTTCGCCTGGTGCATCAGTTGCGGCCCTATCTGGACCGGGACTCACTGCTCACAGTCACTCATGCCCTCATCACCTCGAGGTTCGACTACTGTAACGCTCTCTACATGGGGCTACCTTTGAAAAGTGTCCGGAAACTTCAGATCGTGCAGAATGCGGCTGCGAGAGCAATCATGGGCTTCCCAAGATATGCCCATGTTACACCAACACTCCGCAGTCTGCATTGGTTGCCGATCAGTTTCCGGTCACAATTCAAAGTGTTGGTTATGACCTATAAAGCCCTTCATAGCATTGGACCAGAATATCTCTGGGACCACCTTCTGCCGCACAAATCCCAGCGACCGGTTAGGTCCCACAGAGTTGGCCTTCTCCAGGTCCCATCGACTAAGCAATGTCGTTTGGTGGGGCCCAGGAGAAGATCCTTGTCTGTGGCGGCCCCGACCGTCTGGAACCAGCTCCCCCCAGTCCCATATATCAGAGTTGCCCCCACCCTCCTTGCCTTTCGCAAGCTCCTTAAAACCCACCTCTGTCGTCAGGCATGGGGGAATTGAAATTTCACTTCCCCCTAGGCTTATAGACTTTATACATGGTAAGATTGTATGTATGAGTGGTTCTTTAAATTGGGATTTTTAAGATTATTTTAAATATTAGATTTGTTTTCATTGTCTTTTCATTGTTGTTAGCCGCCCCGAGTCTTCGGAGAGGGGCGGCATACAAATCTAATAAATAAATAAAATAAATAAATAAAATTCCCAGCAAAGAATGAGACAAGTTATTCAGTTCTGCATACAGGCAACTATCTGTATTAACGCCCAGTTCAGTTCCTACACGCTACTATTGGGACATGTAGAAGTCTGTGCCAAATGAAGACTCTATGTGCAAATATAGTAAGCTAATTTTGCAACAGCACACCCATTCAAAGTGCAGAGTCTGGAGGAGCAGAGAAAGGGGAGGGGTGTTTCTCCAATGCCACCAAACATGCAAACCCCCAAATCTGAGCTCGTGACAGGTGCAAGTCGTTAGGTTTTCAGCAGCAATTAAACTGCAGCTGTTCATTGGTGCCTGGAATACAACTGGATGCTCTGGAAGGTGCAAACTGGGCCCTGTGAAAGGCATGCCTCCCCCTTTTAAAATAAATCTGATAAATAATAAAGGGGATCCAGGGAAAGCTATATACAAAATGGGCATTTGGAATAAGTGCTCAGAAATTAAGTAGGTTCAAATTCATTCTGTGCATTATTTTTGCTCTAGCCTTGGCACGAAAACTCTTGTTTGACACATTGTTCAGCGCCTAGACAAAATCCTACTATTGGGTACAGATGAATCTTTGCTTTTTGACTCTTGACAATTGCCTGGATTCATTTCTGCAGTTTTCTTGGCAAGATTTCTGGAAATGGTTTGCCATTACTTGCTTCCCCGGGCAGAAAGTGCCCCATGGTCACCCAGCTGGCTTTATGCCTAAAGTGGACTAGAACTCATAGTCTCCCAGTTATTATTATTATTATTATTATTATTATTATTATTATTATTATTATTATTATTATTATGTCAGTACAACACAGCAAACGAGATCACTATGCTGGATTTCATATTTCATCACCAGTCGGGCACTTCCCAAGCACCTAGTACTAAATAATAATAATAATAATAATAATTATTATTATTATTATTATTATTATTATTATTATTATTATTATGTGGTAGAAAGATGGAGCTCTGTATGGCTATTGGATGACCTCGTCATTTTATGTGGGGCATTCGTCCCGAGTCTTTGGAGAGGGGCAGCATACAAATCTAATAAATTGAATTGAAATTGAATTTAATTGACATAATTTAGGCTCCCTTTGAGGGTTCCAGGCTCTCTCAAGTCAGTCATAAGAGAAAAGCAATGCAACAATATCAAACACTTTTTATTTGGAGCAAATCATTATTAAATTTTTACAAAAATTCCTAGGTGATTTCCAAACTTAGTTAATACTGGTGGCATTATACTCTTAACAACTTTGGATCATAGAAATAAATAGAAACCTTTTCCTCAATGAGCCTGTTTGTGTGTGGTGGGGGAGATGTTTTGGGTGTTTTCCTTGCTGAAGTGTGGTTAATGGCTGCCTGCCCAGGAAATTGCCCCTCACTTACGGACCCTTTGTATCATTTTCATATTAGCATCTATTTTATTAATTTTCTAAGACGAGGCAAAGATTAAACTATGTTCCTGTGCCTTTTAAGAAGTTAATATTTAGATTTGTAAGCAGTGATGAATTTGTTCATAGGCATCCCAGTGGACATCTATGATTTTATTGTTTTCATTTTGCATTTTTAAATTATCATTATCATTATCATTATCATTATCATTATCATTATCATTATCATTATCATTATCATTATCATTATCATTATCATTATCATTATCATTATCATTATCATTATCATTATCATTATCATTATCATTATCATTATCATTATCATTATCATTTATTAGATTTGTATGCCTCCCCTCTCCGCAGACTCAGCAGTTCCTAGGATGGTGCCTTAGCCACTTCTCTACAGTGAAGGGCTGCAAAAAAATGTACTACCACACTGTGGGTGTGGCTTATTTTATGGGTGTGGGACCAGATGGGAGTGGCTTGACGATCATGTGACCAGGGGGTGGCTTAAAGGTCATATGACTGGCTTAAAGGTGGCCAACTTGACGTCACTAATGTCAAGGGTTTAGGTTAGGGTTAGGGTGCCTGGCCTCTCCCTGCCTCAAAGAGATACAATTTCCCTATTTACTATTGCTCAACATCCAAAATATACTATTTAATTCCATGTATATATGCCATAGATGTACATACATATTACACACAAGCACACAAAAATATACAGTCTACTATATAAACTGCATATTTATGTACACTGGTAAATTAGTATGGAGGATAGACTCTATACTAACCTACCCAGGCTTCATGCTCTAGGGCAGGGGTCCTCAAACCTGGCAACTTTAAGACTTATGGACTTCAACTCCCAGAATTCATCACTGGCTGGAGAATTCTGGGAGTTGAAGTCCACAAGTCTTAAAGCTGCCAAGTTTGAGGACCTCTGCTTTGGGGAATCCAGAGCATGATACCATGGTCTTTCGAGACTGAAGGATGCCAATGCAATGCAATGTATATACACACAGAGACTCATGCCCAGCTCTTCTAAAATTGTACACATTTAGCCTCATTTATTACAATAGGAAAAATATACCTAGATCCCAGAAGGGGAAAAAAGAAAAAAAATCATTTTTTTTCCTACCGGTTCTGTGTACCTGACCATATCTGTAGGAGCTCATCATTGCATTACTATCTCCGAGTCTTCGGAGAGGGGCAGCATACAAATCTAATAAATAAATAAAATAAATAAAATCACCAAACCTAAGATGGACGACTCCAGTTAAGTCTCTATAGGTGTTGTGGCCTATTGGCCATTGGCCCCTCCAGCAGCCAAATCAGATAAGGAGGCGATGTGGGAGTCATGATCAGTATCAAGACTGAAAGCTGGGAGGCTCGGCGGCGGTGTTGGGGGGGTTTCCCTTGGGCTGCCAAGCAACAGAAGACTTGGCGGAGGTGACGGTGGCTGAGGGGGAAACCTGAGGCAGCAGTGGTGGCTGAGGAGAGTCCCTGGTTACCTTATCTCTCGTGGTGATGTTTCCTTGTCGCCAGATGTTGAATCCTTGCAGGAATGAAGGACTGCAGACTTATGGTAAGTAACAGTTCTTTTATTAACAGAGCAGAAGGTAACGGTTTAAGGAACAAAACAAGACAACAACATGGCCGTGCCTGGCAGTTATATATACCCCTTGCTGCCAGGCTCAGCCAACCAATCACCTTGTAGTATTTTCCCGCCCAAGGAATATGGGGCGGGTACAAGGCCTAACTGTCCTCTGGACACAACAAAGACAACCTGATATCTCCAAGGGGGAAGAGGAAATGGAGCTGTCAGAGAGAGAGAGGCAGAGCTGGGCTGTCTGTCAGATCTCAGATGGAGAGTGAACACACCCCAGGTCTGGAGGTGGTTGATGAGGAAGAGGAAGAAGAGCTGGGTCCAGTGCCTGATGCACTGAGGAGAGGAGACCGGTGGAGATCTGTGGGCTGATCCCTGCGACAGAAGAGCCACCAGAAAAGTTCTGGGGAATAAAAGACATGGTGGAGATAAATAGATGTGGCAGACAAGTATTCATCTCCCTGCCGGAAAGACTTGTTAGCCTGCTGTAAGAGAGAAACTTTTTGCCAGGGCTACGGGTGGTCTTAATAAAGGAATCATTGTTTCAACTACAGAGGATTTGTCATTTTTGGGGAGCTGGGTCAGAATAATAGGACTACAACAGTAGTAACTTGTATGGAATTATTCATCCTCATCATTGAGAGGGCGAGCCGATAATTCAGGAATTCAATTTTCAGATCTCTACAGAATTCATTTTAGGTAATGCTGCATGGTATTTGGCTCCTGGAAGGCAGGCTCTGAGCGAATCTGCCGTACGTACACACAAACACACACAAACACACAGTCAAACACATTAGTTAAGTCTTAGCAATAAACACCTGGATTCTATCAAAAACAAAGAGTCTTATTCTGTATCTGCAGCTTGCCTGGTGAACATACAAAAAGAAAAAAACCACCGAATTCTCTAATGCAGAACTTGACCAGGGATGTGTTTTTTTAATGATGTGGCAGCATAATGGAGATCAAAGACCAAACTCAAATAAATAACAACCGGGTACCAACAAAGAAAATCTGTTCAAGCCTTCAAGTAATCAGAAACAAAGACCCAAGACTGCTGGAAACGTCTGTGTGTGTTTCCTTCCCTCCCCCTTCATTAATAACTAAATAGCCACGAAGAATTGCTAACGTAGCCTTTAATAACTTGCAAATAGCTGTAATAACTTGCAAGATTCCCCCCCCCCCAAGACATGAGCATGCCCTAAAGGAATGATCATCAATCATTGCAATTTTAACACACGGCTGTGTCCAACCCATCTTTAAAGCTGCACATGCCTTTTCAGTTAATACACGTACATGCACACATAGACACACACACCATAGAGGGGGGGAAAGTACCTGCTGGAATTTGCCAGCTCAGGTTTAACCGTTTATCAAGCCTTACTCCTTATCTGAAACATCTCACCAGAAAGTGGAACAATCTGTCTGGCATCTGTTGATTGGCAGAGCAAATTTTTCCAGGTGGTACAACTGGACCAGGAGAATTACATGCCAACCCTATTTTGTCAGGGATTTTGATCAAAGGAGAAAACCCCACATGACTAATGTTCAATGTCATGTTTTTAGTACCTGCAACATATCTACATAAACAGCTTTCAATAACTACTGGTAGTGAAAAATGTTTGGAAGAAAGATACAAGTGAGAGAATTGAGTGGGCAAGCCGAAGCCTGCAGGCAAAAAGAGAGAAAAAAGAGAAAGAGAGGGGGGGAGAAGAAAAAAAGAGTAGGGAATCCATCTGTACTTTATTTGTCAGAGCTTTCCGATTGTAAGTCTACAGATGATACCCAAGATTATGCTTCCTGAAACCAGTGTATACAAATAGCTTTCAGGCTAGAGAAGATTCCTAAGACAGTGGAATATAGTGGAGAGTCACAAACTGATCTTCCACAATTAGAACAGCTGTGCAAAGTATTGAAATATATTTAATACACTATTATTGAAACAAAAATCCCATTGATAGCAAAGTTGCAGGTATAGAATCTGGGCTAACAGAAGGAATCCCTGCTGAAGATAGCACCTCTTCCTAATTAAACGTACAAATCCATATTGAGTTAACAAAAAAACCACAATTGCTTTAAATGCTGCAACAAAATAACACACTCAATGGACTCATTGAGATAAATGTTTCTGATGCATAATATTAAGTTTTAAATTGTAAAAGCCAGATTTGATCTCTATTTAAAATCTATGTGTTCTGAACCAGGAGGCGGTCTTAATAGTTATGGTTGTGTCTGAATTTTTGGAGAATGATGCATTGGATAGGAACTGCAGAAAAAACAATTGCTGCCAACCTGTCTTCCATTGAGGACCTGTATACTGCACAAGTCAAAAAGAGGGCGGTGAAAATATTTACTGACCTCTCACATCCTGGACACAAACTGTTTCAACTCCTACCCTCAAAATGTTGCTACAGAGCGCTGCATACCAAGGCAACTAGACACAAGAAGAGTTTTTCCCCCCAATGCCGTCACTCTGCTAAACAAATAATTCTCTCAACACTGTCAAACTATTTACTAAGTTTGCACTACTATTTCTACTAGTTTTTTCTCATCATTCCTATCACTCATTTCACCCAACTCATGACTGTATGACTGTAATTTGTTGTTTGTATCCTAAAGATTTTCATTAATTAATTAATATTAAGAGCCGGGGTGGTGCAGCCGATAGAGTGCTGTACTGCAGGCCACTGAAGCTGACTGTGGATCTGTAGGTCAGCAGTTCAAATCTCATCACCGGCTCAAGGTTGACTCAGCCTTCCATCCTTCCGAGCTGGGTAAAATGAGGACCCGGATTTTGGGGCAATAGCCTAGCTCTGTTAAAAAAAAGTGCTATTGCTAACATGTTGTAAGCCGCCCTGAGTCTAAGGAGAAGGGCAGCGTAAAAATTGAATAAATAAATAAAATCGAATACATAAATATTGATTGTTTCCTCATTGCTTATTTGACCCTTATGGCCATCATTAAGTGTTGTACCTCATGATTCTTGACATGTATCTGAATGAATGAATGAATAATAAATAAATAAATAAACAAACAAACATTAATAAATAAATAAATAAATTCCTTGTGTGTCCAATCACACTTGGCCAATAAGGAATTCTATTCTATTTTTTTAAAAAATTCTCTGTCCAAATTTCAAATGTTCATTTTAATTATGGCTGTAACACACTAAGTATTATGTCTTGGAATTCATATGGTCCTCTTTTTCCAGGGGTGTCAAACTCAAGGCGCACGGGCCACATTTGGCCTGCAATGTAACTAGATCTGACCCGTGGGGTTCCCCTTGAAACAGTCAAGGACCAGTCCCCAGTGCCTCAGTTCCAGACCAGGCCGACCAAGTACTAATCTATAATTTGATGGCCGCCATCTGGGCCAGAACACAATCAGCCTTAGAATGAAGGAAAGAGATAGGAATGAGAAGGAGAGAGAGGAAGGAGGGAGGAGGGAGGGAGGGAGGGAGATGGAAAAGAGAAGGAGAGAGTCAAGGGAAGCTTGGCATGCCCACCCTGGCCACATTCACCTTGGCCACACATACCTGGCCCCCAAGGTCAACCACAACTCTGATGCAGCCCTCAATGAAATCGAGTTTGACACCCCTGCTCTATTCAAATGCTGTTTGCATTGCTTGCTTGCTTGCTTTTTAGCTACAGATGTCAATTTTCATCAGCAAGAAGGACCAACTTTCCATTTGTAAAATCAGTATTATGATTTTCTGTTTAAATATCTGATGTCTATTAGTGAATTTGGGAGACTAATTTGCAGCTGTTTCTTATTCTACTCAGTTTTTTTTAAAAAAAAGCAAAATAACAAGAAGATTCCATAATGTTTTGTTGCAAGTTATAAACATTTGCAAATTAATATATTGGAGAATGAATTGGGCTAAACATAATCACAAACTATGCCAGGTTAGACACTGATGTTTGTCAGATGTGATTGAACGCCAGTAACACAATCATTCTGGCAGTGTTCACTATCTTAAGTACTTTGTGATTAATTTATAACTTGATAAACCCTTCTAATCCCATTCCATTATGCTATGAAAATGAAGGAATGAATGCAGGCCAATAGGGGAGAGGAATCTCCCAATAATTTGATATTTAGAAGTTTATTTAAGATAACAGAGTAAGATAACTCTGAAATTTTACAGTATAGTGAGAGATTATAAAATTCACAAAATAAAATTCAATTAACAAGATTTTTTTTCTTTCTTTTCTTGTTCTATAATGAATGAATGCAACTCTAGTCTTTGTAGCAAGAGATTACAGACCTCTAAATCTTATATCTGATTATTTATTTATCTAAAATAACTCGTAAAAATATCACTGGTTACGGTGAACCTCCTTCCCAGGCTGAAGAAAATTAACAACTGGCAGATGACCTAAATATGTTTTACTGCAGGTTTGAAAGGTAACTACGGCCATTTATCGTCACAACCCCCATCTCAGACACATCAACAACAACCAAGCATCCTACAACTGACCTCATACCATTGGTTTCACAACCCCTAGTTATCATGAAAAAGGAAGTGCAAGATCTATTTCTCAGACAAAAGCCAGGAAAAGATCCAAGCCCAGACAAGATAACTCCTTGCTTAAAAGTCTGTGCTGGCCCCCATCTTCACCCAAAGCTTCAATAAATCACTAGAGATGTGTTACGTTCCTACTTGCTTCAAAAATATTATATCATCCCAGTGCCAAAGAAGCCCACCATCAAGAAACTGAATAACTACAGACCAATTGCTCTAACATCTGTAGTTATGAAAACTTTTGAAAAGCTAGTGCTGTCCTACTTGAAAACCATCATGGATCCACTGTTAGATTGCCTGCAATTTGCATACCGAACAAATAGATGCTGGTAATATGACTCTGCACTACATCTTACAACATCTTGAATCTCCAAGGACCTATGCAACGGTCCTCTTTGTAGACTTTAGTTCAACATTCAATATCATCATTCCAGGCACTCTTCAAACTAAGCTAAACCAGCTAGCAGTACCTGAACACACTTGTAAGTAGATCATAAGCTTCCTAACAAACAGGAAGCAACAGGTGAAGCTAAGCAGAATCACATCAGATACCTGTACAGTTAGGTCAGCCCCCCACCCCAGGGTGTGTGCTCTCTCCACTTCTCTCTCCATACCAATGACTGCATCTCTAACGATCCATCTGTAAAACTATTAGGTTCGCAGATGACACAACAGTGATCAATCTCATTCGAAACAATGATGAATGCGTATACGAATGGGAGGTTGAACAATTAACCTTGTGGTGCGACTGGAACAATCTGGAACGGAATCCACTCAAAACTGTAGAAATGGTGGTAGACTTTAAGAGAAACCCTCCCATGCTTCCACCGCTTACAATACTGGACAACACAGTATCAACAATAGACACCTTCAAATTTCTAGGTTCTACCATTTTGCAAGATCTAAAATGGACACCTAGCATCAAAAATGTGATCAAAAAAAGCAGAACAAAGAATGTTCTTTCTGCACCATCATTAGTACCTGTTTAGGGCTAGAAACAAACTTACTTGGAGCAAGTGGGAGAAATGAAAAATAACGCTGCAAAAACTTAGAGCTTGGAAAACATTCTTCACAGATAGTAACAATGAAAGAACCTGCAAGATAAGAGCTGAGAAGATTGTTGGCACCAAACTAGGGGCTGGGGGAAAAAAGCTTCAGAAAAAAAACCCTGCATTCAGAGTATAAGACACACCTGAATTTTCAGCCTCTTTTAGGAAGGAAAAAGGTATGTATACACACACACACACACACACACCATATTGTTTGGATATATATATGTCACATGTTGTTTTTTTTGCTGAATTTGAAAATTAAGGGAAACTAGGATAGTTCTATTTTGGCCTTATTTTGGCCTCATCAGCTAGCCATACCCACTGGGACTTGAACCTGCAACCTTTGCCTTGTAAGGCAGAGAATTATCCTCTAGGCTATACAGTAGTCCCTCACCTATCGCTGGTGTTACGTTCCAGACCTGACCGCGATAGGTGAAATCCGCGATGGGGAATTTATCGACTGATAGTACTTATTTAAGTATTTATATTGTAATTGTTTGGTAAGTTTTCATTGTTTTAAGTGTTTATAAACCCTTCCCACACAGTATTTATTTTAGATACAGTATTTAAATACAGTATTTACAATTTTAGATATATATTTTTTTTTTAAAAAACCTGCCGATCGAGTTCGGTGGGCTGTTTAAATCTGCCGATCGACTTCCTCAGAACCCCGCAATGAAATGAAGCCGCAGTAGGTGAAGCGCAGTATAGCGAGGGACTACTGTAGTATCCAATCCCTTCAGCTCTGCACCAGGGAAGGGTTACATATTGTTGTGTCGAATCACCCTGGTATTGAAGGAACATCACAGCTCCTTATTTGCCTCTCGGCCCAACCTAGGGCCATTTCCAGGGCAGTTAATTTTATTGATAGCGGATAATTCTCTGCCTTACAAGGCAAAGGTTGCAGGTTCAGGTCCCAGTGGGTATGGCTAGCTGATGAGGCCAAAATAAGGCCAAAATAGATCTATCCTAGTCTCCCTTAATTTTCAAATTCAGCAAAAAAAAACATGTCACACACACACACACACACACACACACACACACACACACACATATATATTTGTTTTCGTAGATTTTCACTGGTATATGTATGTAGATTGTTCTGAGTTCGGGTTTTGCCCCGTGTAATATTTTGAGTGTCTATATATATATACCCACAGCTATATATCCAGAGAAGAAAATAAATAATGGTTTGATTATTCTGGATGTTCTAAATATGATACAGAGTGTTTCACCTTGAAACAAGGCTAATTCAAGTTTGAGACACTTCCAATAATTGAAAGATCCAATTCTGAATAGGAAAAAAAGGACTTGAAGTGAATGGATGTTAAATCATGGGGCCAACACTAATGAACTATACACAAAGGCAATCTTAAATTCATCTTCATTTTTAAAATGTAGCCACATGCCAATAATGAGATTCCCTTTAGAAGGAAATAATTAAGCAGAGTTTATTAATAATACTACATAGGATAAATCAGTTCAATAAAAACAAGAATAATAGTTCTTAACAACTTGCTAAACAACAGGATAAATCATTTCCACTGGTACACAAATAAAATTTTGACGTGTCTTGATAAACTTGTACCAAAGGATTGCTCAGCAAATTAGAACATTATTATTCAGGATGTTGTTCCAGCCAATTTTGCTATGTGGCTATAGTTAATATCTGTTCCATCCAGCAGTTCATACCAGTAAAGGATTATCACAAAGCAATTTGTTTCAGATTTGGTCTGATCAGTTGCTCCTCTGAGCTTCAGAGACCACCCTAACCTCCTGGAGGAAATAAAGCTGTTTGATGATGGAAAAGCTGTTGATTATTTTTCTAAAGCATTATGTTGCTTGTTCAGGAGAATTGTTCAACTGTTCAACCCTTTCTGTAATTTAAAATGTCTTAGACAGGCTTTGTAAGTCTCATTAAAAAAGTATTTCAATCTGGCAAGCTAAAATGAAAAGCAATTAATTTCATTTATTCAGTGGTTAATTAAAGACAATTTTTAAACTTGGTATTGAGCACCAAGAAATAAACCTAGCTGTGGAATGTGCTGTGAAATATTTGTCTACTAAAATGGGAAAACGATCCATTTGGATTTAGATTTTCACTTATAACTCTTAAAACGATTTAGTGCAGTGTTTTTGAAACTTGGTCCCATAAGAGGTATGGATAACCCTGCGGGCTGGGGAATTCTGGGATCTGAAGTCCAGACATCTTAAAGTGGCCAAATTTGAAAACAAAAATGCAGGTGTAGAGCACTTGATAGGGCCATGATGGCGAACCTACGGCACGGGTTTTCCTAACTTCCGATTTCCCCTTTGGGCTGTTTTTTGCACTTTGGGGCTTCAGGAAGCTTCCCTGAACCCTCTGGAGTGCAAAAAACAGCACAACAGGTAAACCGGAAGTCCATTTTTCTGAACTTCCGATTTGACTATTTTTTCATGTCCCAGGCTTCAGTGAGGCCTGTGTACAGGTGAGGGAATGGGGAGCTTTGTGCGCATACAGGGAGTAGCATAGGGGGTGCACATGAGTTGGAGGAGGCAGATGTATGCATGTATGCTAGCACACCTACACACACCATTGGCAGAGGTGAGTATATTAGAGATGACAATTTGAGCAGCTTTCTAAATTAAAAAAAATCATATAAAATGTGGAATGAATATTGATGAAGGGGCTTTGTGTACTATGGACAAATGAAATGACAAGTTTTTGCTGTGCTAGCAAAAACTTCAGAAGAGAAGGATTATGGGGTAGTGATTTCTGACAGTCTCAAAATTGGTGAACAATGCAGTCAGGCAGTAGGGAGAGCAGGTAGAATGCTTGGCTGCATAGTTAGAGGTATAACAAGCAGGAAGAGAGAGGTTGTGATCCCGCTGTATAGAGCGCTGGTGAGACCACATTTGGAATACTGTGCTCCGTTCTGGAGACCTCACCTACAAAAAGATATTGACAAAATTGAATGGGTCCAAAGACGGGCTACAAAAATGGTGGAAGGTCTTAAGCATAAAACGTATCAGGAAAGACTTAATGAACTCAATCTGTATAATCTGGAGGACAGAAGGGAAAGGGGGGACATGATCGAAACATTTAAATATGTTAAAGGGTTAAATAAGGTTCAGTAGGGAAGTGTTTTCAATAGGAAAGTGAACACAAGAACAAGGGGGCACAATCTGAGGTTAGTTGGGGAAAAGATTAGAAGTAACGTGAGAAAATATTATTTTACTGAAAGAGTAGTAGATGCTTGGAACAAACTTCCAGCAGACGTGGTCGGTAAATCCACAGTAACTGAATTTAAACATGCCTTGGATAAACATATATCCATCCTAAGATAAAATACAAGAAATAGTATAAGGGCAGACTAGATGGACCATGAGGTCTTTTTCTGCTGTCAATCTTCTATGTTTCTATGAAAGTAGGGGAAATGCTAAAGATCTGTTAGTGGGGTTTTTTCAGTGATGTCATAGTAATAGTCATCCCACAAAACCCCAGCATTGTGCTAAGGCATGATTTGTGCTATCATGTCTCCTATGTTCCTTCTTTTCATTAAACTAGACATACCTAGTTCCTGCAACCGTTCTTCATATGTTTTAGCCTCCAGTCCCCTAATCATCTTTGTGTTCTTATCTGCATTCTTTTTAGCGTCTCAAATACTTACTAATATTACTTATTACTTACTAAATAATTACTGCAATTATAGCACATGTTTTCACCACAAAACTAATATCACCTCCACCAGCTCAATAGTGGAGAAACAGTGAGGCACGGAGGAAGGAAAATGTAGCTCCCTTGAACATCTTATGTAGAAAGCATTAGCTTGTATGACTAAGATAAAGGTTGTGCTAATGGTAAATTAGTAACAAACATCAAAATTAAAACTATTGCCGCATTTCTTTTGTTTCATAAAACAAAAATTAGAATGTTCAAAATTCCATGAATATAAGAATAAGTGAATGGATTGAACTATAATTCATTGGAGATGAAAACAAATTTATTTGCTCTCAATGTAGCCTCTATAGAAGGGCAGAGAGTAATTATTAGCTCTGAGATCTCCTCAACTCTTTCTTCTACTCCCTTTTCCTAATCTTGTTCTTGGCTTCTTTTTATATTTTCCTTTCTTTCAAGAAAACATTTTAAAATGATTGCCCTGTAAAGGACTAACTCAGCAGTTGGAAGCTAATTATGGAAAGCAATTGGAAGGTTTCTTTAACCAGTTGCTGCATAAATTCTTTTCTCCGTGACTTTAGAAAGGCCTTCTGCTACTGTGCATATAATTCACAGAAAAATCAGAAATGCAGCCTAAATATAGACTAGCTGGCCAGCTAGCAAAGCATAGTGAATACAATGGACTTCACATTCCTCTGGGTTTCTCTTTTTTTGGCCTTTTCCATACTAAAACCTTCAAGGGAAAGTTTAAAGCAAAAACAGGTCAGCTACCAGTGAAAACATTAATGGCTGGGTTTTTTTTTAAAGATTAATAAGCTGTTGGGTAGAAATATACCCAAGCCATTCTTTCCAATTTGGGGGCCCAATTTAGAAGCAGATCAGTCCGACTCAATGTCTGAAGCTGGACCGAGCATTGGAAAAAGTTATTCTTCAGGATCTGATTTGCAGGAAAGACACATCTTCGCTTTTAGTTGCTTGAACAAATCAGGTGAGATTTCCATCTCAGGGTTTATTCACTCTGCCAGTAAACTTTGCCAATGTGAGTTACCAATTGTTTCTGGATGGAGGCAGAGATGACACTGCCCTGTATTTACTCCTGTCACACAATAAAAAGGCACATTTTTCTGCCCTGTTTTCAGAAAAACGGTTTCCTGCTTTCAGTGCCTCAGACATTGATGTCTGCTTTGCCTGTGGCACATTATTATTTTTTTTCTAGGCCAATCGGATTGGCTGCTTTGAAGACCCCTTAACTTAGATGGTGGTTGCCATGGTTTTCAATATTTTTTAGAGCTATCATTAAGGTAGTTGTGCAATAGTGCAGTAATTATGAGATTTGTTTGGGATATAGAACAATGCTGGTTGGAAACCTAGCAAAACCGTTTTTGCTTAATTACTATTTTTTTTCTTTCCCAAAGCTGCCTCCTTTTCCACTCTTTTCAAAGTTAAGTCGAGAAATTTGTTTCATCATTTCTCTAACTGCTTTTCAGCAAGTGACTGGAAAAAAGATGAAATGGTGCACTATTGCAATTAGTTTTTTTAAAAAGAACAGTGTAAAAAGATAGCTTGAGAAATGAAACTTGTACTTTAAAAAATCTCCTAGCTTTACATGAATATTAAATGATAAATATCTCTCTCCTTCCCTCTCTCCCTCCCTTTCCTCCCTCTCTCCCCACCTCTCTCTTTCTCCTCCCCCCTTCCCCCCTCCCACTTTTGTAAGGCATCAGCGTAGAAACATGGAGATCATGAATTCTTTGGAAAGTCACTTTTCTCAGTTCTAAGAATAGAAACATAGAAACATAGAAGACTGATGGCAGAAAAAGACCTCATGATCCATCTAGTCTGCCCTTATACTATTTTCTGTATTTTATCTTAGGATGGATATATGTTTATCCCAGGCATGTTTAAATTCAGTTACTGTGGATTTATCAACCACGTCTGCTGGAAGTTTGTTCCAAGCATCTACTACTCTTTCAGTAAAATAATATTTTCTCATGTTGCTTTTGATCTTTCCCCCAACTAACTTCAGATTGTGCCCCCTTGCTCTTGTGTTCACTTTCCTATTAAAAACACTTCCCTCCTGGACCTTATTTAACCCTTTAACATATTTAAATGTTTTGATCATGTCCCCCCTTTTCCTTCTGTCCTCCAGACTATACAGTCTGAATAAGAATGAGGTGGGGTGGGTTCCTACTTACAAATCTAATAAATGATTATGGTTATGTTTGTGGTTGTGGTTATAGTTATGGTTACGGTTATGGTTATGAATTACCTCACTGCTGGTTCCCTTTCTCCCACACCTCTTGGGCATGCATGCTTTGTGCCCAATGGCTAAAAATAAAAATAAAATAAAAGCTGAAAATAAGATGGTGACCACATGCAGTGGCAGAAACTCGGCTTCTGAGCATGCTTGGATTTTTAAAAAATAATTTAAAAAAAAAAGATGGCGGCACCCGTGGACTGGCACCGACTGAACTGGGGTCGCTACCAGTTTAGGTGAACTGGCAGTGACCCATGGTGACATCATGATGATGTCACCATGGGTTGCTACCAGTTCGCGTCAACTGGTCCAAACCAGAAGGATCCCATCCCTGGAATGAGGCAATAGCAAATCACTTCTGAAATAATGTGTCAAGAATCAGACATAATTGAACAGAAGAAAAAAATATTCAAGTAGATAAATAGGTACCACTTTGATGGGAAGGTAAAGGAAGTCCATGAGCCTTGATGTTGGCCACGGAAGCATCTTCACACAATACTGGTTCCCTCAGCTAGGAAACAGAAATGAGCACCAACCCCTAAGGTCTGACAAGACTGGATAGGGGAAACCTCTACTTTTTTTAAATAGTAGTAATACCATCCACAGGAAGGGAAGGGAACAGGAAGGTGCAAGAACACAATAGCAGAAGAATTGTTTAATTAGAGGAAATATAAATCTGCAATCCAAACTGGATATTTTGCAGTACAGTAGAGTCTCGGTTATCCATCCTTTGGATATCCAACACTCTGGATTATCTGACGATGTGGCTACTTTGGGGGGGCGTGGCTACTTGGGGGAGCGTGGCTGTAGGATTTCTGCGCCTGCCAGACACCCCCCCAAACATGATAGCCACGATGGGGAAGCAAGCTGGGAGGAGGGAAGCAAGATAGAGAGAGAGAGAGAGAGAGACGAAGACAGAAGAGAGAGAGAGAGAGACGGGGACAGAAGTGGGCAAGCAAGAGAGAGAGAGAGAGACGGAGACAGAAGAGAGAGAGAGAGAGACGGGGACAGAAGTGGGCAAGCAAGAGAGAGAGAGAGAGAGATGGGGACAGAAGGGGCGAGCGAACGAGAGAGAGACAGGGACAGAAGCAAGTGAGCGAGAGAGAGAGGGACAGAAGCAGTACATTTCGGCTATCCGAGTATCAGTCTGCCCGTTTATGTCGGATAATTGAGACTCTATTGTATATAAGCATCTCAACCTGGACAAGATTTTCTTAAAACAATTGGCATGAACAATAGGAGAGTAACGGCTTAAGGGTACATTGTAGATATGATGGGTGGAATTGTTTATGCTGTTTATAATCTCAGTTAGGGACAAAGGTTCCTATGCCACAAGTGATTAAAGAAAATATCTCCAATATTTCATGTCATAATCTCCTACTGCTGTTTTAAGACCTGGACTATTTAAAGTTCAAAGGGAGATTTGAACTGTTCATTTTTGTTTAACTCAAATCTACCTCATACTAGGCTTAGCCTTTTAATATCAATTCCTACTCCGTTTTATGGTGCTGACAATTGGGTAATTGATTGATGTTGTCTATTCAACATTTTTACTGGTATTATTCCAAGCTTTAATGGTTTGATCATGTTACAGTATGCCTTAAAAAGACAGTCAATCATATTATTCAACTTAAGAAGATCCCAAATGTTTCAAGAAAAGTCTCAGTTTGTGTACCAGTATTCTAATAGTTGAAACTGCAAACGATATGCAAGCTCTTGTAACGAAAGTCAAAGGGCATGTTGAAAAAATAGGAGTACAGTTAAGTTGAATAAGCCCAAACTAATAACAGAGTAATCAGCCTTCGAACTGGCAAGGAAGATATTGAAGATATCAAGGTGATAGACAAATAAAAAAAGCAGCAATAGAAAGCCCTCAGGCAGTAATAGTTTTGGGTTGGAAGGATGCAACAAAATGGACAAAATTGGTATAGGTACATGGTGGATCATATTCAATTTGAAATTATGGATAAAAAGATAAATTTGGATAATGAAACTGAGTTGGGACAACTGATGGGACGGTGGGACAAAGTAAGACAATATATGACAAGCAGAATCCGAGACCAAGCTACAAGAAATAAATTGGAATCACTTTATAATATGTAAATAGATATATTGCTCTTGGGTCAAACAGACTATACAAGAAACACCCCCGATTTGGTGGTGGGGAATGTGTGTGTGTCTGGGTGGTGGGCACAATTGTGTGTAATATACATTTGTTAAAAAATAATTTAAAAAATATTTTTAAAAGTAATAAAAAAAAAGAAACTACAAACGATATGCAAGCTCTTGTAACGAAAGTCAAAGGGCATATTGAAAAAATAGGAGTACAGTTAAGTTGAATAAGACCAAACTAATAACAGAGTAATCAGCCTTTGAACTGGCAAGGAAGATACTGAAGATATCAAGGTGATAGATACTTTCTGCTTTTGGAATTACTAGCAACATCCTTTTAGTATGAGTATCATCAGTGAAGGAACAAGGAGTTAAGAACTATGGCACAGACTAACACTTGGTAGAGGAACCATAAAGACCTTGGAGAAGATAATCGGATACACAGATTTGCTTATACCCGCAAAGTTCAGCATCATAGATGTGAAATTGGACTTTGAAGAAGCTAATAGGAGTATTGGTGTTTTTAGATTTTGGTATTGGAAAAAACTCTTGAGAATATTATGGATATTCAAGTGAGCAAACAAATGAGTGTTGATAGATATTAATCCAAAGTTTTATTTGACAGGTTAAAATGGTCATATTTTAGATACATTATGTGAAGACTCAGAGCCCTTGGGATGTTATGATGCTGAGAAAGTGAAAGAAGAGATAATGACAATGAATAGCAATAGCAATAGAATAGAAGAAATAGGTACACGTGGGAGACCAAATTAAGACACATTGACATGGAGAAACAATGTGGTTGTTAAGAGCTGATACCAAGCTGATAGCACATAATTAATCAATGATATGTAAAAATGAATAGATGTATACTTGGTCCCATGTTATTAGGATCTGAATAGAATTAATTGTTCCCTTTAAATGGGCCTTTCTTGTGCTATGCCTGATACAGAGTTAAAAAATCACCTACATTGGCCAGCTGAATTTAGTAGATCCTACTGGCTAGAAATAATGACTAGAATGCAAGAATCTTGAATACCACTTGAGACATATGCAGTTTCTATTAATCAACTAAGCAATCAATCCAGCCTAGTTTTGCAACACCAAAGAAGA
Organism: Erythrolamprus reginae; assembly: GCF_031021105.1. Classification (NCBI taxonomy): domain Eukaryota; kingdom Metazoa; phylum Chordata; class Lepidosauria; order Squamata; family Dipsadidae; genus Erythrolamprus; species Erythrolamprus reginae. The sequence continues at coordinate 312,159,197 of NC_091950.1, read as the reverse complement.
AAAAAACCCTGAAAGAACTATTGGAGCTTGTTGGCTGCTGCCACCTGCTGGAAGAGTAAATGGTTTGCAATTCTTTTGGCTAAAGTATAATGGACTTTAATGAATTGCATCCTCGGAATTACAATACGTACTGCTAATAAAGGTAGTTTCTTCCTGGTACACTGTCCTAGATCTTGACAAGAGATTGGAAAATCTGAAGTATTTTTAAAAAGTAGGATTTTCTTCTTATGTTGTCCATTAAGCTGAAGATAATTATTTGATCATTTATATGTTCGTGTGTGCGTTTGTATGTATAAAGATTGTTCTCCAAAGGTTAAAACTGGGATAGTGCTCTCTCTCTCTCTCGTTTTTTCCTGGTTGAAGCAGAAATGTTAACTGTAAAACAAGAAGACCCTCAATGCTGAACCAGACCTTGGATAACAGCCTAAAGATTTCACTGCCATGCAGAACTTAATATTAACCGCTCCAAACTTGACTGTAAAAAATATGACTTCGGTAACCAAGTTGTTGAAGCGTGGAACTCATTAACGGACTCCATAGTGTCATCCCCAAACCCCCAACACTTTACCCTTAGATTATCTACGGTTGACCTATCCAGATTCCTAAGAGGTCAGTAAGGGGCGAGTACAAGTGCACTAGAGTGCCTTCCGTCCCCTGTCCTATTGCTCTCCTATATCTCCTATACCTTTCTTCTATTCCTATATCTCTTCTTCTATTCTTTCATTGGTATGTTCTATTACTATACCTTCTTTTCTATTATTTCATAGATATATTTTACTATGAGTATCTCCTCTATAACCTTCATCATGTATTTTACTATGTGTATATAGATATATACCCACTAAAACCCTCATTGTGTATTGGACAAAATAAATAAATAAATAAAAATAACATTCTAATTATTAATAAGTCCCCATTTCAACTCGGGCTTCAAAGAACTTCAAAGATTGGATTTGTTTGACAGATGGCAATATTAGATTCCTGGTGTGATAAAACTAGAGATGATTGCTCATTTTTAATTTAAGGATGAGAAAAAGCCGCTAAATCTCTGGCAAAACCTCTGTGTCTGAGGATATGTGAATTGCAGCCATGTTGACAAGTCATCCTTTCAGAAACACACATCCCGGATGAAGAAGCAAAATGTTTGTTAAAATTCTGCAAAATGTTTAAATTAAAAGTCACAAGCGGCAGAGACAATTTTGCTACACTAGATAGCAAATGAGCAAATGCTCCTTTTTGTCAAGGGGACTGGACTAAAACCCTTCGTGTTTTTTTTAAAACACATTCACACAATTCTGTTGGATGGTAAAGACAATATTTAATAAAGTTTTTAAAAGATCACAGATAAGCCAAGGAAAAATAATTTTAGAAACCTAAAAATAAAATTAATGTTCTATTCTGGGCGAAAGGTTTTAGAATAACCCCCACCTACTCAAACCTTTGCTAGTCCATTTTTATTGCTAATTCTATATTTAATGTAAAAAGTACTTGTACCTGCTTATAATCAAAACCTGTAAAGTGGATAGACTGAACTAGAATGCAAAAAGCAGGAAAGGTTTTCATATATTTTTAATAAAAGCTTTTGGCCCTGAATACTGCATGGCAACTCTTTTCAAAACAATTCTATTCTTATTATTCTCTAGTTTCAAAATTCCTTCCTGCCCCAAAAACAGTCCTTAAGTTATGCTGAAAACATATATTTGAAAAAGTATTTTTTGGAGCAAGGCTGTAGAAACCTTACACATCCAATAGAATCAATTCTCCAGTCCAGATCTCAGACGTATTTTATAATGGTTTATACTTGAGTATAGGAGATCTGTGTTGGAAACACCAATACCTTAGGATAATGTTTCTCAGCCTGGGGAAAGTTTAAGATCTGTGGATTTTTATCAGCTGTGGAATTCTGGGACTTGAAGTCCATACTTGTTAAAATCACTGAGGTTGTGAAACCCTGTTCTAGGATTTTGCCAGAAAACATGACAGTGACAGCAACATTTATTGCAATCTTACAGATAGCTGCAATGAAATGGCCAGATGGCCTAAGAGAAACCAAGACCCAGCCCTTGGTTTCTCTTGTTGGCTTTAATTGCATATTTTTCACTCCTATATCGTTGCCTTTGAGTCAGTATAAATTCCTGGAAACTTCAGAGACTAGTCCTTGCAGTTTCTTGGTGATATTTTCCAAATGTCTTGCCCTTGCCTTCTTCCTAGAGTTAAAGTAACTAGCCCAACGTCATTCAACTTGGATTCTACCTAAGGTTGGACTAGAATTCACAGTCTTCCTGTTTCTAGCCTGGTGTATTAACCACTTCATCAAACTGACTGTCAAATTATGTATACACAGTACTGTAGTAGAAAGAAAATGTAACCCAAACAGGTAATCACATACCTAGATAGGTCCTACAGAGAAGTTAGAAAGGGGCCAAGTGAGGGTAAACATAATCCAGTCACATGTCTCCCAGGATCATCTTCTACCTGTAGTATAGAAACATAGAAACATAGAAGACTGATGGCAGAAAAAGACCTCTTGGTCCATCTAGTCTGCCCTTATACTATTTCCTGTATTTTATCTTAGGAGGGATATATGTTTATCCCAGGCATGTTTAAATTCAGTTACTGTGGATTTACCAACCACATCTGCTGGAACTTTGTTCCAAGCATCTACTACCCTTTCAGTGAAATAATATTTTCTCACGTTGCTTTTGATCTTTCCCCCAACTAACTTCAGATTGTGCCCCCTTGTTCTTGTGTTCACTTTCCTATTAAAAAGACTTCCCTCCTGGACCTTATTTAACCCTTTAACATATTTACATGTTTCGATCATGTCCCCTCTTTCCCTTATGGCCTCGAGACTATACAGATTGAGTTCATTAAGTCTTTTCTGATACGTTTTATGCTTAAGACCTTCCACCATTCTTGTAGCCCGTCTTTGGACCCGTTCAATTTTGTCAATATCTTTTTGTAGGTGAGGTCTCCAGAACTGAACACAGTATTCCAAATGTGGTCTCACCAGCGCTCTATATCAGGGGACAACAATCTCCCTCTTCCTGCTTGTTATATCTCTAGCTATGCAGCCAAGCATCCTACTTGCTTTTCCTACTGCCCGACCACACTGCTCACCCATTTTGAGACTGTCAGAAATCACTACCCCTAAATCCTTCTCTTCTGAAGTTTTTGCTAACACAGAACTGTGTTAGTTCTGCCCAGAATTTATACGAGGGTCACCCAGAAAGTAATGCACCACATTTTTTTCCTTCAACAATTATTTATTGAACACAATGAAACTTACACACAAGAAAGAATGATGTTTCTTCTACACTCTCTATTTTTCCATGTAATCTCCCTCCCGTTTTATGGCCTTCCTCCAGTGAGACACAAGGGCGTGTATGCCCTGTTGGTACTACTCCTTGTTCTGGTCACGAAGCCTTGGAGCTCTGCCGCCCCGTCTTCTAATGGCCTCAGCCTCTTCTAATGGCCTCACCCTCTGTGCCCCGCGACTAACCGTACTTCTTTCAACTTCCAATTCTCCATAAACTGTACGCAAACGTTTGTGAATGTTCCCAACAGTTTCTTTCTCCGCTGTGAGAAATTCAATGACGACGCGCTGCTTGTAATGTACATCACTTACAGACGCCATTTCAAAACACTACTGCAGTTACCCTATCTGTCTGAAGAAACACAAAATTTACACATGCACTCCTGACAATTCAAATAATGTATATCTAAAGTTTTGCCTTCGTACCATTACTGTAGGCTGAGAAATAAAATGTGGTGCATTACTTTCTGGGCGACCCTCGTAATACAGACAGGCTATTGTGGTACTACTGTAGCAAACAAAACATTGATTAATGTATTAAAAATCAGTATCCCTTTGTATTTCTGATTTCATATGCTTTAAATGGGCTCTCTCTCCTTTTTTAGTTTAAAGGTTATTTCAAATTCTCGTTGGCAATTGAAACACTGGTAACCAGGCTATTTCATTTCAATCGAATGCGATCTCTTCTGGGTCTCATTCCATGTTTATAGATGGAAGAAAATCACATTACTGGTCCATTATTATTTTAATATAAAAGAATAGTTAAGCATGACTAAAATTGATGGCTCAAACTCAGTACTACTTCTCTGTCTATTTAATACAACGTAACTGTATTCTTAACTCCACTTTATTAGCTTGTCAGGGACTTTAGTTATATTCATCAAGTGAAGCTTTACATTAAGCATTCCTCCAACTAATTGGAACCATCCAGGCACATTTTGGTCCACATTCTTATTCCTGCTAGAGGAAAAAGGGTACTTTGTTACCACTTCAGCATATGTTAGAGTGAAATTATATTTTGCTAGCAATTACAATGAAATATTAAGAATGAGCCTTGTGATCAGTTGGAACTTGTTCTGCTATTAAAAGCAGTTGGCAGTGTAAGCTAAAAAAAAAAATACCTTGACAATTAAATTAATCATCCAGGAGCTTAAATATTCCCAGAATTTTAAAATGCAATTAGGCAACCTATGGCCCACTGGGTCACCCTTTCAGAGATATTTCCTTACCTAAGCAGAGAAACGGAATGACAATGGGTGGTCAAAAAAGCAGTGGGAGCAACATCCGACTTCCTGCCAGTTTCCCCATTGCCTTTGCTTATGGGAGGCTGGTTTAGAGCAGGGGGTAGGCAATGTTGGCTTTTCTGTGACTTGTGGACTTCAACTCCCAGAACTCCTGAGCCAATATTGCAAGCTGAGGAATTCTGGGAATTGAAGTCCACATGTCATAGAAGAACCCCTGGCCTAGAGCAGTGTTTCCCAACCTTGGCAACTTGAAGATATCTGGACTTCAACTCCCAGAATTCCCCAGCCAGCATTCGCTGCCTGGGGAATTCTGGGAGTTGAAGTCCAAATATCTTCAAGTTGCCAAGGTTGGGAAACACTGGCCTAGAGCATCAGGAATTATGAACATGTGACAGTGGCTAACTGTAGCAATGTTGCCCTGGACATACATTTGCAAATGCAGCTTGGGTGAAGATTCACTGAAATTTCAATTATATGAGAATAATAGGTCTGGAGTTTTGTATGCATTCTAAAAGATTTTACAGAATAATAAAGTTGGAAGGGGCCTCAGAGGTCTTCTACTCCAACTCCCTACTTAGGTAAGAAACCCTATACCAGTGATGGTGAACCTTTTTTGGTTCCTGTGCCAAAAGGAGGGGAGCACACATATGCATGCCCACCCAATAATAATTTCATGCGCCCCCCGCATGCACATGTTACCCCCCTCCCAGCACACAATGGCACACCCGTTCTGAAGCTCCAGACCCTTTCTAGGAACCCGGGGAGGGCAAAAACGGCTTCCCCCCACCCCCCCGGAAGCCCTCCGGAGATCAGAAATGGCTTGCTTCCCAACTTCTTCAAGTCTTCCAGTTGAAAAATGTGGGAAACAGGCCATTTCTGGCCTCCAGAGAGCATTCGGAGGGGGAGGCTGTTTTTGCCCTCCCCAGGCTCATAGAAAGGCTCTGAAGCCTGGGGACAGCAAAAAAAACCCTTCAACTGGAAGTCAGCAAATGGAACAATTCCATCCACCAGAGGATCTCCAGAGCATGGAGAAGGCCATTTTTGCCCTCCACAGACTCCTAGAAAGGTTCTGGAGTTTGAAGAGAGCAAAAAAACAGGCCTTCCTCACCCCCGCTGGAGGCTGAAAACAGGCTGCTTACCAACTCCCAGTGAGCCTAGCAGGTCCCAAAATCAAATGGCCAGCACGCACATGCGTGCCCAACCTGAACTTGCATGGCCATCAGTATGGCTCTGCATGCCACTTGTGGCACACATGCCGTAGGTTTGCCATCACGGCCCTTTATCATTATAGGTGATAACCAACACCTTAAATTACAAACTGAGACCGATTGGGAGACAGTGCAGCTTGCTGACTGTTGGTGTAATATGTGTGTATCTGGATGCACCCACAACAGCTTGCGCCACTGCATTCTGGACCAATTGTAGTCTCTGAACACTTTTCAAAGGTAGCCCCATGTAGAGCGCATTACAGTAATCGAACTGTGAAGGTGATAAGGGCATGAGTAGGCTGTGAGTAACTATTTTAGACAAATGGTTTTCCAATCTGTTCTTGAAAATCTCCAGTGTTGGAACACCCACAATTTTTGGAGGCAAGTCATTCCATTGATTAATAGTTCTAACAGTCAGGAAAGTTCTCCTTAGTTCTAAGTTGGATCTTTCCTCCTTAGGTGCCATCCATTTCTTCTTGTATTACCTTCAGGTAGTTTGGAGAATAGATTGACCCCTTCTTCTTTGTGGCAGCCCTCCATTTGAGGTACCTCAAATCTTTGCACTATCATTGTTGTGGTTAGCTCTGGCCCAGCTCCTGCCCCAAGGACTGTGGATGTGGGGGAGACATCCACATGCTGCAGGCCTGTTTTGCTCCCGGTGGAATCTGCTGATGAAGGCTCCTCTGACCAAGAAGACATGAGTGTCAGGGAGGAGGAGGGTGTGGCAGACAGCTCAGAAGGAGATCAATTATCTAGCTCCTCCTTGGATTCGGAACAAGAGTTAATGATACAGCCACGCATGAGGAGAGCGATGCATAGGCAGCAACAACTGAGAGATTATTATCAAAGAAAATGAGGCCATCTGTGGTTGGGTGGGGCTGTGGTCATTAGTGAGGCTGCTATAAATAGCAGCCTGTGGGTTTGGCCATTGTGGAGGATTATCTGATCGTTCTGTTTTGTGCCTGCTTTGCTGACTTTGACCTTTGTGTGCTGATTTTTCCCCGCTTTGAAACTAAACCAGAGCAAAGTGTCTTTCACTTTGTGAAAGAAGAAGGACAGTGAATTGCCTCACAGCTGCAAGCTAAGTATCACAGAACTGATAAGGGACTTGTACAAATTACCAGTTTGTTTGGAGATGAGTGCTCTTTGCTATACCAAAAGAGGGCTTAGTTTAAGTGAATTTTCATTATAAAGAACATTGTTTTGAATTTTCAAACGTGTGTGTGTCTGAAATTTGTACCTGTGAATTTTCGGGAGGATTCTACCAGAGAGCCCGACAGAACAATCACGAACCATTTAGGCTAATTGATGATTACAAGCAGACACATAGGAAAGTTTTAATAGGATATAGATAGTGATCGATGAGAAAACCTTTTAATCTTTTCCCTTACAGTTCAGAGCACCTATAGAAACAGTACATTAGAAGGACAATGAAAGCAAAATGAAATGGAAACAGTAGAAGTATAATAAACTTGTATTAATCATAACTGCATAATTAGAATTAGTAGATGAAATAACCCCTTGTGGAGTAAAACTGTCAGTTTGAAATAATAATTTGAAGTTTTAAGTGACCAAACAATGCTCAGTCCACTTTAAACTTACATTTGAAATTTAAACTTGCATAATGAAATGTATTCCGTCCTATTTGTACCCTCCAAAATCAATAATAGATAGAAATGGGCAAAATATACACATAATGGAGTGAAAGAGTCTTTCAAGTAAATGTGGAGTATACATGCCTCCCAAAACACCTGCTTAGTCTAATCAGTTTTGACATTAACTCTTTGAGACGTTGGTGTTAGAAGCTAAATTCTTCTGCATCTTACGTTTCCCTAGCAAGTGTGCATTTCAACTAATAAGTTAATTTTAATGTACTTTTCAGAACTTGTTTCTGCTACGAGGATAATATTGCCAGACACAATGGTTATTTGCAGAGTTGAAATATTACAAATCCAATTAATAAATTAATGAATAAACTTTGCTCTCAAAACAAATTTCAATTGACCCTGCTCTCCGATGACAACAATTTTGTTGTCAGGAAAACAGTTAAGAAACTGTTAAATGTTTTTTTAAGTTGTGTTGTGATATGGACTGACCTGTCAATTATGATAGTTAACTTATAATATAAGCCATTTTCACTTCACTCTGATAGATTTGATCTACTTTCTTGACAAATGGGTAAATAATCTAACTAGTAGATTAAAGAATGAGCTTTTCTTCTTTTTGAGAAAATGTGTATAATAATGGTGTTTAATTTGTGGTCTATAAGACTAAATCTAGTCTGCCACATTTTTCATGTTTATTTTATTTTATTCATGCTTATTTTAAGTCATAGTGATTGCAACAACATTTAGTCACATTTATGAGAGTATGGGTAGTTTTGTTTTGGTCTGTTGTTATTTTGCTTTTTGTACTAACACTTGCTTAATTAACTCTTTCTAGTCAATTGTTGTTCTCAATGCTACTCTGGACCGTATATTACATCCATCAATCATGCCTATTTTGTACATGAAAGAGTTTGGATGAGGAGTTGTGGGGGAAGTGACATTTGGGGTACAAATCTTTTCCATCTTACAACATCAGCAATGATTTCTGTCATGATGAGTACATACTGCACCTACTGAGAACAGGAATTAAGAATTTGGAAAAGGGTGGGGAGAAGAGGGGTCTAGACAGGGGTGGGCTACAGCCCGGATTGGGGGGGAAATGCAGTGGGGTAGCGAAAATGGAGCTCCACCCCAAAGCATCCAATTTTAATAATAATAATAATTTAATAATTTATTATATTTGTATGCTGCCCCTCTCCGCAGACTCGGGGCGGCTCACAACAATAATAATAACAATATGACAATGTAACAAATCTAATATTTAAAAAAGAAACATCTAAAAAACCCATCATTTAATACCATACAACACAAACATATCATACATAAAATTATATAAGCCTGGGTGAGATATCTCAATTCCCCCATGCCTGGCGATACAGGTGGGTCTTAAGCAATTTACGAAAGGCAACGAGGGCGGGGGCAGTTCTGATCTCCGGGGGGAGTTGATTCCAAAGGGCCGGGGCTGCCACAGAAAAGGCTCTTCCTCTGGGACCCACCAGACGACATTGTTTAGTCCATGGGACCTGGAGAAGGTCAACTCTGTGGGACCTTATCAGCCGCTGGGATTCGTGCAGCAGAAGACGATTCCAGAGATATTCTGGTCCGATGCCATGTAGGACTTTATAGGTCATTACCAACACTTTGAATTGTAACCGGAAAATGATCGGCAGCTAATGCAAGCCATGGAGTGTTGGAGAGACATGGGCAAATCTAGGTAACCCCACAATAGCTCTCGCAGCCGCATTCTGCACGATCTGAAGTTTCTGAACACTTTTCAAAGGTAGCCCCATGTAGAGAGTGTTGCAGTAGTCGAACCTCAAGGTGATGAGGGCATGAGCGACTGTGAGCAATGACTCCGGGTCCAAATAGGGCCGCAACTAGTGCACCAGGTGAACCTATGCAAGCACCCCCCTTGCCACAGCTGAAAGATGATGTTCCAATGTTAGCTGTGGATTGAGGAGGACACCCAAGTTGCAGACCCTCTCCGAGGGGGGCAATAATTCCCCCCCCCCAGGGTAATGGACGGACAGATGGAATTGTCCTTGGGAGGTAAAACCCACAGCCACTCCATCTTGTCAGGGTTGAGTTTGAGTTTGTTAATACCCATCCAGACCCCAACAGCCTCCAGGCACCGGCACATCACTTCCACTGCTTCGCTGACTGGACATGGGGTGGAGATATATAAGTGGGTATCATCAGCATACTGAAGATACCTCGCCCCATGCCCTGAAAGATGTTGAAAGAAAATGCATAAGCCACGCCCACAGTGTAGTAGTAAAAATTTTGGTAGCCCTTTACTGCGCTGCTACCAGTTCATAGAACCATACCATACCCGTAGCAACCCACCATTGGTCCAGACTCTTTCTTTGTCCTAGACACCATCCGGAACACCGTAAATTTGGGGCATGTTTTCCTAGGATGGTGTATCAATTGGTGCTTTAATGTTTTCAAATTATGTCTGCCCCTTCAGATCCACATTATTCCAGCGTATGTTGGCTACATATTGAAAGCTCATTGACCACCTTTTGTTTCTTTAAGAAATCCTACATTATGAAACATTGCTGGTTGTAAGCAACGTGTCAAACCAAAGCCAGAAAGCTTGGAGGTCTTGGCCTGCCACAATATGCTATGTTCTTTTGGAATGTTTCTTGCTGTGGGGAGTTGAGAGGGGTGGTTGCATAAGGACTTAGAGGTAGACAAAATAAATTGCTTTTAGGGTTTCAAGGTCATATTTTGTCAGCACTGGGTCAAAAAAAGATAGGCATGTACCCAGGGGTGGGCTACTGCCCGGACGAGGGGGAACGCAGTGGGGTAGCGAAAATGGAGCTCTACCCCAGAGCACCCAATTTGCACTGAAAGATGTTGAAAGAAAATGCATAAGCCATGTCCACAGTGTGGTAGCAAAATTTTTGGTAGCCCTTCACTGCACGTACCAGCCCAGTGTCAGAAGATTAGTGGTCCATGTGATGAACTTATGGGTGTAGGACAGGAGAATGAACTGTAACCTGGAAATAGAAGTCCTGGAGAAATCAGATCCGGGTTTCCCCAGAGACGTGCCAAGTTGGCTCTAAGAATAAATTGGAACTTTGAGGAACTCTTTGCCTTGGACTCTGATTTAAACTTAGATGTTGATTGGAACAGTGACACAACGATTCATTTTAACTCATCTGGACTCTCACTACAGTAGAACCTCTGGTTATGAACACTTCTGACCACAACCAAATCAGGTTCCCACAAAAAAAATTCATATTTTTTGGGGGGGAGTTGCATCTTATTTCGTCTTCTGTGCCATTTGTTTTGTTTTTGTAAGGGCCAAATTTCCAAAATTAGGTTCACGTCGCAATGAAATTAGTTTGCGACCAAAGTTATGGAACAAATTATAGTTGTGACCAGAGATTCTACTGTAGTTGAAAAACACTCTAAGACTCCAAAGCTAGAAAAAAAATGCTGTTCTTTTTCCCCCCCACTGCTTCCATCCATCAACCTTCATCCATAAAGCTGAATCTGCACTTTGCAATTCGTTGTCAAATCCAATCTACTTTTTAAACTATTCTAGTTAACAAATGCTTTCTTCCGTATATTTTTAATAGAACATTATCTTTGTTGTGTATTATAGCAAATAAGGTATAATCAAATAGTGCATTAAGAACTGTAACTCCACCTGGAGGTTTGTTGACATTGATAACTCACTCAGGTTTCTCTAGCCATTCAAGGAATCATTAAAGTGGTGCTGAGAAAATTTTAGATTTCGGTCTGCATTTGGATATATACAAGCCTGGTACCTCTTGTGGTTTTGGGCACTGAATTGAATTTTGTAACATAATTCGAGCCAATATTTTAAGAGTTTAAACTATGGCTTATATTCTTTCACTATGCATGCGATTTTAATACACTTTCCTTTTAGCTTTGACAATGAAAATATACAAGTCAGATGTATTTTCATAAGACACAATCCATCTGAAATTAAAACTCTTTGAGGTCTTACCTGCTGTAAGTAGGGGAGAGAAGTGAGTACTGTATGTGTTTAATTCTTTCAGTATAACGAAGATGATTTAAGAGTATGAAACTTTGCATGCTGGACATTCAAATACAAGGTCAGGATATACCCAGCTACTTCAACCACGCAACAGGGTGAAGCAACCTTGCTTTAAATAGACATTGAAGACAGTGATAAATGATTGCTGGTATCTGAGCAGGGCAGCAAAACTTAGCACAGTATTTTACATATATAGTGATGGGGTCTGGATTGTCTACAATTAGCCAGAGGAAAGATTTGGGCTGGGGTGGATAACTCAAGAAAGGTGTTGACACATTGGGTTAGGTAGCTGTGAAAAAGGCACAGTCCATATTAGGATTCTGTAGGAAAGCAATGAAATTAAAACTGCTCATATTATAATGCATTTATACCAATCTGTTGGATATTGGCATCCGGAATACTGGGTACAGCAGTGTTTCCCAACCTTGGCAACTTGAAGATATCTGGACTTCAACTCCCAGAATTCCCCAGCCAGCATTCGCTGGCTGGGGAATTCTGGGAGTTGAAGTCCAAATATCTTCAAGTTGCCAAGGTTGGGAAACACTGGGGTACAGTTCCAATCACCACTTTCAAAAATGAATGTAGTTGAGCTGAAAAAAAACGGCAGAAATGTGCAAGCAATGTAATTGGAAGTCAAAACCTGTTTTAGGAGAAATTAAAGGGCTCTAGTTTAGACAAGAGACAACCGAAGTGGGATATGATCAAGCATGGTACGGAGAAAATTTATCAGGAAGTGTTTTTTCCACCTTTCTCAAAATACCAGGAACAGGCAATTTAATGACGAGTTGCAAAAATAACCCATGAGATTCATTAGCCCAAGATGGGCTGGCTTGGGTGTACTTAAAAGAGGTAAGATAAATGCATGGTGGTCTATTACAAAGCCCAGAGGATATTGTACCTACCAATGCTAGCTGAACAGGAAGAATTAAAGGGAAAGGATAGGTCTCCATCCTCTACCCCAGAGGCATCTGGTTGATCTTTGCAAGAAACCAACAACTTTGTAAGAAACCAATAACCAACAAAAGATGGACTTTGGCCTGAACTACCCTGGCTTCTCTAATGCTTTTTTTTAAAAAAAGCAGCCCACTCACACAAGCTACAGCCCAATTGCTTCAACCGCAACAACACAAGAGCAACAGATTCAAACTTAATATTAACCACTCCAAACTTGACTGTAAAAAATATGACTTTAGCAATCAAGTTGTCTAAGCATGGAACTCATTACCAGACTCAGTAGTGTCAACCCCTAACCCCCAACATTTTCCCCTTAGACTATCCACGATTGATCTCTCCAGGTTCCTAAGAGGTCAGTAAGGGGCGTACATAAGTGCACCAGTGTGCCTTTCGTCTCCTGTCCAATTGTCTCTCCTTTATCTCATATATCTCACCTACAAAAAGATATTGACAAAATTGAACGGGTCCAAAGACGGGCTACAAGAATGGTGGAAGGTCTTAAGCATAAAACGTATCAGGAAAGACTTCATGAACTCAATCTGTATAGTCTGGAGGACAGAAGGAAAAGGGGGGACATGATCAAAACATTTAAATATGTTAAAGGATTAAATAAGATCCAGGAGGGAAGTGTTTTTAATAGGAAAGTGAACACAAGAACAAGGGGACACAATCTGAAGTTAGTTGGGGGAAAGATCAAAAGCAACGTGAGAAAATATTATTTTACTGAAAGAGTAGTAGATCCTTGGAACAAACTTCCAGCAGACGTGGTAGATAAATCCACAGTAACTGAATTTAAACATGCCTGGAATAAACATATATCCATCCTAAGATAAAATACAGAAAATAGTATAAGGGCAGACTAGATGGACCATGAGGTCTTTTTCTGCCATCAGTCTTCTATGTTTCTATGTTTCTATATCTTTTCTTCCTTTCATATATCTTCTCCTCTATTTTTATATCTTTTCTTCTATCCTTTTCTTTATATATGTCTATTCTCTTCATTATGTATTGTGTATTGGACAAATAAATAAATAAAATAAATAAATAAGTTGAAATATCTGAAACAACTTTACTCCAAAGTTTTATTTATCTATGATTTGCTTTGGAGTTCAGATAGTTCCTTTGAGGTCAGACACATTCGAGATTGAAATGTTTCGCGCTACAGCCCATGGCCTTTCCAAATATCCAGGAAAAGATTACTGCAGGTAGTTACTGAGCCATATAATAGACTGCAATATTAATCTGCAACTTCCAAAGTCTTACTTTCCAGATTTTAAGTTTTGGATGGAATATGATTTTAAATAAGGAAATGGCCTAATAAGTTATTTAGGCCACACATGTTCAGCGGTGAAGAAAGACAGCCGTGACTCTGTCATATTTTACTTTGCTCGTGCTCTCATAAGGCGAATGCTGGCAAGAAAAACTCACACACATTATGTTCCATAGCTTCCAGTTGTTTTTGCCCATTTATTCACATTCATTAATATAGACCAAGCGTCTGCTTCAAAGTTTAAACTTTCCACTCAACTAGACTATTGTTTTAAATTCAGGATTCTTGGCAGACTGCAATTTAATTATCCACCTGATGTAGCTATTTAGTTTGTGTTGAAATATAGTATGAAATATTGATGAGGAGATTCTCTTCTTGTTCCAGCTTTTCTACATGTGCTGGACTGAATGTATATACAGTATTATTCTGCACTGACGGGCTTCCAAATGCAAATTATACATAGGAGAAATATGTTCCAAACTAAATATGCTCTTTTTCCCTTCAGTGATAATAGATGAGGGTTTTATCGTGCATTTGATAGGCACTACATGGAATTTTATGAGGATTTCTGACCAATTTATCTCAACATTGAATTGTCTGTATTTTTTTAAGCTATCTCTTTCCAGATGCATGAAAGAGGGGGGAAAGCCTTGAATTGCCAATATAGAAGAGGGGAAAATAATATTTTCAGTTGTAACGTGCAAAAGGCAGGATCCAAGTAACCATGGAACTAATTTGGAAACTCAGAAACTGTATTTTAATAAACCTTAGCATTGATTACAACTCTTCCCACATATATAATACAGTGGTACCTCTACTTAAGAACTTAATTCGTTCTGTGACCAGATTCTTAAGTAGAAATGTTCTTAAGAAGAAGCAATTTTTCCTATAGGAATCAATGTGAAAGCAAATAATGTGTGTAAACCCATTAGGAAAAAGATAAAAGCTTGGAATTTGGGTGGGAGGAGGAGGGGGGGGAGTTTCTGCCAAAGGACGAAGGTGAGGTGAGGTGAATAAAAAAACCCTAAAAGAGGGGCTCTGAGGTAGCGAGGAGGAGCACGCGCCTGCAATACACCTGGCGTGAGGCTGCCTCCCATACACTGCCTCCCATACACTGGCTGCTGCTGCTGCTACCTGCTGCCTCTTCCTTCCCATGCTGAAGGGCTCCCCTCTCCTCTCGCTCGCTTTGTAGCCGGTGCCTTTCCTTCGCTGTGGAGACTCCTGGCTGTCCAAAGCGAAGGGAGTGTTTCTTTTCTCTGGGCACTGGCAGAGGTTTATTCCTTCTCCAAGCACCCAGAGAAAGTAAAATGCTCCATTTGCTCTGGGCAGCCAAAGCCTCCTTAAGCGCCACCGAAAGGCTCCTCTGCAGCCCAGATGGCCAGGATTAAAGGGGGAATGGCAGGAAACCAGCCGGGCCTTCGTGCCGCTCTCAAATTTCCTGGGAAATTTTTCCAGGCTCAGGTTCTTAAGTAGAAAATGGTTCTTAAGAGGAGGCAAAAAAATCTTGAACACCCGGTTCTTATCTAGAAAAGGTCTTAGGTAGAGGCGTTCTTAAGTAGAGGTACCACTGTATGTTACATTTATACTCTGCTTTATCTTTTGAGATCCAAGGCAGCATACATAATACTTTTTCCTCCAGTTTCAATATCAACCTCATTTACTGCGATAGGAAAAACATGCCCAGCGACCAGAAGGGAAAAAAAGGAGAAAAAAAATTCTGACCTGACCGTACCCATAGGAGGCCACCACTGCATGTATCTGAGCTACCAGGATTGTGTCCTTCTGAATGATGTGGATTCAGAATTGCTGCTTTTTGCTTGAAGTATATCTGCCTTTCTAGAAATCTATGAAGCCAAGTTGGCTTGAGAAGGGGATACAAGCAGAGAAAGGAATGAGAAGGCTTTCTTCAAAGAAAGAAGTACTGGCTGTTTAAAAGCTTTATTTTATTTATGACTAAAGAATTGTAAAAATCTGTCTATTTTTCCTTGCTTCAAGGTCACTTTGTGGAAGGATGTGAGATTGGACCAAGTTGTAGATTAATTTTTTTTAAAAAAATCCTTCTCTCTCCTCACAATTTTTTATCCTCCTTCCCCCCCCCCACCGCCGCCTTCTCCATGTGGCACAAGAAGCAAGTCGAGAACTATTTATGAGTTCTTGTGCAAATTCCTCAACTGATAAATTTAATTTCACATTCCCTGGCTTAAGCAAAAAATAAAATACTTCATGCCCTACGCGCATGTAGAGATTACATTACATATAGCAAAACTCCAGCGAGCAGTACATTATGAGTTTAACCACAAGCATTTAGTGTAGGAATGTCAACTGCATGGCACTCTGCGAGTGTGCTGCAATTTCATTGAACTGACATGATGTATCCAGGCAGGTTAATGCAGTCTTTACAATGGCTGGGTGAAGCTTCCAAGCTTGATTGGATTCAAAGGCAGTTTAATCAAGTCGTCCTTCAAACTGAAATTCCTGACTGGGTAGGATGAGGCAGAACTTCCTCTGTTGACCCTTCAACTTAGAATACCAACAATAGTATGGAAAGAGAGGCAGGATCTGCGTGTTTGTGTCCCCTGACCTCCAAATAGGCAATTTGCAAGGGATCAGTAAACAAAGGTATCAGGCCTAAACACATTTTAGCTATAATATATAACTACAATACAGAGAGATTGCAGAGAAAATGCAAAGCAAAGGTAACAACGAATAGCCAGGGAGTAGCTTAGAGTAGACAAAGAGAAACAGAGGGTGACTCAGAGAAATAAGCTATAAGCTCTAGCTCCCTCTTGTGGCAGTCTGCAACACCTGCAGCCAATATATTACCAACTCAACAGTTATGGACAGTCTTAACAGCCACCACAAGTTTTCAATGTGACTAAAATGTCTGGAAAAGTCACAAGACTGTGTGATGAATGTGGACGGAATACTGCACAAGAGTGGATGACCCTTATGAAAGATTCAACATGCTCTTCGTAATTTGCTTCTTTTACATTCCAAGCCATAATCCTCTACATACCATGGTTGTTGCCAATGAGCTTTTTGGATAGCCAGTCAATACTATTCTGACAGTTCATCTTAAAGGCTAAGTGCTCTGAAGGGGGTCTGAGAGACTGATTAGTGTTCTTGGTCCAATCTTTTTCGGGCAGTCCAAGAAGATAACAAATATGTTAGAACACGACCAGACTGGAAATTGAGTCTTTGTTTTTCTGCAGATATACAGAAAGCTACAGGGGCTTTTCTTCCCCTTTACTAGCACCATATCCGTATAGTTGTGGCAAAGATGCAGCAGGTAGTAGGAAAACTATAATTTTTATGTTTCAAAGGTATATTTGTAAAATGCCATTTTTTAAAAAAATTGCTCATGTAAAGCACACAATACAATCTTATGCTCCGTGTATTAGGGAAATGCATGACATAATTCTTCAATATTCTAGTTTAGTTCCTAAGAAGGCAGTTGAAAGGAAGACTGGAGTGCCTAATAGGATCCTATTTAAGATTATCCATCTCGTCTTCTTTATCCTGCATAGGCATTAAGTGCTGCAGACCTATATCAATGCTGCCACCTGCTGTTTCACCCTTTCATCTACCCCCCCCCCCCCCGAAACCCCCCATCCTTTCCCAAGTGTCTTTGGTGATTTCTTTTAATATCATGAACTACAGATGTAAATAAAACAGAATACATTAAAAAGGCTGGCTGGATATTTACAGGAAAAAGTAGTTTATTTATTTATTTAACTAGATTTGTATGCTGCCCCTCTCGAGACTCCCCAGGCAATGCTATTTCTTTTCATGGTGTACAAAAATTGTAAAATAAAGAGACACTTGAAAGGTCTACAAAGTCCCCTTCTGTAGTTTTATCATACAGCCTACTGGATTTGGTTGTATCTAACACCTCCATCTGCAACACAAACCAATGTGCTTTAGGCACACTTCGGTTCTGTATTGCATTCCAGGCATACATGGAAGTGTGCCTGGTAATACAACAGGGAGCTACGGAACTGAAGGAAGTCCTCAAAATAGTTAAAACATCCTGTTTAGAGTACTATTATCTTACCCAATAGAAAGCATGTCACATTTATTTAAATTAGAACTATTGGTTCCACAAACAATGCAAAACAACAAAAATTGTATTTATTTATATTAAGTGAAATTTATATGGCTGCCCATTGCATTGAAGGTGATCCTGGCCAGTTCACAAAAAAGTGAATATACATAAAAAATCATATAACTACATGAAGTCAGTGTTAAAAGTTAAATCTTATCATTTCTGATTGTGAACTGCCCAGAGTCCCTCGGGAGTTGGGCAGCATACACATCCAAATAAATAAAATCAAAAATAGATGCAATGTTTTATAGATTCCCCAACCTCGGTGACAAATAACCAAGTCTTGAGGGACTTACTGAACATCAAAAACCTAACCTGGGGAAGAGGGACTTACTGAACATCAAAAACCTAACCTGGGGAAGAGGGGGCAGCAGAATGTTCCACAAGTCAAGAGTCACTGCTAAGATTGCCTGCCTCTACCAAATTTAAGTCCGTGGCAAATGGTAACTACGGTACTTTTTCTACCAGATCTAAAAGGAGTCTGATGTAATTGGAAAGCTTTGCTCATGCATGTATTTCATGGTCAGATGGAATGTTTGCTATTGTAATCCCCAATGTTTTAAAATATATTCATTTTAAGACTACTACTCAGTCATCATTATATTGCTGCAGGGAGGTCTACAGAAAAAGCATTGAACTATTTTACACTGTATGGTTTAACTCAGGGATGTTCGTTCTAACTTGCCTTGCTATTGGTTTACCTCTTCCCGCGCCAAGTGGGCCAAAAAATCCAAGGGGGGGGGGGGGGAATGAAAACAAGATGGCAACCACATGCAGGGCTGGAAACTCAGTTTCTGTACATGTTCAAAAGAGGAGGGGAAAAATTCAAAAGAGATGGCGGCACCTAGACCGGCACCAACCAAACCGAATCTGTGACATCAGACATCAGTTCAGGTGAGCCGGTCCGAACTGGGAGGAACCCACTATTTGCATATATCAATCACTATTCTGATTAGTTTTAGTCTAACATTTCTTTGGTACTCTGGAACAAATGTAAAATGTTAACAGTAAAGGGAACAAAGCCAAAAAAAAAAAAATTGGTATAACTGATGTCAAGCCTCATACTACATAATTAATGATCAGAAATTTCACTAACTTTTAATGCAAATGTTAGGTAAGACACAGAATCCTGGAAAATGGTAATACATACTTCCACCTTTTATTAGTAACGCCCCTTATGAAGTTACTAATCTTTATCTGTTGATTATGTCTGAAGTGGCACTATTTTTTTTTTAAGATTCCTCACAATCCAGCCAGTTTCATTCACATTTTATCTTTTGACTAGCTCCAATTTTTTATACTATCCTTTTGTTATTGCACATATCACAAACTTGATTTTATACAAAGATCAGTTCACATTAGTTTTCCAACTGAATACTATTTCCCTCTTTAAAATTCTTTGGCATCTGGCCCAACACCCATAAAAACAGCATCACCCTTATTTCATTTACAAATTCGATTTCCATTCATAGTATTTAAGATATTGAGTGCTACTCTCTAATGCCAAAAATGTTTTTCAAGCTGTTTCTCTACAAAAATCTCTTTAATCAACAGAATTTTTTTAAAAATGAAATTGAATCTCCTATACAGAATCCATGCCAATACAGGAAAGATGCAAAAATACAAACAAACCTCAGTTCTATAGTTCATTGTGGCTTGTACCACTTCCAAATTCATAATTTTAAATAAAATTTTAACAGAATATGGAATAGTTCAAATTCAAGTCACTCCAATTCAGCACAAAAAATTCGCTATTTTGGCTGAGCAACTGAGAATCACTCATCAGTGATTATCATGGGACTTCTCTAGAGCTCCGTTCATTTGAAGTATTTTTAAACATTATATTCAATTGTGACCTCTGGAAAATTAAGTTTGTAAGTAAACCATGGCAGACTATGACTTTTGTAAAAAATAAAACTTCAGGTTAGGTCAGCATGTAAATAGCTCTTCATGAATAAGCCACCTCGTCACTGAGAGCGAGTCGGGCAGCCATATAATTTTCCTTAAATCTGAATTTTCTTGTGGGAAGCCAACAGGAAAAGTTGCAAATGGTGATCATGTGACATACCATTCTGCAATCATCATAAATGCAAGCCAGTTGCCAAGAGCTCAGAGCACAAATCATGTGACCACTGCAATGGCCAGAAGTTCAAAAACCAGCCTTTTAAATATTATTTGTTCAGGCGGTTGCAGCTTCAGTCCCTGGAAATAAGGCTACCCATATTTCAAAAAACTTTTGACTTGTAAGGCAATTGCAGATTCCCATAAGCCTATATAGTTGTATCACTGATCAACTTTGTACTTCATTGTACCAGGTTTTTCTTCATTGTTCATCAGTCTTTGTAGGTCTGTCATAAACTTACATAAATAATTGAAAGACTCATCATAAACCAGCAACACACAAATATACTGTCAGCTCAAATGTATTTTATTAGTTCATTTCTTGCACTTGAAGTATTCTTCAATGACATCTTTGGCCTGAGATTCTTTGCCATAATCCTACAACAAAACAATATATTAGCATTCCAGTAAATTATTGATTTAGACAATTACATTATGTCCAGAAAAGCAAGTGTTTAGTGATCTATTATAAGTGCAGATCAATGAAAAAAGGCAATTTAGATTAAGTTAACGGATGTTAAGTATATCCTTTAGCGCAAAAGGAAAAAAATTCTTCCATAGAATATTAATGTGGCCGTTACTGGGACCTCAATGACTACATAAGTCTTTAAGGCTCGTGTTCTGGCATTATTATTGCCAGCAATGATCTTCTGCAGAACATTTTTTAAGTTAAGCAGATTCTGTCTTACTGGCAGCTCCTTGGTGTATTAAACAACTGTGGTAATTTAGAAGACTGCAATGGCAATAGGACATTTGCAAACTGTCCCTTACCTCTCTGCCACACTTGTTGTCTAACTATCACCTCCCCAAAAGGGGTTTCCCACTTTTTCTACTATTTATTAGCAATGGAGCAACTTCTATAGGGCAGAAATAAAATAAAAGTAGTTCTCAACTTATAGCCGCAATTGAGTTAAGAATTGATTTTAGGATCTGACAATCATTAATTGAGGCACCATGTGCCTGATTTTACCCTTTTTTTGGTTATCCTCCCACAAAAAGAATCTATTAAATAGGTGCTTTTTTGCTAGAAACTGACAAAAAATACCCAAAATTGCAGTCCTAACTGCAGAATGCTGCAAAAAGCTTTAAATGTGAGGGCTGTGACAGGCCCAAAATTCAATCGCATGACCAGTAGGGTGTAATGGTTGTCAGAACTCCTAAGTAGCTTTGGGGAGGTCCATAACTTTGAACAGTCACTAAGTGACTGGTCATTAACCAAGAACCAACTGTACTTTAAATATAATGCTAAAAGGATATGTAATACTTCAGTTTTAAGGACCCTGTACAAGTAGTATACAAATACTATAAAATAAAAACGGGTTATCTTACTTTAACAACCACACAACTGCAGCCCACAACTTTACGAGGTTTTCCTTCTCTGTCGATCTTGCAGAGACCTACCCACTCACCAAGCTTCTTGTTATCGTCAACCTGTCAAAAGAAATTTGCATTCTGTTAGAAGGGCTAGCAATACTATGCAGTAAAGATAGAATCAAAGTTAGCTGTACACTCAGACCAAAAGGGTAACAATTTGTGGTTGTTTTCCTCACAATTCTCAGTAGAGGGAGCCAAGCTATCATCATTGTACAGCATAAACATCCCGAACAGTTATGATTTTATTATATACTTTTCCATTGTCTCACATTACAAATTCTACGTAAAATAGCTGTTACCTTTATCAGATTGATTTGATGTTCAGCACAAAGAGCTTCAACCAGCTTTACATACATAGGTTCATCACAATTGGATGCAAGAACGCAAAGATGGGCTTGACGCCTAAAATAGAAAGAACATAAAATAAAATTGCTAAGATAATCCATGTTTGCTTCCTTAACATAGCTGTTTGTATTACAGTACGTTGTTATTTATAAGGTGTAAGATATGAAGACGGTGGATTAAATCCACAAAGTCCAAGTCATAATTTTCAATCATTTCCTAGTTGTGCTTTACCCATAGAAATAGATTTTGGAAAGGTGGTATAGAAAGTTGAAAAAGAATAGGGTAGAGCTAAAATGTTTCTATGAAGCTTAATAATAATAATAATAATAATTATTATTATTATTATTATTATTATACTTGTATGCCACCCCCCTCCGAAGACTCGGAGTGGCTCATATGTTTAACTCAGAGAGAAATTTTTACTATTAAGTAACTTACTAGAAATATCTTAATGAAAGGTTAAATTAAAACCAGTTATTCGCCTGTTACATTTTAAGCCATTTTTAAACAAAATCCAATTGCATATCACTTAGAACTAAGTAAATCTAGCATAACTGTATAATCATGCAAAAAATGACCTTTACGTTTCTGCTATTTCTGGCTTGTTTACTCACAAACTAAACTCCTCTCTACAGGTTTGTCAGACTATCATTGTCACTCATAAAGAGTGAAGGGGTATCCGACTTTCATGGAGTCATCATTCAAACACTGTAGTTCTTATCTTTGAATCTAATATACCATTTGCTGCTTACCTAGCCACTTACTAAAAAAAAATAGTATTATGACAGTTCATCTTTGCCGTTCGGATGAAATCTGAAATGCATCCCACTATTAAACCATGTCAGCTCAACCTACCTGGCTATTTTCCCATCCTAACTACATTTAATTAATTTACCTGATAGACCAGTTTTATCTTTCTGCCATCACTTATATTTTTTTGGGAGAGAAGACTACAAAGCCTGGAAAAAATATAGCTTCTCTACAACATTACACCCCTTCTTCAAGCACCCTCCAAGCTGGGCTCAAACAATCATACATTTTTAGAATCTGTTATGTACAGAAGAACACAAGCAGTCCTCAACTTACAACAGTTCACTTAGTGATCATTCAGTTACAACGGGATTGAAAAAGGTGATTTATGACCATTTTCCGCACTTAGAGCCATTGTGGCATCCCAATGATCATGTGATCAAAATTAAGATGTTTGGAAACTGATTCATACTTTATGATGCTTGCAGTGTTCTGGGGCCACATGATCAACTTCTGTGATCTTCTGACAAGCAAAAAAAATGGGGAAGCCAGATTCACTTAACCAGCATTCTACTAACTTAACTTCAGGGATTCACTTAACTGTCACGAAAAAGGTCATAAAACGGGACAAAACTCACTTAACAAATTTTTCATTTAACAGAAATGTTGGGCTCAATTGTAGTCATAAGTTGAGAACCATCTGTACTAGAGGAAGCAGTAACAGGATGCTTGTTCCCTTTTCCAATATAACTGCCAAAGATCTCTAAATTTCATTCTGAGGAATCTTTCAGGATGTTTCCAAAGAAATTAAATGAAAACATAGTGAAAAAAAGGAAGGTAAGACCTTCCAATTTGTTCCATACCAGGAAAGCAAGACTTGAACCCACCTGAAACTGAATTAAACATGGAATTGATGTATCATAACATACTTTACACAAAATACTAACAACACATTTGGGTCATTCACGTCAGCCATTACCTTGCAGTGTGAAGAGGGAAAATTTGCAATTTAAGTCTCACCTCACACTGATAACAGAAACTTTTGACAGAATAGACTTTAACATTTAGAATATGTATGTCCTTAAACATCTTATGATTCTTCCAACAAGTATAATGCTGACATGAATCTCATACAAAATCAAAGCAATAGGCTATAGAATCCCACCTTGATTTGGAGAAAGCATAATCACTTACTTGTCCAAGGCTTTGGCAGCTTCACGAATTCCACGAGCTAATCCATCATGGATAAGTGCCGTTTTCAGTACTTCTTGAAGGGCGGTGTTGACATCCATTATGCCTCCAGCAGTTATGCTATATAACAAAATATGAAAATAAGGAGGCTAATGCATGTAAAAATTTTAAAATCTTTGATTCTAATGGCAACCTAAACCAATGATCCAAAAGTCTGAACATAGAAAAGGATGTACAAGTTCAAAACAGATACGAGTTACGAATACAGAGGAAAATTAAGTCTCCTTGACAAGTTAGAAATTAGGGGAAAAAATAATTTCATACTTTGGAGAAATACTGATGATTTAGACAAGCACCTGGACATAAAACACAGGTCTATGCCACTTCTAGCCATCAGAACACAAAACTAAGTCTGTAAAGTATGCATTTTAACAAGCAAGTACCTAGTGAATATATGTAAAAAACAATCATCTGAGTGCGCTAAAGCAAAAGGCACAAAAGGAAAAAAAAATCTATTGTGTCCTTTTATTTTTCAGAGCCAGTTTGGTGCATCTTTTAATGTACGAACCTAGAAACAGAAGACTGTTTGCAGTTTTGCCTTGGGCATGAAAAAACCAGCTAGGTGACTTGGGTCAGAACGACTGTTCTTAGCCCAACCCACCTCATAAGATTGTTGTAGGGAAAATACGATCATCATTCTGAGCCATATATGTAAAAAAAGGATAGGATAAAATTCTAAAAAAGAAACAGACTGGCATTTTATTTATTTAATTTATATGCCACTCAATCCAAAACAGACTCAGAGCAGCTAATAAGTGAAATAAATACAATAGCATTAAAATATGAGGAGATAATGCGAATCTCTGGAGGTAGTTGATTCTAAACGGAGCAGCAAGAGAAGCAAAATAGAAGAAACTGGTTATAATTACTTGGAAACTATAATGCTAGTTTACTCAATGCTGCTCTGAATTTGGATGTGGCTATTTCCTCTTACATTATATATCCTTTGAAATCCATACAAATTATATTGAAAACCTTAGCTATCCTGTCCTTATTCCATCTCAAATGATGCCGAATCTGTCCCTCCCCCAATCTACAAAGTGATGAAAACTTTTCCATCAATACCAAAAGATTTTAGATGTTCAGAGCAGAAGTTAAAATAACTCACACCATCTGTACAAACCAGTTGAAGCCACTTTAGTTTTCTTGTTGGTTTTTTTTTTTATGCCCACTAGATAAAATATCACATCGTTTTTAGTCACAGCTGATAAAATTTAACATTCAGTGACAATTATCAGAACTATTCGAATTATTATATTCATGTGATCTATGCAATATGGCAGGAATGACTGGCAGTACGCATGCTTTTTAAAGGGTTATTAATGTACGTTATATTATTATGTGCTGTTTTATTGTTATTCTATTTTACATTGTTTTTTAATCTATTGTGATTGTGTGCCGCCCACAGTCCTATTGGAATTGGGCAGCATATAAATATAATAAATATTCACACGATAAATTTACAAATGTTTGTACCGCTTATATAAACGTAAAATTTTATATATAGAGAGAGAAGATAAAACCTTTTATTATCCTTCTCTTCTGTGGACACACATTAAAACATGAAATGCCCCAATATGTGTATATTCTGAGAATATATGTATATAAACACATCGTGCGATTACTGTACAGAACTCGCTGTAGAAAAAAAAAATCAGAAGAGACTATTATTTTAATAAGCACTTGGCAGGAATCCAAGAGAGCTGGTTAAAAGCACTAGGCCGCACCACGTGGAGCAAGCAAAAGGTGCTCAGCGCTCTATGCACACCGAGCCAGGCCGGCCGAGGATAAAGGAAGCACGCACGCGCTGGCCTCCAGTGGCCTCGTGGACACCGTTCTTAAGCATCTCCGCCTCGCGCATGCTTACCCTTCCTCGGTCATGGTTGGTGGTAAATGCTCCCCCCCGGAGTTCCTGAAAAAAAAAAAAAGACAAATAACCCGTTAAACATTCGGAATGACGCGTCCCCCCCCCTCCGGTGGTTTCCCGCCTTTTCCTTCTCAGCGCTCCCCCCCTCCCCAGCCGAGTGAAAAGAAACGAACAATCTTTTTAAAAACTAAACTGTTACAGGCCTACCAAGACGCGCGCGCTCACCTTCCAAAATTCCACGAGTCGCCGTTGTAAAGGAAGAGGTGGAGCCTCCGGCCTCTTATTTAAACCCCCGCAAGGACCCCCCCAGCTCCCTCCCCCGCGCTTCTGAAAATAGGCGTCTGTCTCTATTGCCTGTTTTGCGGCGGGGGAGAAAGGAGCCTGTGTAGGATTTTCAGAAATTAAACGGAACTAGACGCCTATATAGCCTATATCAGGGGTAGTAGGCAAAGTCAGTTCTTCTATGACATGTGGATTTCAACTCTCAGAATTCCTGAGCTGGCAGGATTGGCTCAGGAATTCTGGGAGTTGAAGTCCACAAGTCATAAAAGAGGAGACTTTGCCTACCCCTTGGCCTATATCGGAGTCGAAGGTGGCCTATTCGGGCATGCGGGAATCTTTGAAGCCCTGATAGGTGTCTACGCTAACTGCCGGAAACATATTCCTCGGCAAGTGCGGCGCACCAGAAAGGAGGGAGGGAGGCTTCTTTTCGGGAGTTTTGATTGGACGATAGAAGTGATTTTTGCTGAGTATAAAGGGAATGGGTTATTTGCGTAACGTATAGGGCAAGGTACATTTCTGATACTGTTTACTGTTACTACCAGGTGGCTGGTAAGGCCTATATGGGCAAGAAATGTTCTGCCACATGTTGGCACATTGTCGCAGCACCTGATCGGTTCTTTTTGTGGGGTTTTGTTTTTTTGAAAATTTTTGTTTGACTTGTCTTATTACTACCGTCCCTGTTTTACTGTCCTATTGTCCAAATGTACTTGTACCTATGTTGCTTTGGGTTATGTTCGTAGGGATACCTGCTATCTTTTACATGTTTTAACTAAACAAACAAATATTTGAATTGCCTTTTTAACCTGTTCATCTTCACCCCCTTTCCCCTAATGCGGGATTACCAAATAGGTGCCTGGTGCTTGAAGGTACATAATACCATATCAGCATTTAACTGCTGTCAATTTTTATTTTAATATAATTATAATTCTATTTGTTTTTTAAAGATACATTTGGAATTTTAAAAATCGGGTTACTCGGTAATAGATAATTTTGTTGTTTGCTTGAAGGTACCAATCCTAATTCTAATTCTAATCTTTAAAATTAGTAAATTCTGCTGTACTCAGATACAGATAAATTGGAAGGGACCTTGTAGGTCAGGGGTCTCCAATCTTGGCCAATTTAATATTTGTGGACTTCAACTCCCAGAATTCCTTAGCCAGCTTTGCTTTCAATATCTGCAGCTTTGCTGGCTGAGGAATTCTGGGAGTTGAAGTCCACAAGTCTTAAAATGGCCAAGATTGGAGACCCCTGTTGTAGGTCATCAAGTCCAACACCACCACCACCCTCACACACACACACTGAAGCAGGAGTCCCTCCACCATTTTGGACAAATGGCAGTCCAACCTCCCTTTACTCTCTTGGGCAGTAACTCAAGGAGTACCATGATGATAGTGTTCGTCCATTGTGTTTGAAGAGGACCTTGACATCTAATGGGTTGTGGGTTGAACACGATGTGTCCGCAGGTGGCTGGTAAGGCCTATATGGGCACGAAATGTTCTGCCACGTGTTGGCACATTATCACAGCATTTGCAGCTCTGGCTTTGCAGAGGGCTCGCTTTTCTTCTACTAGGAATGTTCTTCTGGCCTCAGATGTCTGGCAGCCTTGGTAGATCAGCATGCGCCATGTTGACCGATCTTGTGCCATGGTTTCCCAGGAGGTGGCATAAACAGTATTCCTTGAGTTATTGCTGAGTGCAGCAAAAACACACACACTTCTAACTAAATTTTGGAACAAATTGAACTAGGCAAAGTGTTTGATAGATGTTCCTCATTCACAGAATGTGGTTGGAACTCCATGCAATGTCCTGGATTTAAAATCTTAGGTTTTTCTTGCTGATTCTTTCCTTCCCAGGAAAAATACCTAACAAGTGGAAGACAGGATGGTTTTTTTGATACCTAACACTAGGAGGTGCTCTTTGCATGGTAACAACGTGAACCAGTTGCAGCAAATTGTGAAACTTTATGTGAGGTTGGATAGCAAGACTGAATTTGTAAACATAAACATGTAAGTTTCCAATAAAATATTCATTTATGAGGAAGTAATAATAATTCTGAAACTCAACAAGACAGACACAGGCTTCAGAGGATAATCAAAACTGCAGAAAAACATTTACTGCCAACCTGCCTTCCATTGAGGACCTGTATACTGCATGAGTTAAAGAGGGCCCTGAAAATATTTACTGACCCCTGGACATAAATTGTTTCAACTACTACCCTCAAAACAATGCTATAGAGCACTGCACACCAAGACAAATAGACATAACAATTTTTTTCCCAAATGCCATCACTCTGCTAAACAAACAATTGCCTCACCGTTGTCAAACTATTCACCAAGGTTGCATTACTATTAGTCTTCTCATCATTCCTATCACCCATCTCCTCCCACTTATGATTGTATGCCTGTAACTTGTTGCTTGTATCTTTACGATTTATATAATATTGTTTCCCAATTGCTTATTTGTACCCTATGACAATCATTGTGTTGTACCTCAAATATATAAATAAATTGTTGACAAATATATCTTTTCTTTTATGTACACTGAGAGCATATGCACCCAATGAAAAATCCCTTGTGTGACCAATCACACTTGGCCAATAAAGAATTCTACTCTATTTCTATTCTATTTATATTCTATTTATATTCTATTTATATTCTATTTATATTCTATTTATATTCATTTGGAACTCAATGAAGAACTCATTTCAGTAGAAAGTGATGGCTTCATTAAATATGCTTATAGAAGCAATAGAGCCCTATGCATCCTATTTCAAACGTTGCCCTGCCAAAACAATTTTTACTTTATTTTCTAAGGCTATTCCTGTGCAAATTCATTTGGGTAAAGTTTATATAGATTTAAAGAAAATTTAAAATATATTTCTATAGTGATTGTGTAAAATAGCACTGTGGACTTTTCATTGTGTTCAGTGGAATTTGCATAAAATATTGGCTAAGAAAAATGCATTTGTTTATTTATGAGCATCACATATAGGATCACACAACATCAAAGCAGGAAATCTGCATGGCAGTTTTGGAAAAAGCTCAAAGGTAACATTTAAAAAGGTAAAGGAGTCAAAATGTTAGCATCACTTCATCACTTCTGCAGCCGAGGGCATTTTTACTGACCTTGATTGTCTGAATTTCAAAATAATACATACATTTTTTCATCTAGAGCAGTGGTTCTCAACCTTTCTAATGCCGCGACCCCTCAATACAGTTCTTCATGTTGTGAGACCCCCACCATAAGTCTAGCGCTACTTCTCCCAACAGAGCTTTAAGCTGATCGACAGGAAGATCAGAGGGACATCCCTGCTGTAAAGGCCTAATTGGTCCGATTGTAAAAATTATTATTATTATTATTATTATTATTATTATTATTATTATTATTATTTATTAGATTTGTATGCCGCCCCTCTCCGTAGACTGTTCTAAGGCTCCAAAATAGAAGCTTTAGTTCCTAACACCATGGGAAATTTGTTTTTTCCCATAGGCTTAGGTGACCCCTGTGAAATGGTTGTTGGACCCCACAAAGACGTCCCGCCCCCAGGTTGAAAACCACTGATCTAGAGGGCGCTCATTTACAAAGGACTGATAGACTTTAACAGCAGAGAGATAAATATTCACTTCTTAAAGATACAATTGTTCTAAATATTTTAATAAGTTTTAATAAACATTTTAATAACTTTAGCTTCAGCTTTGCAAAGTGAAGGTAGACAAAAGTGAATTGGATACCACATGGAGAGAGATTTTGCTTGGATGTACCTGAGATTTTGCTTGGGTGTACCTTTGCTTGGGTGTACCTGTGAGAATTTCTTCCTCAACACCAGAAGTGGTAAAAGAGGAAATAAAAAAGTAGTAGTAGTAATATCTTTGGCTTTGTCTGGAACTTAGCAGCTTTGGTAAGAAGTTGCATTTTTTGTTTGTTTGTTTCTTGTTGATCTGCTGTAACTATCGAGTACTGCACCACTGGAACAAACTAGAATCATCTATCACGGGACAAATGGAACCATTGCAAAATAGTGCCTCAAATTATATAACTCTCTTAAATTGAAGGATATTATCTTAAATCCAATATAACAGGATTACAAGTGGAACACTACTATCTTCCAAGTCCTGGCACACACAATTCATCATCCAGAACAAGCAATACCATTTTCATTCCATGACCACGCCTCAAACCTGACTTAAAAGGGTCTAGATAATTCGCTTCTGTTAGAGCACTTTGAAGATGACTTCTCACTCCCCAAATGGGAGATTAGAGACTGATTGATAATTATTAAATATTGTTGAACACAAGTAATGGAAATGATTTGAAGATAGAAATATTTTTTCTGCGGAGCAAATTTAATCTAAAGCATATTTAGATTCTTCTCAGGTTTATGATCTGTGAGACCATTATGATTATTCTATGCACCTTATTTCCTGTATAGGGATAACATGGAATGTCTCAGTGGTACCTTGGTCAAAGTACAGAACTGATGCTGGTTCTGATGGTTTCTCTATCCTACAGGATCATTCGGGGGGAAATGGAGAAAGCAACACAGACAGGCTTGCCAAACTCATGGCCTGCCGACTGGATGCGTCACACACTGGCCATGCCCATGTCCAGTTTAGTGAGGAGGTAGGAAGTCAATATATCCCGGGACACCGTTGTGATGCCGCAAGTTTGACATCCCGATCTAGGACATCTTGTGCTCCTGCAGGAAAATCAGGATTTGAATCTAATAAATCAACATATTTGCTGGATTTACATGATTCTCTATAACACAAACTAGCAAATCACATTTAGTCTATTATGCAAACTCAAACCCATGTGGTCAGTTAATATGGTTCAGTTAACAAGGATTCGTTTTTTGTTAACCATGCATAAGCCTGTCTGGCAAACATAGACAACATTTGGGCTGGTACACTGAACTTAATGTGGCTAGTTTAGAATTATTTAGTAAAAGTTATTTAGTAAAATATTAAACACTTATTATTATAATATAATAACATAAATAATTATTTATTATTTAGTAAAATATTAAATGAGCACATTGTAGCTTGTAAAGCAGGTTTTATGACTTTAATCAGTTGTAATTTATTAACTATATTGTAGGTAAATAAGGCATAAATTGACATACGCAAATCCATCTATTAAAATGAAGGGCAAGAAAGTACTCATTAAAATGCAAGACCTCCACCAAAACACCTTAAGCAATCTTTTACTGTAAAAGACATTTAGAAGAATTTAGACAACTTTAATGTGCCATAAATCACGGCTTACTAACCACTGTGGTTTGAATTCAATACATCAACTTAAAACCACATTACAGGATAGTGTGAATATATCAAACTAAGTGCATTTCCAAATGACCACTAGAATACAATTAATGTTAGGATGTCCCATATGTTTCTCATTTACTTAACTTTTTGTTGATATAAAAAAAAGCTAAGCAGGACCACCTAATGCTTGGACGGGAGATCAAGGGATTTTTTAATATCTTTTAAATTTATTTTTTCAACACATATCCATACAAATGTCAATGCATATACCTTACATACATGTTACAAATAGTACATTGCTCAAAATAAATAAATAAAGGGAACACTTAAACAACACTGCAACAACATCGCCAAGAGGTTTTCAAGAGTTGTTAATCTAATCCTATGTAGCTTCTGCTCTGGAAATCTCACACTACTTACCAGAGAATACAAAACTTTTGCCAGACCCATCCTAGAATACAGCTCATCTTTTGGAACCCATACCGCATCTCAGACATTAGCACCCTCGAAAATGTCCAGAGATACTTCACCAGAAGACCCCTGCATTCCTCCTCCCGTAACAGAATACCGTATGAAACTAGACTTACGATCCTGGGCCTAGAAAGCTTAGAACTAAGACGCCTTAAACATGATCTAAGTATTGCCCACAAGATTATATGCTGCAATGTCCTGCCTGTCAACGACTACTTCAGCTTCAACCACAACAACACAAGAGCACATAACAGATTCAAGCTCAATATTAACCGCTCCAAACTTGACTGTAAAAAATATGACTTTAGTAATCGAGTTGTTGAAACGTGGAACTCATTACCGGACTCCGTAGTATCATCCCCTAACCCCCAACATTTTACCCTTAGACTGTCCACGGTTGACCTCTCCAGATTCCTAAGAGGTCAGTAAGGGGCGTACATAAGCACATTAGAGGGCCTTCCGACCCCTGTCCTATTGTCTCTCCTATATCCCATATATCTTCTCTTCTATCCCTATATCTTTCATCTATTCTCTCATTGATTATTTTATCCTATACTCTCTTCTATTCTTTCTCTAATTCTATTTCCTCAAAGGTGTCCTCTATTACCTTCATTGTGTATTATTATGTATTGGACAAAAGGAAGGAAGGAAGGAAGGAAGAAAAAGGAAAGGAAAGGAAGAAGGAAAAAAAGAAAGAAAGAAAGAAAGAAAGACAGACAATATAACTCCAAGTAAATAAAACTTATGTGGAATCAAACTGTCCACGTAGGAAGCAACACTGATTGACAATCAATTGCACATTCAACTTTGTACAGAACAAAGTATTCAATGAGAATATTTAATTCATTCAGATCTAGGATGTGTTACTTGAGTGTCCCCTTTATTTCTTTGAGCAGTATACATTTTTAAGGTAAACTGGCAAGTAAAGAAAAATGGATTAAAAACGTGAAGAAAGCAACCCCGACTGTTGTAAATAAAGACGGCAGGAGCAGAGTATTAATTCGAAAGGAAAAAAACCCCTTTCATTCCTTTATTTCAGCAAGGGCGCTGAAGCGTCCCTCCTGGGACGTCGCCGTCATAGTAATACTCTGGTTTGTTGACAGGTGAGTAAGCATGAGATAATTTCCGACCGCAGCGGGCTAACTAAAAAGGAGGGATCCCAACCTTTTGGGTAGATCACTGCGCCTTCCGGTTGAATCGGAATTGCTTGCTCCGGACCTCTTGTGGGCGCTTAAAAGTTCCTGACCCGCGGCGGCTGAATTTTATCGGCTCCGGGGGTGGATCTTGAGAAGGCAGGCGGGAGGGCTCCAGCCTCCGCTCCTTTTCCAAGCCGCTTTTACAGCAGAAGCCCCGGCGGCGGCTATGGAAAGCTACCAAGCGGTGGATCCCCCGGATGGCCGGAATTCAGGTGAGAAGCAGCCAGAGTTATTATTGGCATTTCTGGGGGTATTTTTTTTTCTCCCCCTCCCCACAGGGCTCTCATCGGAGGAATGTCAGTCTGGAATTACAAACAGCCCTGTGCTCTCCGCATGTTTGATCATATGTAAGGCTGCTGGGTTTTGAACGGCTCTATCCTTGGAAAGAGCTTGTGCGAATGTGTTGATTCCTGGTGAAGTGCCTAAGTTAGCTTGCCAAGTCCTCTACTTTTCTTGGCAAGACAAGATTTCATTGCCTGCCTTCATTGCCTGATAAAAGTGACTTTGTGGCTAAGGCAGGAGACCTGCTTTTCTAGATTAGAAAAGCTTCAGCAACTGGCTGTCTAGATCAGTGTTTCCCAACCTTGGCGACTTGAAGATATTTGGAATTCTGGGAGTTGAAGTCCAAATATCTTCAAGTTGCCAAAGTTGGGAAACACTGGTCTAGATGGCATACTTACCATAAAAAAAAAAAAATTAGCCTTGGCAACTGAAGGTTGACTCAGCCTTCCATCCTTCCAAGGTGGGTAAAATGAGGACTCAGATTGTTGGGGGTGATATTGTGTTGATTCTGTAAACCACTTAGAGAGGGCTGTAAAAGCACTATGGAACCTTATATGAGTCTAAATGCTATTTATTTGTTTGTTTGTTTTGTCCAATACACAATAATACACAGTGGGGGCTATAGAGAATACAATCAGGTAGAATGTATTAAAGGGAGAATAGAAGAGAAAATAAAGGAGTAAAATATAACCTTTAGAGCAGTGATTTTCAACCTTTTTTGAGCCGCGGCACATTTTTTACATTTACAAAATCTTGTGGGGCACACCACCAACCAAAATGACACTCAAAATCGAGACCATGGGATGGAGTAGCAGCTTCAACAACTCGCTGCAGCCACACAATGACAAGTGTGCGGCAGCCCGAGGGGGGACCTTCCTGGGTGTGGATGAGAAGCAGCCTGCTATTGATTCATCGGTAATGGTCGGGATGAATCCTAGAAGGTGATTGGTCAGTGAGCGTTCCCTGTGCCTCCACTCTTCCTGTCGCTGATAGCTGGAGGGATTGTGAGGGGAATGTTTATGTTCGGATGGAGGCGGCTGGCGGCGGGCCAGAAAAATGGCCTCCGCTGGCCGTATCCAGCACACAGGCTGTAGTTTGGGGACCCATGTTTAATTTCCCCACGGCACACCTGACCATGTCTCACGACACACTAGCGTGCCGCGGCACACTGGTTGAAAAACGCTGCATTAGAGAATAGCAGAAAAAGATAGAGGGATAGAAGAGAAGATATATGAGATGGGGAGAGACTATAGTTCAGGGGACGATAGGCACTCTGGTGCACTTATGCACGCCCCTTACTGACCTCTTAGGAACTTGGTGAGGTCAACCGTGGATAGTCTAAGGGTAAAGTGTTGGGGGTTAGGGGATGATACTGCAGAGTCCAGTAGTGAATTCCAAGCTTCGACAACTCAATTACTAAAGTCGTATTTTTTACAGTCAAGTTTGGAGCTTGAATCTTTTGTGGGCTATCAGTATTGCTACTTCAGCTAACTGCTAGCTGTAGGTCAGCAGTTCAAATATCACCACCACCAGCTCATGGTTGATTCAGCCTTCCATCCTTCCGAGGTGGGTAAAATGAGGACCTGGATTGTTTGGGGTGATGTTGTATTGATTCTGTAAACTGCTTAGAGCGGGCTGTTAAAAGCACTACAAAGCAGTATATAAGTAAATGCTATTGCTATAATGCTACTGCTAAACTGCAGTTTTGAAGGTTGTATCTACTACCTAAGGGTGTTTGAATTTTTATTTTTTTTTAAACAAACAAACTGGGAGATTGTTACCTGCCATCCTGCCTAAGACACGAAATTTCAGGAAGAAAGCAAAGGGCTTACCACTGCCAAAAATTTCTTTCAAATGCTTTTTTAAAAAAACCTGCAGACACTACAGTAGTCCAGGCAGTTGCCCGGTGTCGAGACTAACTTGAAGACATTTTTTAAAAATTGTATATCACAACCGGCGGTTAAAGGAATTGGGTTAGAATCTGAGGCGCTGCCATGAAGGAATTTAGATTAGCATACCACCTCCCTCTCTTTCCCTTCATTAGATTACATCTAGATTAGATACAGATATAAAAATAAAGAGAAAGTAAACAAAGATGGGCATGAAAATACCATAATGAAAACCATTAAGTCATTCCTGCCTTAGGCTGAAACCAGTTAAATTACTTTGGGTTAGTCACTTTCTCTCCATACTAGGAAAGAGGCAAATGCAAATCATTTCTGAAAAATGTTGTCAAGAAACCTGCAGGGACCTGTCCATTAATTCAACAGGAGTCATGACGGAGGGACATGACGTCACCTGAGATCATTTTTACTACCACACTGTGGGCGTGGCTTATGCATGACACCCTGCATTTTCTTTCAACATCTTTCAGTTGCAATTGGGTGCTCTGGGGTATAGCTCCATTTTCGTTACCCCTCTGCGTCCCACCCACCCTCGTCCGGGCAGTAGCCCAAGATCAATATTACATTATACTTGAGCTGAATAAAAAAGCAGTGACTTGCATTGTAAATACTTAAAATAGTAACTTCTTAGAACAGGGGTGGGCAATTAATTTTGCCATGGGGCCGCATGAGAAATTGGGATGGTTTTAGAGGGCCGGATTAATATAATTAACTCAGTTCTACCCAATACTGTATATTATTGGGTAGAACTGAGTTAATTAAATTATAATTATAAATTTTAATTATTATATTATATTATATGTATTATATACTGTATATATATAATTATATATTATAATTATATTATAATTATAAATTAATTGCCCACCCCTTCCTTCCTTCCTTCCTTCCTTCCTTCCTTCCTTCCTTCCTTCCTTCCTTCCTCCAAGTCTACGGAGAGGGGCGGCATACAAATCTAATAAATAAATAAAATAAATAAATTTCTCCTTCCTTCCTTCCTTCCTCCATTTTTCCTTCCTTCCTTCCTTCCTTCCTTCCTTCCTTCTTTCCACCCTCCGCGGGCCAGTCACAGACAGCGGGTGGGCGGCATCCGCCCTCCGGGCCGCACTTTGCCCAGGTCTGTCATAGAAGATTAAATTAAAAATAAACATTATCTTGGTGATATTTTTCTTCTCTGCTTAGTTCAAATCTATTATTTAGTCTGGAGCATTTCAAGACATAAATGTTTTAGTTTCAAAAATCCGATACCAACACAATCAGTCTTTCTCAATCTGATGTTGTTCACCTGTTTGGACTGAATTTTCTCAAGTTTCCATATGAATTCTAGAAGCTGCAACCCAACACATTTGGAGGGCTCTGGATTGGGGAAGGCTAAAGTACAGTTGAATTCTCCTATTCCTAATCCTACTGAAAGACAGATTGTGAATATTAATCTCTGTATTTCTAAAATTTACACAAGAATGCACTATCTAGTGAGTGTGTTTTAGAAATCTGTTGTTGTTTTCACTACAGCTTTATATCAGAACTGCAGTCATGTGAATAGATTTGGGAGAAGTTATGAAACTAAGCATGCTCCTATTGAAATATAAGGTTCTGCTTTTTTTTTTTTGGCTAGCTGATCAGTGTCAGAAACCAGTACTTGTTTGTTTCTACTAGTTTTGAAGGCTGCAGTTCCTTTTTATACTCTAAAAGAAATTTTTGCTACTCAGATAATGACAGATTGCAGGTTACCAATGATAAACCGAAGCGGCTGAGCAGAGAGCAGATGTTTATCATGGTGTCAACAGCATCCCTCAACTTTGGTTCGATGGTTTGCTACTCCATTCTGGGACCATTTTTTCCAAAAGAGGTAAATGGATGTATATGTTTAAAACAAAAGTCTGCATTAAGATTCTTTAATGATGGCCTCTGTGACACAGCAGTGCATATAACAAAGACTCATTTGCTCTTGTATCAGTTTTTAGTTCACGAAATACAAAAACTTGTTAAGGAGCGTGCAGAACCCTTGAATTATCAAGGACATACACAGAGGAAAATGTGGGATTCCAGCAGATATCCAAGAGATATGAGTAATTATTCAGTCATACAAGACAGATACATTTAAGTGTACAAAATAGTGTTTACTTTTAGAAATAGCACAGTCAAGTTAAACAGTCAACACCTCTCAATACAATAATATTACAAGCCTGTCTTTGTCTTACATATCAGACATACATTACAGCTTACAAATATATAAAACTATCATTGAAAACACAGACTTTACTACATCAGTCTCAATGAATCAGCAGAAAAAAACGAGAAAATGAATCATGCTTTCTGGCTCCCTCTTATGGCATTTTGTAATACTACTTCTTAAAGCTATAGTACTTCAATACAAACAAACATTCATTGTTAGCTTGTTTATATATTGCCAACCGAACTGTCTTGTACATAGTACTAACAAAACTTACATTTGGTAAACTTTTCAATCTAGTACAAATGTAGGAGCAGCACAATAGTTACACCATTTTAAAAAGTTGGTGTAGTTTTGAATTAGTTTAAAATAATATCATTAGCTTTTTTTCTTTGTCTATTTACTATTTTTGAAAAAAAAACAAATGAATATGTAGAGTTCTTCCAACATCTTGCCTCTCGGTTGGATGAGATTTCCACTGAGTTTAAGCAGCCTTTTAAAAGCACTTTCTACAAAGTTGTATACTTGCATTCTTTGAGAACTGAGCACCATTGTGCTTCTTACTCTTTAAAAGGGAAATCAGAACATTCACTTCGCATTCATATTCAGAAACTGCTTGCATAATTGTGGATATGCATTACAAATTATTGCATCACCCCAGTTTGCTGTAACAATGTTCTTTTTGGTGTGCAATATACAATTACCATATATTTCAGAGAATAAGATACACCGGAGTATAAGATGCACCTCAGTTTTGGAGTAGGAAAATAGGAGGGGAAATCTAGCTACCAGATATTCATCTGGCTAGGGTCCTTAGTCCGTTCAGCTTCAGCACATTATTTTATTCCCTAGCTAATGCTGAAAAAGTTTTTTTTGAGAGGGAGTAGGAATGAAAACAAGCCTGCAAAGACTTAGGGCTGGAAAAAAATTTCTTCTGGGGAGAAAGAAGCTGGAAAGATCATTAGTACCTAGTTGGGGCTGGGGTGGGGAAGCTTTGACAAAGCTACATTTGAAGTATGAGATGCCCCAAAATTTTCAGCCTCTTTTAGGGAGGAAAAAGATGCATCCTTATACTTTGAAAAATACGGTACTCAAATTTATATATGTGTGCAGTTTTTCTCAAATTGTTACCACTTGCTAAACATTCACCTAAGCTGATAAAAAATAATTATACAAATGATTGAACCCAGAGAGAGGGGGTACTAAAAGGAGAAAAAAGTGGACTTAATTCATGCCACTTTTCAATATCCGCCACCATTCCAATGCCAGAGGCATTCATGCATTTAAATTTATTTTCTCTTTTTTCTTTCTTCTTTTTGCTTTTTACAACCCTGTAGTCCAGGAGTGTCAAAATTGTGATGACACGACATATTATCATGTGACATATCACAACTTTTTCCCCCGTCTCAAGCTGGGGGTCAAATGACCGTTTCACAGGGGTCACCTAAGACCATGGGGAAAGACAAATTTCCCATGGTGTTAGGAAGAAAAGCTTCTATTCTGGAGCCTTGGAACATATTTTTACAATCCGATCAATCAGGCGTTTACAGTGGGGATGTCCCTCTGACTTCCCTGCCAATTAGCTTAAAGCTCTGTTGGGAGAATTGGTGCTAGACTTGGTTGGGGGTCACCACAACATGAGGAACTCTATTAAGGGGTCACAGCATTAGAAAGGTTGAGAACCACTGCTGTAAGATTTACAGCTAAAAGGCAGTGTATAAACATAACCATGTCACAAGAAATTATAGAAAACAATCAGGCAAAAGAAATGTATATTATATAATAGTCAGAAGTTCTTTTCCTATGGTATTGTGGTGAATCAATTTCCATTAGGCCCTTTTGTAAAATTTGAACTATGTAATTATTTTGTCCATTCTACAAGCTTTTGTTTTTTAAGTTTTTGTATTTGACTTTTTTTTAAGGCAGAAAAGAAAGGAGCTAGTAGTACAATTGTTGGATTTATTTTTGGATGTTTTGCCTTATTCAATTTCCTGACATCGTTGATAATGGGAAAATATGTAAGTATCTTCAAAAATACCATGATGACTATGCAAAAATATCATGTAGCCTGATAAATAAAAAGTTCATTGCACCAGTGAAAAAATATTATAATGTTCTAAACACTGTAAACACTGTGCTTGGGAAACGTCAGCTTTCTGAATGGTGGCACATATTAATTAAAACACTGTCAGTTGAACATGTGCCTGTAAATTTCTGCAAAAATTGACACTCATCAAGTCTCCAAAATTCAAAAGCATTTAAGTTATGATGTAATCATGGAATTTAGGACTACAGTGTTCCCTCGATTTTTGCGGGTTCGAACTTCGCGAATAGCCTATACCACGGTTTTTCAAAAAATATTAATTAAAAAATACTTTGCGGTTTTTTCCCTATACCACGTTTTTTTCCATCCAATGATGTCATACGTCATCGCCAAACTAATAATTTTTGCAAATAAATAACCAAAAAAAAAATTGTTAACAAATAATTATGTTTATAAATATCAGGATCACTATTCAATGGTGAGTACCAGTAATAATGGTGAGTAAATGGTTGTTAAGGGAATGAGAAATGGTAATTTAGGGGTTTAAAGTGTTAAGGGAAGGCTTGTGATACTGTCCATAGCCAAAAATGGTGTATTTACTTCCACTTTGCGGAAATTCAACTTTCGCGGGCGGTCTCGGAACGCATCCCCCGCGGAAATCGAGGGAACACTGTATATGAGAATCTTTTTTTTTTATTTTAATGGGGGGGAAAGGGAAAGGGGGAAGAGAGGCATTACATAGTAATAAAACAAGTCCTAAGCTATACAGAAAGTAATCAATATCACTATATAATGACCACAATTACAGTACGTAACAAAAAACTTAAAGTACATGTACATAATATGAAATAGAATGGTGAATCTATAAAATAGAGAAAGAAATAGAAGAAAAGGTGGAAATAGAGGAAGCAAAAGAGAGAAAAAAAGAAGAAAGGAGAAGAGATAGATTGGGAATAGGGAGAAGGATGGGAGGAATCTGCCGAGTTGCAGACGTTTTCAGGGTATGCGACATAGGGGTATGATAAGATAGTGGGTGTATATGTTGAAAAGTAAAGTGATCAAATGGAAAGTTGAGTCCATAGGTCATATTTATCGTGTAAGATTGTAGATCAATTGGTGTTTCAAAATAATTAAAGAGTAGATTAAAAAATATGTTGCAAGAGTCTGTCTTCAAAATCAAGTTAATTGTACTCAGTATTTGGTCGTGTTCCGTAAGTAATTTGTGATTTCATTTAGAACGGTAGAAGAGGGGAAAATTTATTATTTTTTGGCAATAATTGATAGATTTTTTTTGCTGCAATCCATTGATACCGTTTCTCCCACATCTTGTAGAAATCTGATTCTTTTTCATTTTGAATTTCCATCGTTATTTTAGTCATCTCTGCACATTCCATAATTTTAGAGATAGTTGTTAAAATAGAAGGGGTTTTTTCCTACTTCCATGTCTGGGCATATGTAATTCTAGCTGCGGTTAAAATCTGTAAGGTAAGATACCTTTCCTCTCGTGTAAATTTCTGTCTGAATATGCCTAAAAGAAACAGTTCTGGTTTGAGTATTACCTTATTCTTTATCACTTGGTCTAGGAGATTTTTTATTTGTTTCCAGAATTTTTTGGCACAGGTACAAGTCCACCATAGATGATAGCAGGTTCCGGGTTTAGCTTTACATTTCCAACATACCGGGGA
Source organism: Erythrolamprus reginae (assembly GCF_031021105.1). Lineage (NCBI taxonomy): Eukaryota > Metazoa > Chordata > Lepidosauria > Squamata > Dipsadidae > Erythrolamprus > Erythrolamprus reginae. The sequence continues at coordinate 312,118,449 of NC_091950.1, read as the reverse complement.
TAAGTTGGAATACATTCTAGACAGTCTAGCTGGGGGTAGGTGCCATCGGTAGAACATTTTGATTTGATTCTCTTTATAGGATGTTGCTAGAGTCATCTTGTAATTTACTGTCCAAATTTTCCCCCCATTCTATTAGATTAATCGTATAGCCGAAATTCTGGGCCCAGGCTATCATGCATCCTTTGACTTGTTCCTTGATATTGTCTTGTAATAATAAATAATTATAAAGTTTGGAGATCATTTTTGAGCTTGGGCCAAAAATAATTAAGTCTATTGGATTATTACATAGGGAGATCCGGAAATTTATTTGATCTAAAAAGAAGGCTAGGATTAAATTTAAAAATCTCCAAGACCACAGAACCAGAGGAGGTCTTGGACTCCCCAATTTCCAAATACAGTGATCCCCCGCTCGTTGCGAGGGTTCCGTTCCAGGACCTCCCGCAACGAGCGGGTTTTCGCGAAGTAGCGCTGCGGAAGTAAAAACACCATCTGCGCATGCGCACCCTTTTTTCATGGCCGCGCATGTGCAGATGGTGTTTTTTACTTCTGCACCTGGGAAGACCCCCGCCCAACAGCTGAGGAGCCGCCTGCCCGCCCGCCTGCCCACCGCTCGTCCGGCCGCCGCTCGTGCCGCCGCTGCTGGTGCGGCCGCTGCTGGTGCGGCTGCCGCCGCCGCTCGTGCCGCCGCTGCTGGTGCGGCCACCGCTCGTCCGGCCGCCGCTCGTGCCGCCGCTGCTGGTGCGGCCGCCGCTCGTCCGGCCGCCGCTCGTGCTTTCGGAGCTCCTCCGGCGTCACCCGGCTTCTGGTAGAAGCCTTCTCTCTTTTTTTTCTTGCGGCAAGCCCGAGCCGTTCCTCTCTCGACCGCAGCCGAGCTTCCCTCGGCCCCCTTTGGCCCTGTCGCCTCCTCCCCGCCTGCTTTTCCTCGCCAAGCGCACGAAAAAAAAGAGAGAAGGCTTCTGCCAGAAGCCGGGTGACGGCGGAGGAGCTCCGAAAGCTGGAGAAGAAGAGTCTCGCAGGCGGGGAGGAGGCGACGGGGCCAAAGGGGGCCGAGGGAAGCTCGGCTGCGGTCGAGAGAGGAATGGCTCGGGCTCGCCGCAAGAAAAAAAAGAGAGAAGGCTTCTACCAGAAGCCGGGTGACGCCGGAGGAGTTCCGAAAGCCGGCTAGCGGCTTTCCCCCCGCAAGAACTCTTGAGAGGAACAGCAAAAAGGCCACTCAGGCGCGTCTCCTGAGGGGAAGCCAGCGCCGCCCGCCCTTCGCCCGCCCACGCCGTTGCTCGCGCCACTCAGCTGGGAAGCGGGGCTGGGGTTTCCCCGCCGCCCACGCAAAGGGGAAACCCCAGCAAGAGGGGAAGACCCAGGGAAGCCGCCCAGCAGCTGATCTGCCCGGCAAACTCCACCATCTACGCATGCGTGGCCATAGAAAGAAAAAGGGCGCGCATGCGCAGATGGTGTTGTTTACTTCCGGGTTGAAAAATCGCAAATTACCCTGTTCGCAATGGTCGGGGACGCAATAACCGGGGGATCACTGTACATCATCAAGCCGCAATACTATCCATGTTAAGAGACTGGGTAACGCTGAAGAATACAAGATTACTAACCCTTGAGGGTTTTGACTTACAATCAGGATGGCATTCTTTTTTAATGATGGACACTTATAAAATACCTAATTACTTTAAACATCACTATTTAAGAAAAACTCTAATAACAACATGGCAACACATAAAAAGAAACTATTACTACTCTATACCAAAATTGATATCTCCGAACGAATTAATTACCTACCCTAATCTTTTGTCCCCTTCAAAAATATTAACATACCAACAATTGTTAGATGAAAATGATAATCTGCTGACAAAACAACACCTTCAAGATACAGAGATAAATTTGGACTGGCTAACACATATACAAATTAATTCGAAGTACAATAAACACAAAAATAAATTTGGCTTCCAAAAAATATATGAGAATCTTAATTCATGGCCCAAGGGCAAGAGAACGAATTAATATCCATGGCAATACTATTCAATTTCTTCTAGCAGATTAAGAAATGCAAATCTGTAGCAAGCAAAATTTTCAATTATTTTCCTTCCCCCATCACCATCTTTGTATATAATATAGCTGCACAATATATATTACAGATGAAAAATTATGATGAAAAATTAAAATTGAAAACAATAAGGAGTTATAACTAAAATATTTATGATAAGAATAAAGACCAAATCCTTCGAATTGAAGGCAGACACAACAGCCTAGCCCCAATTCCTATATAGCCAAGTATACATTTTCAAAAAAATCCTAGAAGGTAGAGATTGCTCTCACATCAGAGGAAATATTATTCCAGAGGATGGAATTATTCCAGAGAATTGTCATCTTAAAGTATGTGATCAGCCACTAGTGGCTGATCACATACTTTAAGATGACAATTCTAATCACTAGGACACTTATATGAGCTGTGGTGGCACAATGGTTGGAATGTAGTACTACAGGCTACTTCTGCTGACTGCCTGTTGTCTGAAATTTGGCAGTTCAAATCTCACCAAACTCAAGATTGACTTAGTCTTCCATCCTTCCAAGGTTAGTTAAATGAGGACCCAAATTGTTAGGGGCAATATGCTGACTGTGTAAACTGATTAGAGAGGGCTGTAAAGCACTGTGAAGGGCTATACAGTAATCCCTCGCTACTTCACAGTTCATCTTTTGCGGATTCGCTATTTCACGGGTTTTCAAAGGGGGCTTAAATCCATTAAAAAATTAAAATCCATTTAAAATTCTTCTACAGTACTACTGTACTCTATTAAAGAAACTGGTAAGATATCACATAGTTCCAGCTGAGAAACATTACATAATGACTGTTTAATGCAAAGGATGTGTTTTAAAAGTCCAAATAGTCGTTAAATACATAAAAAAATATCTTTCCTCTACTTTACAGAAATTTGTTTTTCACTGGTGGTCTTGGAACGCATCCCCCGCAAAAAACGAGGGATCACTGTATAAGTCTAAATCTAAGTGGTATTGCTATTGGCAGGCAGATGTTAATGAGAGAAAGTTAAGTTACACAAGCCCAAAATTAAAAAGATGACAACCAAGATGCTGAATTCTACCTGAAAGTTTACAGGTCCAGTAGCAGAAATCTTATATGAGTGCTTTAAAATGCATCCTTAGTTACTCAAGATGTTAGATTCTGGATTAGCTTAGCTTCCAAATGTTCTTCAAAGGCAGCCTAATGTAGAGTTCATTGCAGTGGTTCAGCTGCATAGGACTTCACAATATTATTTATTTAACTGGCAGTTGAAATGCACAATTGGATATCATCGGTTTATTGTTGAAACCTGGTTCCATGTCAATAGATGGTCTCATCCAATGATGTCATGCAGATGTTATTTATTTATTTATTTATTTATTCATTCATTCATTCATTCATTCATTCATTCATTCATTTGTCCAATACACAAATACATAGGAAGAAAAATAGACATGTAGTAATATATATAAGGGTAAAAGTGAACTTAGAGGAGAGGATATATGAAAGAAAGAAAATATATATGATAAGTGAGAGAAAGGAAAGACAATTGGACAGGGGACGAAAGGCACACCAGTGCACTTATGAATCAGAGTAGGAAAAACAATGACCCTTGTAGCAACCCCCATACTGGAGGTACCTGGGGGTGGGGGTTGTCAATCTTTTCCCGCCATTCTCCACTGACTTGGTCATTCCTTCAGGAAGGAAGAGAAACATTAGGCTTCTCAATCCAAAACTTTAGAGACAGCTTAGTGAGATAGTATAATTGATGGTATCAAAACCAGTGAGAATCCATCAGAATACAGAGAGTTGCACTACCCCATCCCTATTCCACCAGAAATCATAGGGATCCCACTTATGGACTTATACAATTATTTGCAAATCATAATAATTAATTGAAAGTTATATTTCTGCCATCTTATGGCAATATTTGGGTTTACAAAGGGAATATATAACTCTGGCAGTTTACATAACAGAGGAAACCAAGGAAATATAATAAAATTGGCACGTAAAGCAAGAAATAATCTTGGGCACCAACATACAGTATCTAATTTGTATGAGAAAAACAAAAATATTCCCACATCCAAATTTTTAAGTTTTGAAAATTTTGGCCCTGCTACCCAGTAATTTTATGGCATTGGCCATACCATCTTTGATAATCAAAGTTTCATAACTGTTTCTTTTGAAATGAGAAGTTTCTAAGAAAGATGCATGCTCTTATATTTCCTGTTTCACTGGATCCATTTCATAGTACAATTACAGCTTTGGTCTTAAATTTTATATAAAACTGCGCTAATTAACATGAACAATTGCCTCATTATATATATATCTATTGGAATCTTAAGAACATCTCTAGAGATGCTGTCCAGAACTAAATGACTCACTTTGATTAATGAGATAGAAGGGGAATTTACCAAATTTGTAGCTGATGCTAAGCTGACAGGAATAACCAACACCTTAGAGGATTATTTATTTATTTATTTATTTATTTATTTATTTATTTATTTATTTATTTGATTGATTGATTGATTGATTGATTGATTGATTGATTGGATTTGTATGCTGCCCCTCTCCAGAGACTCGGGGCGGCTAACAGCAATAATAAGACAGCGTACAATAATAATCCAGTACTAAAAACGATTAAAAACCCATTAATATAAAACCAAACATACATACAGACATACCATGCATAAAATTGTAAAGGCCTAGGGGAAAGCGTATCTCAATTCCCCCATGCCTGGCGGCAGAAGTGGGTTTTAAGTAGCTTAGGAAAGGCAAGGAGGGTGGGGGCAGTTCTAATCTCTGGGGGGAGTTGGTTCCAGAGGGCCGGGGCCGCCACAGAGAAGGCTCTTCCCCTGGGTCCCATCAAGCGACATTTTTTAGTTGACGGGACCCGGAGAAGGCCCACTCTGTGGGATCTAACTGGTCGCTGGGATTCGTGCAGCAGAAGGCGGTCCCTGAGATAATCTGGTCCGGTGCCATGAAGGGCTTTATAGGTCATAACCAGCACTTTGAATTGTGACCGGAAACTGATCGGCAACCAATGCAGACTGATAAACTCAAGATCCAGATGGATTTTGACAGACCTGATCACTGGGTCCTATCTAACAAAATGAAATTCAATGTAGAGAAAAGTAAGGCCTTACACTTAGGCAAGAAAAACTGTGAGAGGGATCTTGGAGTGTTAGTGGACAAGCAATTAAATATGAGCTAATAATGTGCCGTGGCAGCCAAAAAAGCCAATTCAATCATAAATTGCATTAATAGAGGAATACAATCAAGATCAAGCTAGGTATCTCAAGTGAGGTACTCTATAAAGCCTTAGTGAGACCACACCGGGAATATTGCATCATGTTTTGGTCACTTAAGTACTTAAGAAAAATGGTTAAGACCTACATATGTGAGTCTGATTGGGGTAAATTGTAGGAATGACACCGAAATACAATTTGTTGTATTTTATCTATATCTTAAATTACTGTATTTTATTCCAATTTGATTTTTAATTTTATTTTACTCCAATTTCATTTAAAAGTGTATTTTATCCAATTCCATTTTAAATTGCTTTTATCAAATGTTAGTAATAATTTGTTTCTGGAATTCTGAACTTTGAAACAGCCCAAGGGCTAATCAATAAAGATTGAATTCAGCAATAAAGCCTTAGTAAGACCACACCTAGAATACTGCATCCAGTTTTAGTCACCACACTATAAAAATACTGTATGTTGAAACTCTAGAGAAAGTGCAGAAGAGAGCAACCAGGATGTTAAGGAGACTGGAAACTGTTCTGATCTCCGGCTAAGGCCACTGATAATTGGAATAAAGGATTGCTAAATGCATATATTTATAAAACACCACATCGTCTTTATTTTTCTTTCCTTTGTTCCACACTGAATCATCTCAGCATGCACCGCTAATCTCTTATCTTAAACTTCGGTATGCAAGGCAACATCAAAATCATTAAAACATTCCACAAGTCATTCTAAGATTTATAGTTAGTCAGAGCTAGCCCAGTGTCTTAAAAAGCACACAAGGCATAGCTTACATTCGGAGCTGCTTGAAAAAACCTCCATTTTTCTCAATGGCAGATTGACAACTCAACTCTTCTCTTCCTCTGACACCCGGACGTGATGAATTAATTACTTAATTAATTAACCCATTCCTCTCCTTAATATTTCTTCCCTGACACTTGCTCTATTCGCCTCTGCAAGCGTCTGAAATAAGGATTTACCCATCTAGCATCTACTTCTCCTTCACTTGAATCTGAACCCATAGAAACGTTTTGTGGTTGGTCTCCTACTTCTTCTGCCTCTAAATCAGGCCCTACCACTAATTCCTAACCACTTTTCTGAATCAGAATCTGAAAAATCCCTAAACTGAACAGGAGTCTACACAACAGAAACTGAAACATACAAAGAGATGTTGTAGGAACAGGGCATGGCTAGTCAAGTGAAGAGAAGGACCAGGGGAGATATGATAGCAGTGTTCCAATATTTGATGGGCTGCCATAGAGAAGAGGCGGTCAAGCTATTTTCCAAAGTACCTGAAGGCCAGACAAGGAATAAAGGATGGAAACTGACCAAGGAGAGATTCGACCTAAATATAAGGATAAATTTTCTGTCAGAGCAATCAACCAATGGAACAGCTTGTCTTCAGAAGTTGTGGGAGCTTCATCACTGGTGGTTGGACTGAATGACCTACACGGTCCCTTCCAATTCTGTCAATCTGTTAAATCTGTTCTGCTTTCAGCTGTTTTGATAAACTTAAAACCTTTATTATATTTTCTACATAACATAATAATTTTTTCAGTGTCCTGACAATCAAAACTAAGGCTTTTAAAACTTTTTAAAACTACAGAACATTAGAGTTGGGTTTTTTAAAGCTTTGGAATCTTTAATCAAACAACAAAGCTACAGTGATAGAAAATGGCCTGTGTTTCAGTAGTTATGCCTTGCAGAATGACAGCCATTTTGTAAATAGGCATAACCCCCTTTGTAGCCATTTAATGCGTACATCTTCAACATAAAAATATCAAAAGTGCCCACCAGAGTGTATTTCCGTATTTTGTATTTCTTACAAAATTTCAAGATTTTTCCATTATGCTTCAGCAACATAAGGACCAATTGCTGTAAATTTAGAATTAGATGCATGGTATGCATTTAACATTTAAGAAATATTTTATGGGTCAGTCACTTTTTCTAGATCTTTTCAACAAACCTTGGTGATCATAAGCATTATTACAATACTGATACTACAATAGTTCATACAGTTTCATTAGGTCATTTTTAATGTATGAACTGTTAGCAAAGACCAGTTAATTGCGCTAGTTTATTTCATTGTGTAAAACTAGATTGATTTGTATAATTTTACAGATGTAGCTATGTCAATATATCATTTGTTTTTGAATAAGAAAGTTTCCAAAACAATCATTTATTTTTTAATAATTTACAGCTTGTACAGATTGGAGCAAAATTTATGTTTATTGCTGGCATGTTTGTCTCTGGATGTGTCACAATTCTCTTTGGGTGAGTATAGATATGTTTTATGCACCATTTTTTCCTAAAAGATTCATTGTGTTGCTTTGGCTATTTTATTTTAGCATGTGTATCTACTTTGTTTTTTATTTTTATAAACCAGACTCGCTGATTGAAAGGATGAGTAATCTCTGGAGTTCATTGTTTTAATTCCTTTGAAAAATGGAAGTACAGTAGTTTTTTTCCCTCCATTCCTTTTGATATTAGACTGTAAATCTCAGGCAATTAACTTGACCCTGATAAATTTAGCAGGATGCAATGTTTATTAGTACAATGATACCTTGTCTTACGAACGCCCCTACATACGAACTTTTTGTGATACAAACCCGGGGTTTATGATTTGTTTGCCTTGTCTTAAGAACCATTTTTGTTTTACGAACCCGAGCCTGGGTGCATGGGCTCTCTTTACTGCGCGTGCACTCTCTAACTGCTGCAGGGCTTTCCCTGCCTTGGGACTGTCACCGCCAGGATTTCCCATTTGATTACAGCCCCTGCCATGATTCCGCGCTCGGAGAAAGCGCTTGGAAAAAGCGCTCTCGCAGCCGCTTCACTGGGAGCGCTTTCGCCGAGGGCTTCGGGAATGCCCGCACTGCCCCTCTCGCAGCCCTTTTCGCTGGGAGCGCTTTCATCCAGGTCTGTCAGTGAAGGGGCTGCAGGAGAGGCAGGACGGGCATTCTGGAAGCGCTCGGCGAAAGCTCTCCCAGCGAAGCGGCTGCGAGAGCGCTTTCTCCGAGCACTTTGGGAATGCCTGCCCCACCTCTCCTGCAGCCCCTTCGCTGACAGCCTTGGACGAAAGCGCTCCCAGCGAAGGGGCTGTGAGTGGGACGGGGCAGGCATTCCCGAAGTGCTCGGAGAAAACCCTCTCACAGCCTCTTCACTGGGAGCGCTTTTGCCGAGCCAGCCCCTTTGCAGCCACCCCTCTGCTCCAGCCCCATCCTCCCAAAGGGTGGGGCTGCCATGTCCCGGCGGATTCCATCCCTCTTGCCAGACAAGAAGATAGTGGCGGCGGCAGCGGTTTCCCTTTGAGAAGCTGCAGCAACACCGGGAATGTCACATCCACCCCCGCCACCACCCGCCCCTGAACAAGGATCCGAATGCTGGCAGTAATGGGCAAAAGGGGTGAGTGTTGGGCTTGCACACATTATTCGCTTTTCCATTGATTTCTATGGGAAACATTGTTTCATCTTATGAACGTTTCACCTTATGAACCTTGTCCCGGAACCAATTAAGTTCGTAAGACGAGGTATTACTGTACTTCTATGATTTGGAACATAACTGAAAATACAAATTATAATGGTACCTCTACTTAAGAATGCCTCTACTTAAGAACTTTTCTAGATAAGAACTAGGTGTTCAAGATTTTTTTGCCTCTTCTTAAGAACCATTTTCTACTTAAGAACCCAAGCCTGAAAAAGTTTCCCAGGAAATTTGAGAGAGGCACAAAGGCCCGGCCAGTTTCCTGCCATTTCCCCTTTAACCCCAGCCACCTCGGGCTTTTCTGGGCTGGCAGAGGAACCTGGGTTTCTCTCTCTGGCATAGTGTACGGGAGACAGCCTCGCGCTGTGTGTATGGGAGGCGTGTGCTCCTCCTCGACGCCTCAGAGTCCCTCTTATTTTTAAGCTTTAAAGTTTTGGATTTTTTTTTATTCCCCTCTCCTCACCTTCTTCCTTTGGCAGTGACTGCCCATCTCCTCTTCTTCCTCCTCCTCCTCCCACCCAAATTTCGAGCTTTTATTTCTTTCCTAATGGGTTTGCATGCATTATTTGCTTTTATGTTGATTCCTATGGGGAAAAATTGCTTCTACTTACAAGCTTTTCTACTTATGAACCTGGTCATGGAACTAATTAAGTTCTTAAGTAGAGGTACCAGTGTACTTTTATTTTATTCTGCAGTAGAATACTGCTAAGCCAGTCCAGCTGAACCAGTCCATATACTACAACTTTAACATCTATCTAAATAGCATCTGTTATTAAAGCAGGATTCTCTGCTTTAAGATGTGGACTGATTCATTATATCTTTCTCTTTAGATTTTTGGACAGAGCACCTGATGGGCCAATATTTATAGGATTGTGTTTTTTGGTCCGAGCAATGGATGCCATTGGTTTTGCTGCTGCAGCAACAGCCTCATTTTCTATTCTCGTAAATGCTTTCCCACAAAACGTAGCTACAGTTTTGGTATGTATGAAGCCAATCAAAACCATGTAATATGGGATGATTTGGGAGGAGATCATCCTAGCTATGCTAAGGAACAAAGCCAGGTCAATGGTAATTTAGAATAATGCCCATGTAGTGTATGTGTAATAACATTTCTAATATATTATATACTTTGGATGCATAGTTTGGCATAGAAGAGCAACTAAGATGATTAAGGGTCTGGAGACAAAAACATATGAAGAATGGTTGTAGGAATTGGGTATGGCCACTCTAGAGAAAAAAAGGACTAGGGATGACATGATAACAGTATTCCAGTATTTGAGGGGCTGCCACAAAGAAAAATGGGTCAACTTATTTCCCAAATCACCAGAGGGCAAGACAAAAAACAATAGATGGAAATTAATCAAGGAGGGAAGCAACCAGGAATTAAGGAGAAACTTCATAACAGTGAGGACAATTAACCAGTGGAACAGTTTGCCTTCAGAAGTTGTAGGTGTTTCATCACTGGAGGTTTTAATAAAAGACTGGACAGCCACCTATCTGAAATCATCTAGGGCAGAGGTAGGCAAAGTTGGCTCTTGTATGACTTGTGGACTTCAACTCCCAGAATTCCTGAGCCAAACATACTAGCTCAGGAATTCTGGGAGTTGAAGTCCATATGTCATAGAAGAGCCAACTTTGCCTATCCCTGATCTAGGGCAGTGATGGCGAACCTTTTTGGCATTGTTTGCCAAAGGTCCAATTGTGCACATGCGTGTGCAACATTCCTCCGCACTCCCCTTGCGCATGCACCCCACACTGTGCATACACACATGCAAAGCCCTCACTGTGCATGCGTGCGCCTCCACCCCATGCATGTGTTCCCACTTCTTCAAAGAGGAACGGTGTGTCTCTTACAGGCAGGGAGGATCCCAGGCAAGCCCCGCGTTCAGAGCTTCTCCAGCTGCCGAGATGCGGGAGGGGCAAAAACCTCTGCCGGTGTCTGGGGAATGGCGGCTTCCATCAGGGAGGAGCCCAGGCCACGGGATCAGGGGTGGGCAGCAGGCAGGATGGGGTGGAACACAGTTCCACCAGCAGAAATGAAGATGAGTGCACAGCTCCAGCTGATCAGCGGCTGTCACTTCCTGGATTACTGGTCTCGGCTCAGAGCTCTCCTTTTTCCCCCTGCTGCTGCTGCTACATCTGTGCTCCCTTTCTCCTCTTTCCTCCTTCCTGGCCTTGGACGAGCTTCCCTCTCTCCTGCTTGGCTCCCCTCCAGCTGTGTGCGGCCACATCCTGCCTGAGGTGCAAGCAGAAGGCATGGGTGGAAGTGGTGCTGGCAGCATTTATGCTTCTGGCAGCACCCGTTCGCCTAGCTACCCAGCCTGAGGCGGGGGGGAACCCAGGAAGGAGTGCGCGAGAAACACGAAGCAATTGTCAGCCCAGCGAGCGACACGGGTAGGGTTGTAAGTCGAGGACTTAACAGTTCACTTGAACAATGATGATCATTCAAGCCATTCCCACCTTGTCACATGGCCAGCAAGCCACTCCTACCCAGTCACATGACCATTAAGCCATACCTACAAAATAAGCCACACCCACAGTGTGGCAATAGAAATTTTAGCTGCCCATTACTGCACAGGATCATCTGCACAGGTAGCCCATCACCACCGGAATGTGATTCATCCGGCCCATGGGCTGCGAGTTTGACAGCCCTGCTCTGCATCCTGGCGAATATGGTATTTTCCGTCTTTAGCAGATGAGAGGATTTGGGAAATTGGTTACCAAAATAACAGAGAGGAATAGCAATAAGGGCATTGCAAGCTACAAGGAGCTGGTGAAGAGACTGAAAAATTAAACTCCCACTAGAATGAAACCACATCTGATAAGCTCACAAAAGCTTGTGCCTTTTAATACAGTCTATTAATTGAAAAATATGTTATTAAGATGGCTCCTCAATAAATTTACTTATTCATACATCTATTTAATAACAAGTAGTTGTTTCATTTATAGATTTTTGCTTACTTCGGGTGGAACTTATTTATTTACTTACTTACTTACTTACTTACTTACTTACTTACTTACTTACTTACTTACTTCTTACTTACTTACTTACTTACTTGGGGCAGCTTACAACATATAAAAAGAACAGTACAATACAAATCCTAAATCCAATTAATATAAAACCCACTTATCTAATCTAAAATCCCCATTATATTAAAAATCAATCATTCCCACTCAACAACAACATACATATCATTCGTCGGCCAGGGGGGAAGAGTCTAATGGCTCCAAGACTGGTGGCATAGATGAGTCTTTAGACTCTTATGGAAGGCGAGGAGGGTGGGGGCAGTACGAATCTCTGGGGGGAGCTGGTTCCAGAGGGTCGGGCCCCCCACAGAGAAGGCTCTTCTCCTAGGTCCTGCCAAGCAACATTGTCTAGTTGACGGGACCTGGAGAAGGCCAACTCTGTGGGATCTAACCGGTCACTGGAACTTATGCGTCGGAAGGCGGTCCCGCATGTAATCTGGTACGATGCCATGTAGGGCTTTATAAGTTATAACCAACACTTTGAATTGTGTCCAGAAACCAATCAGCAGCCAATGCAGTCCTTTTGCTTTCATGGTTTTAATGAACCCCATCATCCAGGGCCTACACCTAATATAAAATGCAGCAATCTAAATAGTAATGAGCATTTAGAATATAGAATCATAGGGGAGAAAGAGATCTTGACAACTCAATCCCTATTCAAGGCAGGGGCTCTATACCATCTGTTCTGTCTGGGTTCCCCCAGACGTCAACACCAACTAAAAAGAGTATCCAGACACGCTGGTAAAAAGCAAAGTCATTTTATATCTTTGAAAACAAACACAGATAACAAAAATTGTTCTTACAAACTGGAATGCTATGAAGCTTCACAGAAGAGTCAGGACGGCCAGACAATACAACAGGCTTCTTGCTGGCACACACACCACTGTAGATAATAAAACCCACGCCTCCCCCAAGTTTTCAGCCTTCGAGGCCACAAGCCAGAATCAGAGACGCCAAGGATCGAAGCAAGGTCACAGGACTCCCAAAAGATAACTCTCCACAATACAGGAAGGGCGGGCCTGCCTTTTCAACTTTTCTAAGGAGAACCACACCCAAACCCAGCTGTTGCCTATTAGGGATGGAAATACCTGGCTAATTGTCCCCTTCTTTGTGCTGCCCTTCTCTGCCTCATATCTATGATGGCTTGTGCTTTCTCATCTAATGACTCCAGGCTACTCGCTGGGGAGAGCTCCCCCCTGGGGATCTCCGGCTGTTCTCCCTCCTCCTCGTCCAGACATTCCTCTTCCCCGTCTGCCTGGTCCTCCTCCTCCTCCTGTTCCTCGTTCTCCCCCTCTGAGCATGGAGCCAGCAGAGTTCCAGCCGTTCCCTGAGGAGCCTCAGACTGAATCACAACACCATCCAAGTTAAATGATTGTCCAGTTTATTTTTTGCAAACCTTGAGTGATGGAGCACCCACAATTCTAGGAGGCAAGATAGTCCATTGATTGTTTTCAGTGTCAGAAAGTTATTTCTTACTTCTAGTTTGGCTTTTACAAGCTTCCACCCATTACTTCTTGTCCTACCCTCTTGTGCTTCAGAGAAGAAGTTAATCCTCTCTTCTCTGTGACAATCCCTCAAATAATCCATCTCTGTTCCCACCTCATATGTTCTGGTAAAGAATATACATTCCATATCCCTTTTATTAAACATTGTTTTCTTATGGATTTCATGTAGTGCGTCTTCTCTGTGGCAGCATCCATGCTCTGGAACAACATCCCCTCAGAGATAAAACAACACCATCTCTCTTGGGGTTCCAGAAAGCTCATGAGACCTGGCTTTGCTGTCGGGCCTGGGGTTAATGTGTGTTTGTGGGATTCCTGGCCTAGTTGTTATCACTATGATTATTTTGGTCCAGGCTGCCTGTGGTGCTGTATGTTTTTAAATGCTTGCAATGTTTTTGTGTTTGTAAGAAGTGCAGAGTCTATGAGAGAGGGTAGCTCTAATGAATTTTCATAATACCAGTAGTAATACTAATAGTAACACAAGGCTCCCTGGCTTGCTGATAGTTTCTACTTTATTCTATTTTTATTTCACACTTCAGAAAAGTACTCTCTAAGGATCCTAGAAAGAATGTTTTAAAAGATCAAACATTTGCACTTAAGCATTAAGTGCTGAACAAACAGTAACATTTTAAATGACAATACAGTGGTAACTCTACCTAAGAACGCCTCTACTTACGAACATTTTAAGATAAGAATCGGGTGTTCAAGATTTTTTTGCCTCTTCTCAAGAACTTACATTTTCCACTTACAAACCCGAGTCTCCGAAACTGTAACAGGAAAAGGCAGGGAGAAGCCTCCGTGGGGCCTCTCCAGGAATCTCCTGGGAAGAAACAGGTCTGGAAAAGGCAGGGAGAAGCCTCTGTGGAGCCTCTATAGGAATCTCCTGGGAGGAAACAGGGCCTCCACCTTCCCTGTGGTTTCCCCAATCGCATCCATTATTTGCTTTTACATTGATTCCTATGGGAAAAATTGCTTCTTACAAACCTTTCTACTTAAGAACCTGATCACGGAACAAATTAAGTTTGTAAGTAGAGGTACCACTGTGGAGAGCCACTCAGAGTAAAATGAGTAACGTAGACTCTGCTTGTTACTTTATGTTTTATAATAACATATTATAATTCTGGATTCACTACTTCACGGGTTTTCAAAGGCGGCTTAAATCCATTGAAAATTTTAAATCCATTAAAAATTCATAAAGTTATTCTACAGTTCTACTGTACTCTATTAAAGAAACTGGTAGGATATCACATGTAGTTCCAGCTGAGAAACATTATAGAATGACTGTTTAATGCAAAGGGTGGGTTTTAAAAGTCCAAATGCTCATTAAATACATAAAAAAAATATTTCCTCTACTTCACGGAAATTTGTTTTTCATGGGTGGTCTTGGAATGCATCCCATGCGAAAAACGAGGGATCACTATACTGCATTTTATTGTACTGGAATTAGAAGATATTTGGCATTGTATTAAAGTGTATGAAGGAAAAAATAATAAACGCCCCCCCCAAAAAAAAAAAAAGCCACAGAAGGCCGGTGAAGCTGTTATTTTAAAATGGCACAGCAAGTCAGTGAAGCAGGATGCTCTTTTGTTTTGCAGAATTTTAATCAGTCACAATAATGACCGGCTCTTTTAAAATGGGGCGGCTCACAACAAAATAAAACAATTTATGGCAAATCTAATAATTAAAAAAACATTTTAAAACCCCATTATTAAAACAGACATACACACAAGCATACTATACATAAATTGTATAGGCCCCAGGGAGATGTCTCAATTCCCCCATGCCTGATGGCAGAGGTGGGTTTTAAGGAATTTACGAAAGGCAAGGAGGGTGGGGGCAGTTCTAATCTCCGGGGGGAGCTGGTTCCAGAGAGTTGGGGCTGCCACAGAGAAGGCTCTTCCCCTGGGACCCGCCAAATGACATTGTTTAGTCGACGGGACCCGGAGAAGGCCAACTCTGTGGGACCTAATCGGTCGCTGGGATTCATGCGGCAGAAGGCGGTCCCGGAGATATTCTGGTCCATTCTTATAGTACTCTTGTTAATAAATGATAGTGTGTTTGTTTGTTTATTTATTTATTTACTTACTTAATTTTATTTATTTATTTATTTACTTACTTAATTTTATTTATTTATTTATTTTGTTTATTTTTATTTATTTATTTATTTAATTTTATTTATTTATTTATTTATTTGATTGATTGATTGATTGATTGATTGATTGGTATGCCGCCCCTCTCCGAGGACTCAGAGTTATTCACCAAGCCCATGGTTTTCTTCCGGTGCCAAAAAGCCATCCTTTCTAACTGTATGGTTGTTTCTTCTTTCTTTTTAGGGCATTCTTGAAATTTTTACCGGATTGGGATTAGTGTTGGGTCCTCCGATTGGTGGATTTTTGTACCAAAGTTTTGGCTATGAAATTCCTTTCATTGTACTTGGAAGTGTTATGCTGCTCATGTTGCCGCTGAATATGTACATCTTACCAAATTATAGTAGGTGGAGGTTTTACTGCCTTCCTTATTACAACTGGGGAAAGGAAAGGGAACATAAGATTTGTCTCGTTTAGCTCAGTGATGATTCGTTCCTTCAAATTGAGCCCAAAATTTATGTTGGTAAGAAATTTGTTAAGGGAGTTTTGCCCTGTTTTACGACCTTTCTTTTCAATTTCTTAAGTGAATCACTGCAGTTATTAAATTAATAACATGGTTGTGAAATGAAACTGGTTTCCCCATTGGCTTTGCTGGTCACATGATCGCAAAAGGGCATCCCATGGCTCCAGGACACTGCAACCATCATAAACATCAGTCAGTTGCCAAACATCCAAATCTTGATCATGTGACCATGGGGAGACTGCAACAGTCATACGTGTGAAAAATGGTCGTAAGTCACTTTTTTTTTACAGCTGTTGTAACTTTTAAAAAAACCTTTTAAAACAAATTTATTATTTATTTATTTATTGGGTTTGTATGTCGCCCCTCTCTGAGGACTCGGGGTAGCGCACAACATATATAAAAAACATACATCTAGTCCAATTAATCCGAGTCTACGGAGAGGGGAGGCATACAAATCTAATTAATAATAATAATAATAATAATAATAATAATAATAATAATAATAATAATAATTTTTTAAAAACACTTAAAAATCCTAAAACACTTTAAAACATTCATTATCATTCACTTGATTAATCACAATAAAAACATTCATTGGTTAGGGGGAGAGATCTAATGACCCCAGGCCTGGTGACAAAGATGAGTCTTTAAGACGGCAAGGAGGGTGCAGGCAATGCAAATCTCTTGGGGGAGCTGATTCCAGAGGGCTGGGGCCCCCACAGAGAAGGCTCTTCCCCTAGGGCCCGCCAGCCAACATTGTCTGGCTGATGGGACCCTGAGGAGACCAACTCTGTAGGACCTCACCAGACGCTGCGGCAGAAGGTGGTGTCAGTGGTAATAATAATAATATTAATAATAATAATAATAATAATAACAACAACAACAACAACAATAATAATAATAATTTATTAGATTTATATGCCACCCTTCTCCAAGAACTCGGGGTGGCTCACAACAATAATAACAGAGTACAAATCCAATATCTAAAAACAACTTTAAAAAAAACCCCTTATTAATAAAATAATCACACAACCCAATCAAACCATACATAAAACAGTAGTTAGGGGAGGTGTCAATTTCTCCATGCCTGGCGGCAAAGGTGAGTTTTCAACAACTTATGAAAGGCAAAGAGGGTGGAGGCAGTTCTGATCTCCGGGGATAGTTGGTTCCAGAGGGCCGGGGCCACCACAGAGAAGGCTCTTCCCTTGGGCCCCACCAGATGACTTTGCTTAGTCAACGGGACCCGGAGAAGGCCCACTCTGTGGGACCTAATCGGCCGCTGGGATTTATGGGACAGAAGACGGTCCTGGAGGTATTCTGGTCCGATGCCATGTAGGGCTTTATAGGTCATAACCAACACTTTGAATTGTGACCGGAAACTGATCGGCAGTCAGTACAAGCTGTGAAGTGTTGATGAAACATGGGCGTACCTACGGGGGCCCATGATTGCTCCCGCAGCCGCATTCTGCATGATCTGAAGTTTCTGAACTACAGACAGGTGTTACATTTGTGTGCGGTCTGAAGCAGGTGTGTCAAACTCAAGGCCCGGCAGGGAGTGGATTTGGCATGCAGGGGGCTTACATCTGGCTCCTGGGGCTGTCCTGGAATCAGTGAAGGACTGGCTCTCAGTGTTTCCGCCAGCGAAAACAAAGCTTGGGAGGGCCGTTTTTAATGGCAGAGGGTTGCAGGAGGCCATCACAGCTGAAAACGAATCTTGCAAGGGCCACAGGCAGCATTCCACAGCTCCATTTTCACTGGCAGAGGGTTTCAGGAGTCTGTCACAGCTGAGATAGAGCTTGGAAGGCCGTTTTCGCTGGCAGAGTACTCAGGCCATCACAGGCAATTCGGGCAATGCCCACCCCGGTCCCCCAAGGTCAAACAAACCTTGATGAGGCCCTCAATGAACCTGAGTTTGATACTCCTGCTCTGAAGCATGCCCGAGTTCTGCAGCAATTGATTTATATATGTGCCAAAATATATACTGCTCAAAAAAATAAAGGGAACACTCAAAGAACACATCCTAGATCTGAATGAATGAAATATTCTCATTGAATACTTTGTTCTGTACAAAGTTGAATGTGCACAATAGCATGTGAAATTGACTGTTGCTTCCTAAGTGGACAGTTTGATTTCACAGAAGTTTGGTTGACTTGGAATTATATTGTGTTGTTGAAGTCTTCCCTTTATTTTTTTGAGCGGTGTGTTTTTATCTTAAATGGCATTCTGCCCTTATATGCCTCAGAGAAAGCTGATAAAGCAATGAAAAACAAGGGAGACGATGATAGCACAATTTAAAAAAAATTGTGATATTTTACATGGGTGTGTTCTGCGGGAAAATGTAGTAGATATAATTTTCTATACTGTTGAAAATTAATTGTAACGGCACTATTGCTAATGAAAATTGATAAATTTTTGATAAATACATTCAGCAGGTTCTTTTAGCATTTGAAATGCATATAAATGGGCCGGGCTGAAGGTGATATTAGGGCAAAAACTTCTAATTATTATTAGAACTTCTTGGAACTTCTAATTATGATGATGATTATTATTATTCATATCCATTTGCCAAAGTTGGGAAACACTGGTATACATGATGCTATTTTCTGACTTATTACATTAATCCTGCTCATAACTGATATTTTAAAAGATTCATATTTTTGTTTATAAAATGGTACAAATTAATAAATTCAATTTGCATGTCAGCCTGGTTAGATATTAACAGGGAAAGTCTATTTCCCCTTCTTTATCTGAATTCAGGACTATAGACTTAAGGATTAATACCTTTGAATGTGTAAATGTTTGTACAGATTAGTTACTATAATAATTAATTTTACATTCTATGCTTTTTAAATTTCAGATTCCGTTCCTAAGAAAGATTCATTCTTGAAGCTAATTATTCTACCAAAAATTGCAATCCTTTGTCTAAATATATTTGGACTAAGTTCAAGTATAGCCTTTCTGGATCCTACAATGTCATTATTTGTCTTGGAAAAAGTAGGTACATTTTGGAAGAAAAATAATATTTTTATATGCATCCTATCCATTTGAAAATAACTCATTAATCTTAAAAGATTTGATAAAAGATTTATAAATCATGGGTGTGTAACAAATATTAGCAGTTTTGGTTGCAATATTTCTAGATGTCTCATCCTACATTGTAATTCTAGTTAGCATTGCCAAAGGCTCATATGGGCTCCAAAATATAAATACGTTCATGCCTCAAAATTATACCTTTTAAAACAAGTGTGAAAAATGGTCATAAGTGTGAAAAACAATCCTAAGTCAATTTTTTCAATGCCGTTTTAAACGGTCACTAAATGAACTGTTGTCAGTTAAGGACTATTTGTATTGAATTAATATTGTATTCTTTCTTTCTATAGTTTAAATTGCCAGTAGGATATGTAGGATTGGTATTTTTGGCCTTAGCACTCCCTTATTCCTTATTTTCACCACTTCTTGGGTTTCTAAGTGATAAAAAGCCGGTGAGTACAAGATCATACCCCATCCTTATTTAAATGTTTAAGCATCTTTAGATTTGCCAGGTGTCCAAGATTTTTTTGCCTCTTCTCAAGAATGATTTTCCACTTACAAACCTGAGCCTCCAAACCTGTAACTGGAAAAGGCAGGAAGAAACCTCCATGGGGCCTCTCTAGGAATGTCCTGAGAGGAAACAGGGCCAGAAAAGGCAGGGAGAAGCATCTGTGGGGCCTCTCTAGGAATCTTCCTGGAGGAAACAGGGCCTCCATCCTCCCTATGGTTTCCCTAACCGCATGCATTATTAGTTTTTATATTGATTCCTATGGGAAAAAATGCTTCTTACAAACTTTTCTACTTAATAACCTGGTCACAGAATGAATTAAATTCGTAAGTAGAGGTACCACTGTAATAGAAATCCTTGTGTTGACATTGGATCTTACCAAATCTCATAGATCAGCTATGAAGATATTTTTCTGCCTACTGAGTTTCCTCGGCCAAGAAATAGTAAGAAATAGTAATACAACATATTCACAATGTGTGGAAGAACTAGACAGCTGCTTTGTCAAGTCCCATTTCTGATTTGATACATATGATGGAAACTTGCATTTGTGTTCATAGCAATAGCATGGCTCTCAGTAACTTAGAAAGCTGTGGTTAACTTTATCAAAAGCTTTATAGACATCTAATTGCAAAATTCCCAGTTTCCTTTTAGTAGCAGTAGCATTTTTAATTGGTTCACTTATCTTCCTACCCTTTACGAACCCATATTGATCCTCTTCAATTATTTTTGGTAATAATGACACACTTTCATTGAAAGAAAGAAAAACTGTTTTCCCTAGTCACTATTCGCTCTTAGGGAAAAGTAACCTCTTTCAGAGGATTGGTTACATCTTCTAAAAAGAACATGTTAGTTTCAGATTAAACTGGTTAAACTGAATACATGAAATGATTTAATGTGAGATTTCTAAGTTATGTCACTTTATTCCCTACTCATAGAATTAATGCATTCGATTGATTCAAATATGATATTTTGAGGAGAATCAAGTTCTTTTTTTCTCTCTCTTACAGAGATTAAGGAAGTGGCTACTAATCTCTGGAGCTTTTCTGACCACATTATGCTATTTTTTCTTAGGGCCTGCTCCCATTTTGCATATTGAAAGGTAAGATATATTTATTTATGTATTTATTTTGCCAGAACATATGCAAGATAGCAGGTATTGGTATAAATGGAATGGAATGGAATGGGATAGAATAGAATAGAATAGAATAGAATAGAATAGAATACTTTATTGGCCCAGCGTGATTCGACATACAAGGAATTTGTCTTCGGTGCATATGCTCTCAGTTTACATAAAATAAAATACACATTTGTCAAGAATCATGAGGTACAACACTTAGTGATGTAAACATGAACAAAATAAATTCAGATAAGTGGGGACAGTAGGACAGGGATGGTAGGCCTGCTGGTGTGTTTATGCATGCCCCTTTACGCCTCCTTTAGTTATTTCACTAACTTCGACACTGACAATTTTCCTGATCTGAAGTTTTTCTTTTCATCAAGTCAATAAGGAAAGGACTGTGTATTGTTATCATAATGACCCCCATTGGACTTTTGAGTGCATGGCAATAAAGCCAAGCGCTTGTTTCAGAGTTCAAAAAAATATAAGACGGAGTCTTATTTTCAGAGAAACACGGTAGTAATATCAAATGAAATAATGGTCATAAATGGAAGCTCAGCAGATACCTTTTGAAGAAATCAGCACATCTCCATAGCAATTAGACAGCTTTGAGTTTCAATAGCATAGGAATATATTAACAATTATGATGATTAGTCTGGAAATGGAGATGCTACTCTAAGGGCAGATGGCTCAAGCCTTGTTTCTGGATAGCAGGAATAAACAATGTCACCCTCTATCCGTCCTCAGCCTAGTGTTAATGCAACTATGCTTGTTATTTCTTGCTTCAGGCATAAATGGCTGTTTTCCAGCTTGTGCCAGCTCAAGCACTGCGGTCTGATTTCTTGTTCTTGCTGAAAAAACCTTTGAACTTTAATTAGTTACAGTGCATATTGGCTAGACCACCCTCTTATTTGGATCACTAATCTCTAAACTCTGTTTTGGCTACTGTTATTGCTGATGTTCCAGTTGCATATTGGTTAGGACATTTCTCTGACATACAGAGAGTCACTTGCTTAAAACTTAGCATAATCACCCTTCCTTGTCTATAACAATTTACCATGGCCGCTTTGGAGCAGCTAACTTACTGAGGCCAACTCCCCATAGCCAACTCATCATGGGACAAGAGTTGCATTATTATCAAAGAAACAGCAGAATAGAATCATTAAAGAAGAGATGTCAAAGGAGGGACAAAATGACAACAGTTAAAATAATGTTTTGGGTTAAATAATTAAATTGAATTATTGAATTGTTCTGCAGCAAGTCCAGCAGTGGGTTGCTCCTGGTTCGGCCCAGTTTGGCGAACTGGTAGTAGCGGCGGGAGGTTCTGCCCATTCACCCACCTGGGAAGTTCTGCACATGTGTAGAAACATCAGGCATGCGCACACAAACCAACCAACCAGTAGCAATGGGATTTAGAACCCACCTCTGAGCAAGTTGTACCATGGCAAGCTGCCCATGGTGAGTTATCACATAGCAAGTTGACTGCAGTGAGTTGGTCATGGGCAAGTTGGCTATTGTGAGTTGTTTATTTATTATTATTTATTATTTATTTATTTAGTCCAATGAGGGTTTTAGTGTGTGTGTGTGTGTGTGTGTGTGTATGTGTGTGTGTATATATATATATATATGTCACATGTTTAAGCTGAATTTGAAAATTAAGGGAGACTAGGATAGATCTATTTCGGCCTTATTTTGGCCTCATCAGCTAGCCATACCCACTGGGACTTGAACCTGCAACCTTTGCCTTGTAAGGCAGAGAATTATCCTCTAGGCTACAGTATCCAATCCCTTCAGCTCTGTACCAGGGAAGGGTTACATTTTGTGTCGAATCACCCTGGTATATTGAAGGAACATCACAGCTCCTTTTTTTGCCTCTCGGCAAAATATATATATACATATACAAAATATATATATACACACACATAGTAAAATACATGATGAAGGTTATAGAGGAGATACTCATAGTAAAATATATCTATGAAAGAATAGAAAAGAAGATATAGTAATAGAACATATCAATGAAAGAATAGAAGAAGAGATATAGGAATAGAAGAAAAGTTTAGGAAATATAGGAGAGCAATAGGACAGGGGACGGAAGGCAGAGTTGTCTCTTTCATTCCCTTCCCTTCTGTTTCCTTCTGTTGCTGCTATTTTAGGAAGTGGACTGAAACTCTCATCTTAGATGACGTGAAAAATTAATGAAAAGATGCACCAGTGATTCTGTCCCACCCCCCAAAAAAGCCAAATACAGTACTAAGAAATGTAGCTCACAAAAAGAAAAAAAAAATAATTGAGAAGAAAAATTTTAGATCAGTGAATTTATGCATGTCAAGCCAGAATTATGCATTTTTAACGGTACCTACCTCAGACATTATTGAGCCAAATCTGGAAAAAAGTGCAAGAATGGATCATTTTATTTATTTAAAGTTGGTTGTTATATCTGCATGCATGTGTATTTTGATACTTTAATGCTGTATGTATAGATTTAGCTTAGCTTTATTTAAATGCATCCTTATGAGTGCATACAATTATCAATTATTTTCTGGGCATGAAACATTGGGAGGGCCCAACAGTAAGGGAGGGCTTCTGTTCAGTAGCTGGCAATCTTAATTGAAACTTTGATTGGCAGATTTTGACTGAAGTGACCCAGAGTTCAGACAGAATATTTTTTAAATGGCTTGAAATCCTAGTAGCACCAACATGAAACCTGAATAGTTTAACCTAGCAGTCCCAACTAACAGAAAGCAGCATGTGTGGTGTCATTGCAGCCAGTGAGAAAGATACTTAAGAGATAAAAGAAGTGGTGGACTCTAAATCTCTAAAGTCACTGTCAGCTGGGTGGCCTTTTAAATATAAGTGACGTATGGCAGAGATACCATGAATTACAGCTGAAATGAAATGTTGTGTCTGTGCTTATGATTTTACAGTCGGCTTTGGCTTTTCATTCTGATGTTGGTCGTGGATGGTTTTGCTCTGGCAATGATTGGTATCCCAATATTCCCTGAAATGATCAATTGTGCCTAGTAAGTGATCTTCTCATCAAATTTATGCTATTCTTTCTTTCTTTCTTTCTTTCTTTCTCTATTTATTTATCTATCTATCTATCTATCTATCTATCTATCTATCTATCTATCTATCTATCTATCTATCTATCTATCTATCTATCTATCTATCTATCTATTTATTTGATTTGTATGCCGCCCCTCTCCGTAGACTTTTACCCTGAAAGACTAGAATAATTAACTACGGTTGTATGCACGCTTTCCTTCCTTCCCTCCCTTCTTTCCTTTCAGTCATGACTGACTTCTGGATGACTGCTTGGACAAGTCCTTGTAGTTTTCTTGGTGAGATTTTTAAAAACTGGTTTGTGGTTGTCTCCTTCCTATGGCCGAGGGAAAGTGACTAGCCCAAGATCACCTCGCTGGCTTTGTGCCTCATATTGGGACTAGAACTCCCTGTCTCCCAGTTTCGGGCCTGATGCCTTAACATAGGGGTCCCCAAACTTTGCAACTTTAAGATTTAAGACTGGAGAATTCTGGGAGTTGAAGTCTGCAAGTCTTAATGTTGCCAAGTTTGAAGACATCGGCCTTAACAACTGCATGTCCTCGGAGGCTCCCTGGAAGCTAAAAATGCCCTGATTTTCTTTCTCTCTTCCTTACTCCCATTCTTTTTCTTTCTCTTTTCCTTCCTCTCTTTTTTCTATCTGTTTCTCTCTCTTCCTCTCTTCCTCTCTTTCTCTTTCCCTCTCACTCGTTCCCTCTCGGCTTCTGGGCAGGTTTGGAAAACTCTGAGTTGATGATGATTTTTAAGAGAGCGATTGCTCACTGCTCATCTTAGAGGGAACTATGGCACACGTGCCATAGGTTTGCCATCACTGCTCTAGAAAGAGTGCAGAGAAGAGCAATAAGGATGATTAGGTGAAGAAGGAATCAAACTATTCTCCAAAGCACTTGAGGACAAGAAGCAATGGGTGGAAACTAATCTAGGAGAGGAGCAGCCTAGAACTAAGAGGAAATTTCCTGACGGTTGGAACAATTAATTACTGGAACAAGTGGTGATATGCAACAGTACGCCATGGTTCGTAGCAGCACCCACTGGTGGTTCAGAGAACCGATGGTGGCAATAATAATAATAATAATAATAATAATAATAATAATAATAATAATAATAATTTATTAGATTTGTATGCTGCCCCTCTCCGAAGACTCGGAGCGGCTCACAACAACAATACAAAATACAAATCCAATGACTAAAAGCAAAACAGATAAAACCCCTTAATTTAAAAAACAATCATACAACCCAAACAGACCATACATAAAACGGAGCGGCCGAGGGGAATCAATTTCCCCATGCCAGGTGGCAAAGGTGGGTTTTTAGAAGTTTGCGAAAGGCAAGGAAGGTGGGGGCAGTCCTAATCTACGAGGGGAGTTGATTCCAGAGGATCGGGGCCACCACAGAGAAGGCTCTTTCCCTGGGTCCCACCAGACTGCATTGTTTTGTCGACGGGACCCAGAGAAGGCCAACTCTGTGGGACCTAATCAGTCGCTGGGATTCGTGCAGCAGAAGGCGGTCCCAAAGGTATTGTGGTCTGATGCCATGAGGGGCATGAAGTAGCGTAAGGCTCCTCCCATTCTCCCAGATGTCACAATTTCCTTGTTTTTTACACTCTGCGCATGCACAAAGTCGTCTGCGCATGTGGAGAGAGTGAAAAAGTGTCCTTGACAGGAAGCAGCAGGGAAGCAGTATCCAGTAGGGAAATAGATTTCGCCACTGAATGGAACGATTTGACTCCAAAAGTTGTGAATGGTTCTCTGGAACTTTTTAAAGAAGAGATTGGACAATTGTTTGTCTAAAATGGTATAGGTTGTCCTGCCTGAGCAGGGCGTTGGACTGGAAGACTTCCAAGGTCCCTTTCAACTCTGTTGTTCTATTCTAAGCAAACCATGGCAGAGTTCAATGAGTGACCCAAGTCACTAAAATTATTCTAAATTCTGAATACAGTGATCCCCCGGTTATTGCGTCCCCGACCATTGCGAACAGGGTAATTTGCGATTTTTGAACCCGGAAGTCAAAACACCATCTGCGCATGCGTGCCCTTTTTTTCTATGGGCACGCATGCGTAGATGGCGCCGGGCAGATCAGCTGCTGGGCGGCTTCCCTGGGTCTTCCCCCTCTTGCTGGCGGGAGGGCGAAGCCCCCCCAGCACCCGCTCGCCCGCCCTTCGCCCTTCGCCCGGGAAGTTCGCCAGGAGTCAGCGGAGAACGGCGCGCCTGTTTGAAAACGATCGGAGCCGGCCGGCTCCGATCGTTTTCAAACAGGCGCGGCGTTCTCCGCTGACTCCTGGCGAACTTCCCCGCTTTAGGAGTCAGCGGAGAATGGCGTGCCTGTTTGAAAACGATCGGAGCCAGCCGGCTCCGATCGTTTTCAAACAGGCGCGCCATTCTCCGCTGACTCCTAAAGCGGGGAAGTTCGCCAGGAGTCAGCGGAGAACGCCGCGCCTGTTTGAAAACGATCGGAGCTTTCCAATAAGTCCCGAAGACAAATGTCAAACTTCCGCGTTTGTCTTCGGGACTCATTGGAAAGCCGCGCGGGTGTTTTAAAACGTCGCCGCCGACATGGGGGGCTTGCTAGCACCCCCCCAAACCCGGGTTGGGGGTTGGGGGGGGTGCTAGCGAGCCCCCCATGTCGGCGGCGACGTTTTAAAACACCCGCGCCGCCCCCAATCTTCGGCTCCTCGCTAGCGCTGCGGAAGTTAAAAACACCATCTGCACATGCGCAGATGGTGTTTTTACTTCCGCAGCGCTACTTCGCGAAAACCCGCTCGTTGCGGGGGGTCCTGGAACGGAACCCTCGCAACGAGCGGGGGATCACTGTATATTGTATTGAGGAGAAAGACAACCCTTGTTATTTTTCTTTTCTACATTTAAGAACAAACTGTTCTGTTACATATGTTGCTGCTCTGGGACTATTATAATTATTTTTGTGATGATTACCTTTTTAAATGTTTTGTAGTTGTAAATGTCACATCTGGGCATAACTCCGGGTTTCTGCCTTTCCTTCTGCAGTGAGAATGGCTTTGAGGAAGGATTAAGTTTATTAGGATTGGTGTCTGGACTCTTCGGTGCATTATGGGCACTTGGGTATGTAACCATTTATAAAAAAACCTATACATGATCAGAAATACAACCGTTGACAACAGCATTTGTTCCTAATGCAACAAATCCCAATTTTTTCCCCTCTTGAAAATAAACATAAGATTTAAAAGCAAAGTAATATATAGTAAGTGCTTATTAATGCTAGCTGCAATTATTAAGTTGAATGATATTTTTATTCCCAGTGGGAAATAAAAGACAAGGATAAAAGTATGTGAACAGATAAAGAAGGGTTTTTAGAAAAATGTTTATAATCTCATGTGTACTGAACATATTTTCCAGCTGCCAAAACTTCCTTCCTTCAATTGAGATTGATTCATTCAGTCATGGGCACATTTCAAAGCTTGTATTTCTTAATTGCCTGGAAGGTTTGGAATTTATTTGTTTATTAGGTTTTACTTCATCTTTATTATTTTATAAGTAACTCGAGGCAGCAAATTTCAGTAAATTGGACCCAAACTCACCAGCGCTCTACTTGGGGCTACCTTTAAAGAACATTCGGAGACTCCAATTCGTCCAGCATGCAGCCGTGCAAGCCATTATGGGTGTGCCTAGATACATCCCTATTAGTCCAGCACTCTGCGAGCTGACTGGCTTCCGATCAGTGTCTGAACACAGTTTAAGGCGTTGATCATTACCCACATGGTTTAGGAACAGATTATTTTTCACGGCTGTCTTCTGCCTCACGTGTCCCAGGGACTGAATAGATCACACAGAGGTGGCCTTCTGCACAAAAGTTGGCCAAACAACTTTGGCCAAACAACTGCTGGTGGAACCACGGGGAAGAGCCTTCTCTGTTGTGGCTCCAGTCCTCTGGAACCAGCTCCCCCCAGAGATTCGTACAGCCCCCACTCTCCTCGCCTTCCGAAAGGTTTTGAAAACACACCTATGCCGGCAGGCCTGGGGCCGTTGAGCAATAGTTTTCCGCACCGGGCAGTAGTATGAATGAGTGATGATTGTATGTTGCTTACATTGTGTTTTAATTTTTCTACTTGTTTTTATTCTATGTATTGGGATATCTTAATTTTGTAATCATTTTATTGTTGTATGCCACTCTGAGTCTGCTGGGAAAAGGGCGGCCTATAAATTTGAAAAATAATTAAATAAAAATAAAGCTGACTTTCAGCTTTGAGGCAGGACTAAAATTCATGGTCTCCTGTTTTTTAGGACAGCACTTTAAACTCCTGTGCCAAAATGGCATATATAGAAAAGCTAGCTATACATAATTGCTCTTAAGGCTGTGTTCACAAATCCAGGCCCTCTTAAAGCACGTATATCTTTTTCCTGGTTGGTTGGTTGGTTGGTTGGTTGGTTGGTTGGTTGGTTGGTTGGTTGGTTGGTTGGTTGGTTGGTTTAGGTGGGTTGGATTGGTTGGTTGGTTGGACTTATATCCCGCCCCTCTCCATGGACTCGGGGTAGCTTACAACATTTTAATTAAAAATACAATAGATAAAATATTCTAGGCCAATTAATAGGATAATAACTTTAAAAAATTTCTTAAAACCAAACATTTAAAATCAAAAAGTCACACACCTACTCTCACACCAGATACATTCATTGGGCAGAGGCTGGGGTCTAATGACCCCAAGCCTGGTGACATAAATGTGTTTTCACATTCTTATGGAAGGCAAGGAGGGTGAGGGCAGTGCGAATCTCTGGGGGAGTTGATTCCAGAGGGCTGGGCCCCCCACAGAAAAGGCTCTTCCCCTAGGCCCCACCAGCCAGCATTGTCTGGTTGATGGGACCCTGAGGAGACCAATTCTGTGGGCCCTCACCGGTCACAGAAAGCGGTTTATATGATGCTGAGAAAAGATTTAGCAGCCTTAAAAGTTGCATGTAATTATTTGATTCATTAAAACAGCAGCAATCTCTCTTTCAGGAAGCCTCAACCAATATGTGCTATAATGAATAAAAGAAATACTCTACATAGACAGGTTCAAAGGAATTCATCCAAACCATTTTTAAAGCATGCAGCAAGTTAATCGCTTGATATATACCTAATTTTTTACCGTTAGACAATAGAGAATTCTGATAGAATTCTGACATGTTATATACATAATAGGATTTCCCATTATGTTTAATTATTGCTGAAGTTCAGAGAGTTCTGGTAAATATTGTACTTTATCCCCCATTCATTTCTAAACAATGTAATTAAAGAATCTTTGTCCTGCAATGGTTACTGAGAAAGATCCAAAGATTAGAAAGAAGGAAAGAAAATGGGTGCCATTAGAGAACTAGAGATAGGATGTTAAAGGTACATTTGGAAATGTAAATGTTTATAAAGCTAGCACGTGGTACAGAATCATGGTTTATCAAATCAGAAACACTATGCTGACAAATATATGTTGCCCCCAACAATCTGGGTCCTCATTTTAATTATTTATTATTTATTAAATTTGTATGCCGCCCCTCTCCGTAGACTAATGATCTCGGACGTTTGGAAGGCTGAGTCAACCGTGAGCCAGTCAGGGATGAACTCCTGGCAGTGACCCGATTTAGCCTGCAATACTGCATTCTAATGGAATTTGGATGAAATTCATCCTTAGTAACCTGTGGTCTGAAACTACTCAGATATCCTTGGTTCAAAGGGAAAAACTGGAGCCATTTATTTAAAAGCTTATTTCTGGGGAAGGTTCAGAAGAGGGTAGCAAAACAGATATGGCAGGATAGCTACCTGCCAAAATGGATTATTTATTTCTTTATTTCTTTATTGGATTTGTATGCCGCCTCTCTCCACAGACTCGGGGCGGCAAACAACAGTAATAAAACAGTATATAATAATAATCCAATACTAAAAACAGTTAAAAACCCATTATTATAAAAACCAAACATACATACAGACATACCGTGCATAAAATTGTAGAGGCCTAGGGGGAAAGAGTATTTCAATTCCCCCATGTCTGGCGGCAGAGGTGGGTTTTAAGCAGCTTACGAAAGGCAAGGAGGGTGGGGGCAATTCTAATCTCTGGGGACAGTTGGTTCCAGAGGGCCGGGGCTGCCACAGAGAAGGCTCTTCCCCTGGGTCCCGCCAAGCGACATTGTTTAGTTTTAACAGGATTAGTGTTAACTGTGGAATCCCCCTGATTGTGAGAGTGGAATTCCCAAAAGGCAGTTTGTGTGGATGTTGATGACCTCAATCTATTCCTCCCTACTACATAACTATTTCCAGATTTTATATATTTTCACACCTATGATAAATTTGGTATGTATGGTTTTGTTTGTTTTTTTGTTTGCAGGTCTTTTGTAGGTCCAACTTTAGGTGGTTTCTTAAATGAGAAACTGGGGTTTGAATGGTCTACAGTCATACAAGGAGGATTCACATTGTTAAGTGTATGTACCCTAACATGATTTATTCATTCTATTATTATATTTAAATATGAAGTGTCACAAATATACTAATATTTGCTTTCTCTGAAGGGACTAGCAGCTGCAATTTATTATATCTATGAAGGCATACAAAGGAGAAGGTACAGTGAAATTTTATTCTTTCTCTTAAAATTTGAGGAAAAGAGGAGACTACTTCATTATTGATTCTCATTTAGACAACCAAAAAAAATGCTAAGTTTTGTTTATGTTTTTCCGGAATTACAGTGATCTCTCGATTATCGCGAGGGTTCCGTTCCAAGACCCCTCGCGATAATCGATTTTTCACGATATAGCGGTGCGGAAGTAAAAACACCATCTGCGCATGCGTGCCCTTTTTTCCATGGCCGCGCACGCGCAGATGGTGGAGTTTGCGTGGGCGGCGGGGAAGACCCAAGGAAGGTTCCTTTGGCCGCCCAGCAGCTGATCTGCTCGGCAGCGCCGCAGCAGCGAGGAGCCGAAGATCGGGGTTTTCCCTTTGCGTGGGCGGCGGGGAAACCCCGATCTCTGGCTCCTCGCTGCTGCGGCGCTGCCGAGCAGATCAGCTGCTGGGCGGCCGAAGGAACCTTCCCTGGGTCTTCCCCGCCGCCCACGCAAAGGGGAAACCCCATCTCCGGCTCCTCGCTGCTGCGGCGCTGCCGAGCAGATCAGCTGCTGGGCGGCCGAAGGAACCTTCCCTGGGCCTTCCCCGCCGCCCACGCAAAGGGGAAACCCCGATCTTCAGCTCCTCGCTGCTGCCCGCCCGCCGCTCGCCCCGCCGCCCGCCGCTCGAGAGCAAGAGGGGGAGAGATAGAGAAAGAGAGAGAAGGAAAGAAAGAGATGAGAGAGGGAGGAAGAGAGTGTGAGAGAGGAAGAAGCAAGATAGAGAAAGAGAGAGAGAAAGAAAGATGAGAAAGGAAGAGAGTGACGTCATCGGGTGGGAAAATATTTTTAATTAATATTTTTTGAAAGATCGCGATATAGCGTTTCGCGAAGATCGAGATTGCGAAGATCGAGGGATCACTGTAATAGGTTACGTTTTTCTCATTCCAGAAAGGTTTAAATCCACATTTGGATTTAAATGGTCAAATATGAAGCATCTATTTTCATTTGATTTACATAACTGTCACTTTTACTTGATTCTAGGCAACTTAATAATAAAATGCACAAATAACATGAAATAAAAAAATAAAAATAAAACAGCTAGCAGAAAGGCATCATCCCACCAACGATCAGATGGGTCTAGGACAATTTGGCATGGTCAACTTGCCACAGCCAACTTGTTGTTGTGTGAAGAAATGGTGAAATAGAATCATTAAAGAAAGGGGGAACAAAATGAAAATGAATGACAAAAAATATTTTTAAAATTACTTTAAATACTTGTATTGTTGAATTGTCTACTGTACAGTGAGTTGTCTTATGTTCAGTTGGCCTTGATAACTTGTCCCGTGGTAAATTTCCCACAGTGATTTAGCCAGAAGGAATGAGGAGTGGCAATTTGGTTATGGCAAGTGGGCTGCACAAAGTGTCCCATTCCGTGCTCAGAAGCCTAGACTTGGGATTTACAAAAAGCCACCAGGGATGGAGCCAATCTAATTTCAGGGGTGGTGATATTCCAAAGAGTGGGTATTATGGTAAAAAAAAAAAAAGACTGTCCTTCTGGTCCATGCTAGTTAACATTGTTTAGAATATGGTACTCGGAGCTTGCCTCTCCTACCAGATCTAATAAGATGATTAGATATCACTGGGGAGAGATATAAGTAGATTAGATTAGATTAGATTTATTGGATTTATATGCCGCCCCTCTCCGCAAACTCGGGGTAGCTCACAACAAAGTAAAAACAATACATAATAACAAATCCAATACCCACCAATCCAATTACAATCTAAGCTAAAAAATTCATTAAAAACAACCCCAGAATATTAAAAAACAAGCACACAATCAATCTAACACCAAAACAACATGGGCAAGGGGGAGATGTTTCAGTTCCCCCATGCCTGACGGCAGAGGTGGGTTTTAAGGAGTTTGCGAAAGGCAAAGAGGGTGGGGGCAATCCTAATCTCAGGGGGGAGCTGGTTCCAGAGGGTCGGAGCCGCCACAGAGAACGCTCTTCCCCTGGGTCCCGCCAGACGACATTGTTTAGTCAATGGGACTCGGAGAAGGCCAACTCTGTGGGACCGAACCAGTCGCTTGGATTCGTAGACCAGTCCCATGCCATGAAAGGCTTTAAAAGTGACAGACAGCACCTTGAATTGCACCCAAATGCACATCAGAAGCCATTGTAGCTCCTGAAGCAATGGTGTTAGACGTGCTAACTAACTAGTACCAGTAACTGCCCATGCCACCTCTCTGCACCAGTTGAAGTTTCTAAATATTCTTCAAGGACAGTCCCATATAAAGCAATTTGCAGTAGTCAATCTGGAGGTCATAAATGCATGAGTGGCTATGAATAGGGGGCCCTCAGTCCATGAATGGGTGCAATTGACGCTCAACCCAAAATTGTGCAAAGGTGCTACCTGATCTTGGAGCAGAGCTGCAAATCCGGGAAGACCTCCAGATTTTGCACACGGTCTGTTTGAGGTACCAAAGCCAAATATGAAAGGGTCCTAATGAGGAGGTCCAAAAACTCACTGAGTCTGGTTTGGGTTTTGCTGAAGGTGACTGTGCCCCATCTAGGCCCCATAACTTCCAGATATAGAGAGAACCTCTACAGCAGGGGTCCCCAAACTTTTTACACAGGGGGCCAGTTCACTGTCCCTCAGACTGTTGGAGGGCCGGACTATAAAAAAAACTATGAACAAATCCCTATGCACACTGCACATACCTTATTTTAATGTAAAAAACAAAATGGGAACGTACTATTTGGGGGGGGGGGGAAGAAGTCTGAGATTCATATATGTTTATGTTTTGTTTTTAATTTTCTTTTGTTAACATCTGATTGGTTATACAAGGTTTTCTAGGTTTATAGAAAAATATAGAAAAATATTTATAGAAAAATATATAAAGAAAGAAGAAAGCACTTTGGCATAATGGTTAAGTTAGAAATATAATTGGTGTTGTACTTTTAGAAGGAACATTAAGGAGGGAATTTAATTAAAAGAAAAGTATGTACCTGGATCACAACATTAGAAAAAAAAACTTTTGCAACTTTTTTGATGATTGATATTAGTTACTGACAAAATACTGCATTTTATTCAGGGAAAATTAGATGGTACATTGTATTGTTTGAATGTATGTTGAGAGAAATTTTTTAAAAAATTTACACCGCCCCCCCAAAAAAGTCCTTCCTTCCTCCACCCCTCAATTCATTTCATTCTTCCTTCCTTCCTTGTTCCCTCCATTTCTTCTTCTTTCCCTCCCTCCCTCCTTCCCACTTCTCTTCCCTCTCCCCTTTTTTCCTTCTGTCTCATTTGTTTTGTTTCCCTCTCCCTCGTTCTTTCCCTCCATCATTTTCTCATTTTTCTCTTTCTCTCTCTCACATTCCCTCCCCCTCTCACTTGTTTTCTCTCCCTCTCTCTCATGCTTTCCTTCTCTCTCTCTCCTTTTCTTCTCTCTTCCTTCCTCTCTTCTTTTTTTTTTCTGCCCTGCAACGCGCCGCGAGCCAGTCGGCTGCAAGCAGAAGCTCCAAGACAGTGGCACCAACGTCGGGTCGCATTACATTGCTGGCGCTGCGCTGGGCATGGGCACGGACTGGCACTGGCCCACTGGCTGGGCCGGGACAGAGGTGCCAGCCCCATGTCCAGCGCAGCGCCAGCAATGTGCGGCGTCCTGCAACACATCAAGCTGCCGCCGGCGCCAGTGCCTTGCAGCCAACCGCCCCACCGCCACCCCACGCAACTGCTCAGTGCCCTCCCGCTCGACCCACGTTTGGCTGCGCCACCTTCGCGGCTTGCCCTGCTGCCCCGCGCCCGCCAGAGCTGCCCGGTGCAGACTAAGTGCGGGGCAGAGTAGGCGGCGGCGGTGGCTTCAGGCCCGCCCCCAAACTGAGCTTCCTTTGGCTTTCTTCGAGGCAAAACTGCAAAGCTCACCTGCCGCCTCGAAGGAAGCCAAAGGAAGCTCAGCTCAACGAGGACCGGCTGTTGGTCTCTTGAAGCTGCAGCCGCCGCCGCCCACCAAGGAGATCCCTTCGCCCGAACAGAGGCGGCGGCGGCGAGCTCAAGGAACCAAGAGCCGGTCTTTCTCCGCGCTGAATTGTTGCAGCTTCTGAGGCCGCATCCGCCTCCAGGCGAAGGGATCTCCTCGGTGGGCAGCCTCGGTCCGAAAAGGACCGGCTGTTGGCCCCTTGGCGGAGGCAGAGGCGGCCGAGGCCGCCTCTGCCTCCGCCAAGGGGCCAACAGCCGGTCCTTTTCGGACCGAGGCTGCCCACCGAGGAGATCCCTTCGCCTGGAGGCGGATGCGGCCTCAGAAGCTGCAACAATTCAGCGCGGAGAAAGACCGGCTCTTGGTTCCTTGAGCTCGCCGCCGCCGCCTCCGTTCGGTTTTTTTGCGTTTTTTTTGCACCGGTGAGGGAGAGAGAGAGCGGGAGAGTGCTGCTTTTTTGCTTCTTCGCTGCCCGCGGGAAGAGCCGGTCTTGTTTACTGCCCCCTCCAGACGCTCTTGCAGGGCTTCCAGGCTCCCCGCGGGCAGCGAAGAAGCAAAAAAGCAGCACTCTC
The DNA here is from genome assembly GCF_031021105.1 of Erythrolamprus reginae. Lineage (NCBI taxonomy): Eukaryota > Metazoa > Chordata > Lepidosauria > Squamata > Dipsadidae > Erythrolamprus > Erythrolamprus reginae. The sequence continues at coordinate 312,083,760 of NC_091950.1, read as the reverse complement.
CCGCTCTCTCTCTCCCTCTCTTTCTTGCGTTATTTCTCTCTCACACTCCCTTTCTATGTCTCCCTCTTTCTCTCTCTCTCTCTCTCTCCCTCTCCGCAGCAGACCCCCCACACGCCAAAAGTGCCCAAGCGCGCGCAAACCTCACCGGTGCAAAAAAAAAAAAAAGCAAAAAAGCGGCACTGGAGGGACAAAGACGGTCTGCAGCTGAGCGTCTGGAGGAGGAGGAGGCGGAAAGCCAGGGGGCGGGGAGGAAAGCAATTGGCCAATTTCTTTCTCAGAGGAACTGTTGCTGCTCTGCCATAGGGTGCTTTCCTCCCCGCCCTCCTGGCTTTCCTCTTCCTTGCCGCCGCCAGACGCTCGGCAGCAGAGTGGAGATGACATTCGGAACTTAGTATATTATAGATGGTAAAATCTCGTACGCTGCCACGGGCCGGGTAAATGACCTCAGCGGGCCGCATCCGGCCCGCGGGCCGTAGTTTGGGGACCGCTGCTCTACAGCATCACTCAGATGGCCCAGAATATGAAGCGCTGGTGAGACCACATTTGGAATACTGTGTTCAGTTCTGGAGACCTCTTCTACAAAAAGAAATTGATAAAATTGAACATATCCAAAGACAGGCTATTAACATGGTGGAAAGTCTTAAGCATAAAACTTATGAGGAAAGACTTAATGAACTCAGTCTGTATAGTCTGGAGGACAGAAGGGAAAGGGGGGATATAATCGAAACATTTAAATATGTTAAAGGGTTAAATAAGGTTCAGGAGAGAAGTGTTTTTAATAGGAAAGTGAACACAAGAACAAGGGGGCACAATCTGATGTTAGTTGGGGGAAAGATTAGAAGTAAGGTGAGAAAATATTATTTTGCTGAAAGAGTAGTAGATGCTTGGAACAAACTTCTAGCAGACCGGGTTGGTAAATCCACAGTAACTGAATTTAAACATGCCTGGGATAAACATATATCCACCCTAAGATAAAATACAGGAAATACGTAGTATAAGGGCAGACTAGATGGACCATGAGGTCTTTTCCTGCCGTCAATTTTCTATGTTTCTATGTTTCTAATATGAAGCTGAGTAATAGCATCAGCATGTTCATGATATCTCACGTAATCTGTTGAATGACCTCATCCAGAGGCTTCAAATAGATATTAAAAAGGAGTGTATAGTGTTCCCTCGATTTTCGTGGGGGATGCGTTTCAAGACCGCCCAGAAAAGTCGAATTTCCGTGAAGTAGAGATGCGGAAGTAAATACACCATTTTTGGCTATGAACAGCATCACAAGCCATCCCTTAACACTTTAAACCCCTAAATTACCATTTCCCATTCCCTTAACAACCATTTACTCACCATTATTATTGGCCAATTTTGGCCAATCAGCAATGGCAGACAAAAGTTTGGCGATGACGTATGACATCATTGGGCGGGAAAAACTGTGGTATAGGGAAAAAACCGCAAAGTATTTTTTAATTAATATTTTTTGAAAAAACGTGGTATAGGCTATTCGCGAAAATTGAGGGAACACTGTACTATGTTCTGTGGCACCCCATGAAGTAGGGTCTGTGGGCTGGACTTCTTCTCCCCTATCAACAGTAATTGAAACCAATCCCAGAGGAAGGAAGAGAACCAGTCCATCATGTCTTCCACCTTCAACTCCTGGAGCCAGTCCAGAAGGATACCATTAGTTGGTATCAAAAGCCTCTGAAAGTTAAAGAAGAGCAAGGTCGCATGCACCAGCCTATCCCACTCCTGCCAGAGGTCATGCAATCATGGACACACCTACCCCATCTTCCTCCCTCCAGAGGTTACCCAGCAATGCGATCAACGCTATTTGAGTCCCATACCCAGGCCTGAGTCCTGACTGAAAGGAGTCCAGATAATCCACTTCTCCCAGAGTCCTCTGAACCTATCACATAACCGCCTTCTCTACAGCAATGCTCTTTTCTGGAATCAGACAAAAATAAAATAAAATTGTAGCTATCTGTGAGTGGACTCTGTGAAGCAATAGCATTGTTTTTTGCAGCCAGTTTCCACAGTGTAGTACAATTTATTTATTGGTTTACGCCAGGGGTGGTCCTACCAGTGCAGTCCATGGCACCGCTTCGGTAGTAGCCCACCGATTGCACAATTTGGGCACAGTGGCTCCATTGCTGTCTTTTCTGGTCTGTGCGTGCACTCATGCCCTCATCCCCTCGAGGTTCAATTACTGCAACGCTCTCTACATGGGGCTACCTCTGAAAAGTGTTTGGAAACTTCAGATCATGCAGAATGCGGCCGCGAGAGCCATCGTGGGGCTTCCAAGATTCACCCACGTTTCTTCAACACTCCGTGGCTTGCATTGGCTGCCGATCAGTTTCTGGTCACAATTCAAAGTGTTGGTCATGACCTTTAAAGCCCTACATGGCAATGGACCAGATTACCTCCGGAACCGCCTGCTACCGCACGATTCCCAGCGACCGATAAGGTCCCACAGAGTTGGCCTTCTCCAGGTCCCATCGACTAAACAATGTTGTTTGGCGGGCCCCAGGGGAAGAGCCTTCTCTGTGACAGCCACGGCCCTCTGGAACCAACTCCCCCCGGAGATTAGAACTTCCCCCACCTTCCCTGTCTTTCGTAAACTACTCAAGACTCATTTATACCACCAGGCATGGGGAAGTTGAGATAGCTCTTCCCCCTAGGCCATTACAAGTTATGCATGGTATGTTTGTGTGTATGTTTGGTTTTATAATAGGGGTTTTTAGTTGTTTTTTATGATTGGATTGTACATGTGGTGTTTATTATTGTTGCTAGCCGCCCCGAGTCTGCGGAGAGGGGCGGCATACAAATCCAATAAATTATTATTATTATTATTATTATTATTATTATTATTATTATTATTATTATTATTATTATTTCCCCTTATTTTTGGCTCCCTGAACATGTGTGGGAGCACAATCGCACTAGGGAAAGCAGTGCACCGACAGGCCGGTAAGAGGAACCGGTCCCTGGAATTTTACCCAAAATAAATATGCCTAATTATGAGGGAAAATGTGCATGTATTGCCTTTTTGTCTTTGTAGTGTCCAATATGCTGAGAACATTTTTTCCCCCTTTTCCCTTTGCATAGGTCCCATCCTGGAATTCGTGGTGCTTCAGAGCAAGAGAGGACTCTTCTACTTAATGAAGCTGAATGAGATGTTTCTCTCATTGTCAGTTTAAATCCAACTTCATTTTGCAGATTGAAGAGCATAATGTGCAAAGAACCAAGCAAATGTCATGAAATGTAGTTCTTTCAAAATGCCCCTTCGCAATTTTGGGATTATAAAAGCGTTAGTCTCTAATTAGACAATAACGTGCTATGTTGTTATTAGAAGAGCCATTCCAATTTTAGCCTTTTTTCATGTCTATAGTGGCCTTCTGAAAATGTTGCACTGGAAAAGACTGTCAAAGAGATTTACAGGGTGGAAGCGTTTTGCACAAAAGGTGATTTTTATACTTTGATACAGGGATATACACAAAGAATGCAGACTAATAAAGTATTATTATAAATGATCCTTCTTTGGTTTGGTCAGTTTACTGGACGTTGATATGGAACTGCATTCTGTACATGCATTTGTACCTTCTCCTTTTTAAAGACACTTTCTGAAAGTCAATATCAAGACAGAAGAAACAGAACGCGTACATACCAAAGCTCATAAAGTCAAAGCATTCAATGTACATTTAAAGCCTAGACTTCCAAAAGGGCAGCAAATGTTTGACATGAAGCACATATTTAAATCACAGCCTTGGGTGTGCAAAATTTTGTGTGTCAGTGACATTGAGCACATTTTGTTGATTTGAAGAAGGATGCAAATAGCCCTGTTAATCAGAGGTGTGTGCAGTACTGTAGGTGTTTAACGCCCCTTCCTCCATCATTATGTCCTTTCACAGTCATTAATTGGGAAGAGCATTATAATGCTCATCATATAATGAAATATGACGAACTAGTCTACTCCAGTATCTCTTAACTAAAGGATATTTGAGAAGATAAGCAAGCTTTGTTTTAAAATGATAGGTGTGTGTGTGGTGGGTCTACTAGACATCCTGGTGGTTGGTACTCATGCACCACTTAACTGGAAAATTAATTCACCAAGTGAACAAGCAAGAATCAGTTCAGGGGAAAGAAACATGATATTCATTCTAAAGCAGGGATGGACAATTAATTTTGGCATGGGGCCGCATGAGAAATTGGGATGGTTTTAGAGGGCCAGACTAATATCATTAACTCAGTTCATGTGTGTGTGTGTATACACACACACACATATATACATATACAGAGATACAACAGACATACATATATATACTGTATATTGTATGTATGTATGTATGTATGTATGTATGTATGTATGTATGTATGTATGTATGTATCAAATGTTTTTAGCTGAAATTTTAAAATTAAGGGAGACTAGGATGGTACCATTTCGGCCTTGTTCTGGCCTCATCAGCTAGCCACACCCTTCCTTACTGGGATTCGATCTGGCAGCCTCTGCCTTGTAAGGCAGAGAGTTAGCAGTTGAGCCACCAGACCTTGATCCCTCCAGCTCTGTACCAGGGAGGGGCTACATTTTTTTTTTAATGTGCAGCTAGCTGATGAGGCCAGAACAAGGCCGAAATGGTACCATCCTAGTCTCCCTTAATTTTAAAATTTCAGCTAAAAACATTTGATACGTACAAAATATAGTTGTCGGCTATGAATAAATTAACTGCCTTGAAATGGTCCTGGGTTGGGCCTAGAGGCAAAAAGGAACTGTGACGTTCCTTCAATATACCAGGGTGATCCGACATTATATATCTATCCTAGTCTCCCTTAATTTTCAAATTCAGCTTAAACATGTGACATATGTATATATATATATATGTGTGTGTGTGTGTCATGTTTTTTTTTTAGCTGGACTTTTAAAATTAGGGGAGACTAGGATGGTCCCATCACCAGGGTGATACGACATAAACACACACACACACACACACACATATATATATATGTGTGTGTGAGTGTGTGTGTGACATGTTTTTTTGCTGAATTTGAAAATTAAGGGAGACTAGGATAGATCTATATATATTCATAATGCAAAGTCATAAAATCATACAGTACATATCATAAACCCCTTGTTTATCCTATGTATCATCCATTAATTTTACCCACGTAATTCTATATAGTTCTAAAATTCTAATCCAATTTTACGAATGAATACATCCTAATCTTAAACAACACCTAAATATATATTTTACCATCATTCCATAGTCAATCCATATTTAATAATCATCCCTCAAATTTCTACCACTCTCTCATTTCTAGGTAGCCCACCCTCTCTCCCTTTTCTCTCTCGTTTGTTTCTCATTTCTCCCTCTTCCTCCCTTATTCCTTCATTCCTTCCCCCTCTCACTTCCCCTCTCTTTTTCCATCCCTGTCTTCTCCTCCCCTTGTGTGTGTGTGTGTGTGTGTGTGTGTGTACACTCTTGAACTATTTCCAAAAACAGGTGAGGGCTGGGTCTTTTTTTCTTTCTTATTCTTTGGGTGCTTTTTACCACATACTTTTAATCAAGAGTCACTTCTTTCTCTCTTTTGTTTCTTTGCCTCAATCATTTTCTCATTTCTCTTTTTTTCTCCCCCTTTTTGCTCTTATTTCTCTCTCCCTCTCTCCCTTTCATTTCTGTTTTTCTCTTCCCTCTCATTTTCCTTCTCTCCCCTTCTCTCTCTCATTTGTTTGTTGTTCCCTTCCCTCATTCTTTCCATCATTTTCTCAGTCCCCCATTTCTTTTTCCCTCTTGTCTCTTTGCCTCCATCCCTGTCTATGGGAACCAGCCAGCAGCCTACCCCACTTCTTCAGAGCTTATCCTCTGGTTTCACACAGAACGTCCTGGTTTTACAGCCATCTGAGCCATCTGAGGACGATCGACTCCTCTCCTGGGTCCTCGGGGTTTCGCCTTCACGTTTTGGGGGTGGGGAAGAAGCTGCTGAGCCCCCCCCCCCCGGCAGCCTGATGCTGGCTTGGAAAGGGATCCAAGGCCAGGGATCCTCTTTCTCTCTCTCTCTCTTCCTTCCTCCCCTCCCTCCCTCCTTCCTTCCTCTCCACTTCTATTTTCCTCCCTCTCTTTCCCTTCTCTTTCCCTTTTATTTCTTTCTCTCCACTTCTCTCTCTCTCTTCCCTCTTTCATCCTCCCTCTTCTCTCCTCACAGAGGACTCACCCAACAAGCCTCCACCCTCCGACCCCGGACTCCCATTCAATCCCCATTCTGCAAACAGGAGCTGACAACTCAAGAGAGGAGGAGGAGGTGTGTGTGTAAGTTGTGCCCAGCTTGGCTTTTGGCAGGCCTTCCGTTACCTTGGCCTTGGAGATGCCTCAGTGAGCAGGCACAGAGACTCACCGCCTCCTCCGGGCACAATCCCCACCTCCTCCCTCAGCGCTGCCTCAGGGTGAACTTTGCACCCCGCCATGTGCCTCTGGGATGTGGGGGGAGGCTGACCACCCCTTTTCCCCCACATGGCGCCGATGCTGTTCCTGTGTGCGGGGTGTGTGTGTGTGTGAAGGAGCGGGCTGAGCAGCAGCAGCAGCGAGCAGAGCCTCGTTGAAGAGCAGAATAACGGCCGCTCTTCAACGGGAAACCAGCATGGGGGCGGTGCTGGGAAGGTGCTGCCTGCGGAGCCCAAGGGCGGCCAGGCCGGTCACAGACAACACAATGGGTACCACTTTGGTGGGAAGGTGATAACGTTCTGTTTGCCCTGGTGACATGCTGGCCAGACGAGCACAGAAGGAAAAAAGGAAAATATGTTTTTGTCAACGGAAATAATGAGAAGAAATGGTGGTGGGCAGTAATAGTTTTTTTTATTGTCCTTCCTTCTCCAATACCTCAGTATGATCCTTAATTACATTTAAAATAGGAAATAATTAAATAGTATGTTTTTATCCATAAATGCTTTAAATCATTTTTATCACTATCTAGAACTGAACTTTTATAACAATTAAAGAAAATTGAGCTACTTGTGGGTTCAATACAAAACCTTAAAATGTTACTGTGCTCCTCAACAAATAATCCTGTCTATCATTTGTCCTTTTTATGGCTATTCAAATAATGTGACTTAATCAACTGAAAAAGAGTCCAAGCACCTATTTGAAAACTTATCTTGGTTAGTAAGCCACTGCCACCCAGTCCCATGACATTTAAGCCATTCCTGGTCACATGATTATCAAGCCATTCCCACCTGGTCACATGGCCGACAAGCTACTCCAACCCGGTCACATGACCCTCAAGCCACACCTACAAAATAAGCCACACCCACAGTGTGGCAGTAAAAACTTTGGCAACCCATCACTGGTGGTGAGTAATATTTATTGCATTGAGTTACCTGCATGGATTGTCCCATGGCAAGTTGTCCCATGGTGTGTTGGCTGCAACAAGTTGTCCTGTGGCAAGATGGCCTCTCCGGATTTTCTTCAGTAAGTTGTCTCATTTTTCAAAAACAAAGCTCTCTCCAGAGTCACTTTTTTGGGAAGGCTGGGAGAGGTTAAGTCCCATTTAAGTTTAAGCAACAATAATTTTCATTTATCCAAAAGGGAAAAGTTACATTCATATTTAAATATGAAAGGAAGTTTAAGTGCCCCCTCCATTTACTGAAATCTAGTGTGTAGCTTAACAGAGCCCCCTATAATTAGTTAATTAATTATTGTCAAAAAATTATGGTATGATAATTTGTAGAAATAAAACATTAGAAAAGTAATGATGAAAAGTAATGATAGAAGATAATAGAATAGGAGGACAGGGACGGTAGGCATAATGGTGCACTTATGCACGCCCTTTACAGACCTCTTAGAAAGGGGGAGAGGTCAATTGTAGATAATCTATGGTTAAAGGTTTTGGGGTTAGGAGTAGAAACCACAGAGTCGGGTAAAGCATTCCAGGCGTTGATTACTCTATTGCTGAAGTCGTATTTTCTGCAGTCTATTTTAGAGCAGTCGACATTTAGTTACGTAATTAATCTATTATGTGCTTGTGTGTTGTTGCGGTTGAAGGTGAAGTAGTAACTAACTGGAAGGACGTTTTGGTATATGATTTTATGAACTATTGTTAAGTCGGAACGGAGACGACGGAGTTGTATTTTCCTATTATCTCTGGTAATTTTTTAGAAAAAGTTATGTTTCTGATCTGGTTGTGGAATACAAAATACTATAATTGGGTGAATGTTCCTACCAAGTGTCTTTGAAATCTGAATGGGGAATTTCCAAGTTGCTATGTCAGGTAGGTCAAATTAACTTCATTTCAGGAACTGAATGCTGTCTCTGTCTCTTATAATATGTTTCGTAATAAAGATAATTATACTTTCAGGAAGTTTGGGTACAAAGGATGTAATGTGGTAATCACTATGTTTAGTAAGATACTTTTCTAATAGAGTAGCTGGTGATGTAATAGGGAAATAGTCACTCACCAAATAACTCCATCCCTCCCTTCTTATTAAGCTAAACAGACCTCCCATTTGGTTTCAGTTTAAGCTAGAATTAGGCTCTGTAGGCATGATTGCCTTCCAGCCTCACTTTTGGGTTTTCTTCCTGACTGGGGTTATTCTTGGGGCCTCTGCTGTGGAAACATTCCTTGCTGCCATCTATGAACATGCCGTTATACTTACAGGACCCACCCCAAAACTTGTCTCTTCAGAAGAAGCCCTGAATTTGATGAATAGAAACCTAGACATCTTAGAAGAAGCCATTAAAACAGCTGCTGAACAGGTACAACACATATAGGCATAGTAAGTACCATCTTCTTTGTTCTTGGAAGCAATGTAATCTCTTGATTGAATTATTATTTTCTTTTTGTAGGGAGCCCGTATCATTGTGACTCCTGAAGATGGCATTTATGGGTGGGTCTTTACTCGGGAAACAATTTATCCTTATCTTGAAGATATACCAGATCCTGAAGTAAACTGGATTCCGTGCAATGATCCAGAAAGGTAATCTCATCAAATGTAAATAGAATCTCCTTGAGGGTGAAGAGTCATTTTGGCAAGTGTGATGGGTTGCATATAAATTTATATATAAATAAGTTTGATACACAAAGTAATATAATGAATCTCAGTTACTTACAAGCATACTTCTCCAATGCTGGCTGGGGAATTCTGGGAGTTGAAGTCCAGATATCTTCAAGTGGCCAAGGTTGGGAAACACTGTTATAATGAACTAACAGTGGGTTTTTCTAATACTGTCTGTACACAACAGTAATTCCAATTGGCATTTGTACAGCAGAGGCAGAATTATATGTTGCTGGATAATTAAGAACAGCAGAGGCAGAATTATATGTTGCTGGATAATTAAGAATAGCTACACAACTTTATTTACCTCATATATAAAATATTTTATTATGCTCTTCTTGGATTTTGTTTGAGTAAGATTGCACATGCAATTAGGAAATGCTGTTACAATGTGAGTTTTGCAAGTGATTCTCACTAAAATTTGATTTCTCATTTAAAAAAAATACTTTCTGTATTTAAATTTATTAAAGCTTGGTTCTTTGAGCAGTATGCTGCCATAATTAAACAAGTCTCTCACAGAAAATGTGCATACACATTTTTGCGTATTTCTTTTATTAGCTTATGTTTAGTATTACAGAGTTCTAAAAATATTGTACAGTGGAACCTCGACATACGAGCAGCTCTACTTACGAGCTACTCGAGATAAGAACTGGGAGGGGAGCGACATTTTTGTTCGCCTCCCGAGCTCACATTCGGGATACGAGCGCCAAGGAGCTGTCTCCTGAAGCCGAACGCTAACTTCCGCGTTCGGCTTCAGGAGACAGCTGCGAAGCGGTGCGCGTGTTTTAAAAGGTTGCAGCCGGCCTTGGGGGCTCGGGGGGGTGCTGGCAAGCCGCTTCGCAGCTGTCTCCTGAAGCCGAACACGGAAGTTAGCGTTCGGCTTCAGGAGACAGCTGCGAAGCGGCGCGCGTGTTTTAAAACGTCGCAGCCGGCCTGGGGGGCTTGCCAGCACCCCCCCGAGCCCCCCAGGCCGGCTGCGACGTTTTAAAACACCCGCCCCGCTTCGCAGCTGTCTCCTGAAGCCGAATGCTAACTTCCGCGTTCGGCTTCAGGAGACAGCTGCGAAGCGGCGCGCGTGTTTTAAAACGTCGCAGCCAGCCTGGGGGGCTTGCCAGCACCCCCGAGCCCCCCAGGCCAGCTGCGACGTTTTAAAACACCCGCCCCGCTTCGCAGCTGTCTCCTGAAGCCGAATGCTAACTTCCGCGTTCGGCTTCAGGAGACAGCTGCGAAGCGGCGCGCATGTTTTAAAACGTCGCAGCCGGCCTGGGGGGCTTGCCAGCACCCCCCGAGCCCCCCAGGCCAGCTGCGACGTTTTAAAACACCCGCCCCGCTTCGCAGCTGTCTCCTGAAGCCGAATGCTAACTTCCGCGTTCGGCTTCAGGAGACAGCTGCGAAGCGGCGCGCGTGTTTTAAAACGTCGCAGCCGGCCTGGGGGGCTTGCCAGCACCCCCCCGAGCCCCCCAGGCCAGCTGCGACGTTTTAAAACACCCGCCCCGCTTCGCAGCTGTCTCCTGAAGCCGAATGCTAACTTCCGCGTTCGGCTTCAGGAGACAGCTGCGAAGCGGCGCGGGTGTTTTAAAACATCGCAGCCAGCCTGGGGGGCTTGCCAGCACCCCCCCGAGCCCCCCAGGCCGGCTGCGACATTTTAAAACACGCGCGCCGCTTCGCAGCTGTCTCCTGAAGCTGAACGCTAACTTCCACGTTCGGCGGCAGCGGGTTTTTTTGTTGTTGCACGGATTAATTGACTTTACATTGTTTCCTATGGGAAACAATGTTTCGTCATACGAGCGTTCCGACTTACGAGCCTCCTTCCGGAACCAATTAGTCTCGTAAGTCGGGGTTCTACTGTATCAGGCTGAATTGAAAACCAGTTGCAAACTTGTCTGCCCCGATGTCTGTCACTAGATGGCACTAGGTGCAGTACTTAGAGTGCAGTACTGCAAGCTACTACAGCTGCCAGCAGTTTGGCAGACTGAATGTCAGTAGGCTCAAGATTGACTCAGCCTTCCATTCTTCCAAGGTCGGTAAAATGAGGACCCAGATTCTTGGGGGCAATATGCTTTCTCTCTGTAAACCACTTAGAGAGGGCTGTAAAGCATTGTGAGGCGGTATATAAATCTAAATGCTATTTCTATGCTCATATTTTAAATTCCTTAGTTTTCTGGACTTTTGTATATCTGAGAGCATAATTGTCTATAAAAATCAAACTAATTTCCTTTGGGGAAGTACTTCCCTGTCTGAATATGTATCTGACCCAGCCTGTAGACACCAGATCAAGAGTCCACTCAACTTCTGGACTGGCTTTGGGTTGAAACATGTGGATATTATCAGCAGAGATGTCAGCCCCATTAGGTATATCAGAGCATAAAATCAACTCCACAGGAAAGCTTAGGATACTTTGAGATTGGCTATAGCAATAGAATCTTGCAAATCTAATCAGCCTGCACCACTTCTTACACTCTGATGAAGTGTGGGGTATCTGTCTGTATAATTTCCAAATATCATCAGGACATTCTGATGAAAATATATTTCATCCCCTTTTGCCTAAGTAACAGCTTCTGCCTAGCTTCATCAAGATTATCTTCATTACTTTTTATACCACTGATTCAATCCAAACCAATAGGTAGCCTCTTCCAACAATTTTATGCAAAAGTTAGAAAGTATGGGGGATAGGGATCATCCCTGCAGTGCTGGGTTCACTGAGAGGATTTCTGTTCTCTCCCAAGCACCAGCTGCTGTTACTTACTTAGAATGGATCAGAATCATTATAGAAAAATACTCTTTCGTCCTAACTCTTGCAAACAATTCAAAAGGATCCAAGGTTCAGTAGAAACAAACCAGGAGTTGATTTAGAAAGGACATTTCTCCAGCTCAGGTCTTGGAAAATGTCATCTACCAGAGATGTCATCCACTAAAACAAGTGAACCTTTTTCCATCTGATGCCCTGATCTGTATTGTGATATATAAAGAGTCTGGAAATTTATTCCCTTTAGGGCCTCCTGTACTTCAAGCGCTACCACCTTCCCAACAGCCTTTCCTAGAAAAAAGTAGGGTGGAGGTAGGATGGTAATTGTCCAGAATAGCTGAACTCTGCAGCAACGGTCAATGCAGGAGTTGATTCTACACTGCTCAAAAAAAATAAAGGGAACAATTAAACAACACAATATAACTCCAAGTAAATCAAACTTCTGTAAAATCAAACTGTCCACTTAGGAAGCAATACTGATTGACAATCAATTTCACATGCTGTTGTGCACATTCAACTTTGTACAGAACAAAATATTCAATGAAAAGATTTCATTCATTCAGATCTAGGATGTGTTATTTGTGTGTTCCCTTTATTTTTTTGAGCAGTATACTTACCTTCCCTACCGGTTTGCATCGCATCGGAAGTACGAGACATCACATACACCACATTGCATAAATGACCCTCTACACATATGCAGAAGCCCCTGCGCATGTGCAGAGGGTAATTTGCAAGCCATTTTCAAGGATTGGTTCGGGGGCATGGCCAGCCAGCCATCGCTGCCAGTTCAGTGAGTGGGGGCAAATTTCTGCCACCGGTTCAAGACAATTGGTCTGAACCGGCAGCAACCCACCACCGGGCCAACCCACTGCCAACTTCAAGGTGATAAGTATATGATCCCCTCTCCTAACGAGCTATCGATGCCTCTGTCTCCAAGCCAGAGGTACCAGAGCTCACAAGAGAACACTCTACCTGCCTCATCAGAGTTCACAGGGCAAAACAAATCCCTACGCAGTTCAAGAATTCCGTGAATCTGAGTCACTTTATTAATAAAAGGCCACAGTGACCCAACAGCAGACACTCCCTGTTTCGCACGGCCAGTCACTTACAGGCAGTGATGTGCTGCTGAATATTTAAGAACCAGTTCTGCTGGCTTCATTGCCATTGCTAAACCCCTAACCGTGAAACAGCTGATTGGCACACTAGGCGTGGTGTTATCACTTGTCTCAAAAGAAAAATTCCAGATACAAATAAGCTTCAGCACACCACTGTTACAATCCAAGCTATATGGCATCAGTAAAACTAAATCTTCCAAACCAAAACTTCTTAGATGAGAAGTGAAACATCTTCAAAAGAAAAAACAAACCCAGTGAGCCGCTCCGAATCTCCGGAGAGGGGAGGCATACAAATCTAATATAAATAGATAGATAGATAGATAGATAGATAGATAGATAGATAGATAGATAGATAGATAGTAAATAAAATAAACGAATCTAATAAATAAAAAAATAAAAAAATAAAAAATAAAAAAACAAAGACAACCCCACCCCCCAGCTTGTCACCATTTTGTCATTTACAGGGAAATGTTTAATTGATAATATTAAGTAAAATGTTGCCCTCAATTGATATGAGTAACTGAATCTCAACAGTTTGAACTCAATCTGTATAGTCTGGAGGACAGAAGGAAAAGGGGGGACATGATCGAAACATTTAAATATGTTAAAGGGTTAAATAAGGTTCAGGAGGGAAGTGTTTTTAATAGGAAAGTGAACACAAGAACAAGGGGACACAATCTGAAGTTAGTTGGGGGAAAGATCAAAAGCAACGTGAGAAAATATTATTTCACTGAAAGAGTAGTAGATCCTTGGAACAAACTTCCAGCAGACGTGGTTGGTAAATCCACAGTAACTGAATTTAAACATGCCTAGGATAAACATACTGTATATCCATCCTAAGGTAAAACACAGGAACTAGTATAAGGGCAGACTAGATGGACCATGAGGTCTTTTTCTGCCGTCAGTCTTCTATGTTTCTATGTTTGGATGAATGAAGCAAGGCCACAGCCAGGGCTGTCTTAGGGCTGTCAGGAAGGTTATATAGTTAACTCTAGAATTCTGGTCAGCTGTGACCTAACCAGAGGTCAAGTCTCACCCAGAAGAATGGGTCTTGTAATTCTCAGAATTCCTCCATCAGGACAGCCTGAATAGAAATTCTCAGAATTGCCAAGCTAAAACTACCAGCAAATTAATGCAATATTCTGCCCATTTAAAGATCATGATGAGAGTTTTAGTAGTATGTAGAATAATGTATACACCGCAAAAGAATATACAAACCCCAATCTTGATATATGTTATGAAGACACAAACAGTTATGCAAAATATGAATCAACCACAAGTAATAAATGTGCCTCTTATTTTGGGGTCACTTTTCTAGCCACCATTGATATATTGAGACAAATTCACCAAGAAAAATTCATTGTGTGTCCAATCACACTTGGCCAATAAAAAAAATATATTCTGTTCTATTTTATTGATAGTAAGATGTCTATATATCATTTTGCTTAAGATTTCCTGGAAAATATGATATTCATTTGTTCTTATGCAAAAAAAGAAAAGATCTCTTTAAGGTTGTTAATACTTCTGAACAATGGGATATGCAGAATGAGAGGTTTTCCTCCAAATGAAGACCAGCAATTGCATGACACAAGCTCCAATCATGTGATCTAGGCATGCAATATTAAGATGCAAAAGGGCAAAATGTGCACCATGATAATACAATGCTGTTTTCATAATTTATGATAAATTATGAAAACAGCATTGTATCATCATGTGTTGTGGTTGGCTCTGGCCCAGCTCCTGCCCCAGGGAATGTGGAGGTGGATGCAGGGGAAACTTCAACATGTCATAGGCCTGTGTTATTGCCGACAGAGTCAGATCAGAGTTTAATTTCCTTGGACGAAAAAGAAGGTGGGAGTGACTTGGAAGAGGGCTTGGCACACAGCCCAGGCAGTCAATCTCCCTTAACTTCCATTGATTCGGATGAAGATGTCTTGGAGCCACTCAAGCGCAGAATTATGGCCACTTGTGTTTGGGTGGGGCTCCAGTAATTAGGGCTGCTGCTATAAATAGCAGCGTGTGGGTTTGGCCGTTGTGGAAGAGTATCTGATCGCAGTTCTTCAGGAATCCTGTGTTGCTGTTTTCTGGACTTTGTTGATTTTTCACACCTTTGAAACTAAAGCAGAGCAACGTGTGTGTGTGTGTCACTTCCTTGGAAGAAGAAGGGGTGTGAAGTTTCTTCACAGCTGCTAGCTAAGTACTTAATGACTGCTTAAGGGAAATTGTACAGACTACCCGGTTGTTTTGGGACAAGTGCTCTTTGCAATACAAAAAGAGTGCTTAGTGTCAGGCCCAAGGTTAATATGTAAATTCAAAGGCTGGCCTGACACTTAGTTTATTTTGAATTTTGTGATAACATTGTTTTGAATTTTCAAAAGTGTGTGTGTCTGAGATTTGTACCCTTGAATTATCGGGAGGCTCCTACCAGAGAGTCCGGCAGAACAATCATGGTGCACATTTTGCCCTTTTGCATCTTGCTATTGCTGACTTCTCCCATCTGCTGCTTCTGAATCAACCAGCATTTAAATTCCTTCCTCCCTCCCTCCCTTCCTTATCCCAGCTAGGCAAGAATGCATTTACCTATTTGTGCACTGTGGCTCGATCTACCAGATTTCTAGATCCATACTACCTTTCTCATTCAATTCTTCCTTTCCATTTTAGGTTTGGATTTAACCCAGTGCAGAAAAGGCTCAGTTGCATGGCAAAGGATTATGGCATCTATGTTGTTGCCAACATGGGTGACAAGAAACTGTGCAACTCCAGTGATCCTAAGTGTCCCAGGGATGGTCGCTATCAGTACAATACCAATGTTGTTTATGATTCAGAAGGAAAGTTTCTAGCCCGTTATCACAAGGTAACTATTATTAGAGTGACTAATACAGGCTTCAAATGTTGTAATGTCCATTAGTTGCCGTCTAAACATGGTAGCCCTATCAGGCAGACAGTCATCTGTGTAAACATGGTACAAGATATAAAGTAATGCCGATGTATTTGAATTAAAAGAAACATACTCTCACCTGACCTTTCCATAAAAGCTTCAAGGAGCAAGGATTGATCCAGGGGCTACTTTATTTATTTATTTTTATTTTTATTTTTATTTTTATTTATTTATTTTTTTATTTTTATTTATTTGCCAAGTAATATACATAGATATAATATACATAGATATAACATAGTTTACATACATAAGATGAGTACTGATAAGAGGGAACATTAAGACAGGGATGGTAAGCACTCTGGTGCACTTATCCACGCCCCTTACTGGCCTCTTAGGAATCAGGTGGGGTCAATAGTGGACAGTCTAAGGATAAAGTTTGGGGGATTAGGTGATGAAACCATAGAGCAGTGATGGCGAAACTATGGCACAGGTGCCACAGGTGGCACGTGGAGCCATATCTGCTGGCACATGAACCATTGCCCTAGCTCAGGTCCAACATGCATATGTGTGCCAGCTAGCTGATTTTTGGCTTCCAGAGAGCCTCCAGAGAACATAAGAACATAAGAAGAGCCATGCTGAATCAGGCCAAACCCATCGAGTCCAGCATTCTGTGTCACACACTGTGTCACACAAGATCCTTGGGGATCTTGAGCAGAAAGAGAAGGCAAGATTCTCCTTTTCTCCTGACCCCCAACAAATGGTACTCAAGGGAATCCTGCCTGCTTCAACCAACATAGAGGCGGCACATGGACATCTGTTTCAATAACCACCGATACACTTGGCATCCATGAATCTGTCTAATCCTGCCTTGAAGCTATCAAGGCTGACAGCTGTCATGACCTCTTCTGGAAGTGGATTCCATAAACCAACGACCCTCTGGGTGAAGAAATATTTCTCTTGATTTGTCCTCACTTTCTTACCTATGAGCTTTAGGGAGTGCCCCCTTGTCCTAGTATTGTGTGATAAAGAAAATATTTTTTCTCTATCCACCTTTTCTACCCCATGTATGATTTTATACACTTCAATCAACTCACCCCTTAAATGCCATCTTTCAAGGCTGAAGAGACCAAGGCGTTGCAACCTGGTATGCAAATGGGAGGTGCTCCATTTCCTTTATCATTCTTGTTGCTCTTTTTTCCACCTTTTCCAGTTCCATTATATTCTTCTTGAGGTGCGGTGACCAGAGGGATGGGGGAGGGCGTTTTTACCATCTCCTGGCTCCAGGGAAGCCTTTGGAGCCTGGGGAGGGCAAAACACGAGCCTACTGACCCACCAGAAATTGGGAAACAGGCCATTTCTGGCCTCCAGGGGGCCTCCGGGAGTTGGGGAGGGAAGCTGTTTTCACCCTCCTCAGGCATTGAATTATGGGTGTGGGCACTTGCACATGCACGATAGCGTGCACACATGCTCTTTAGGCATCCGAGGAAAAAAAGGTTCACCATCACTGCCATAGAGTCAGATAGTGAGTTCCAGGCATTAACCACTCTGTTGCTAAAGTCGTATTTTCTACAGTCAAGTTTGGGGCCGTTTACTTTGAGTTTGTATCTGTTGTGTGCTCGTGTATTGTTGTGGTTGAAGCTGAAAAAGTTGTTGACAGGAAGGACGTTGTGGCAGATAATTTTATGTTATGCTTAGGTCATGCTGAAGGCGATGTAGTTCTAAGCTTTCTAAGCCCAGGATTTTGAGTCTGATTGCATAAGGTATTCTGTTTTGAGTAGAGAAGTGGAGGGCTCTTCTCCTAAGTATCTCTGGATACTTTCTAATATATTTATGTCCGATATGCAATGTGGGTTCCATACAGATGAGCTATATTCAAGGATTGGTCTGGTGATGAAACACTCAGTGGTTAACATCTTTGTTTTGAAAATATAAAATCAAGTTATTATCAAGACCTTAGTTTTCACTGATCGTTCCTTTTATAAACATTGTAAAGGAAAGCGGTAAAGAACAAATATCTACTAGAAAAGCAGCATCACATGTGTTCGTCAATGTTTTAATAGGAATATTTTTCTTCTAATGATATAAATTGTCTTTCTGTCTCCCCACCCCTTTCCCTTTTTATGAACAGTACAACCTTTTTGCTTCAGAAATTCACTTCGATTTTGCGAAGGAGCCACAGTTTGTCAATTTCAACACCTCCTTTGGGAAGTTTGGCGTCTTCACTTGTGCTGATATGCTTAACTTTCGTGAACCTGCCATCTCATTGGTGGAAAAATTCAAGGTGGACACCATCCTTTTTCCAACCGCTTGGTTAAATACTCTACCCCTTTTGTCTGCTGTTCAATATTACTCAGCCTGGGCAATGGGGATGCGTGTGAATGTCCTTGCGGCTAATATACACAAACCCCGCTTGGACATTACTGGTAATTATGATCTTTATATGCTTGGTTTAAAATTAGATCTTAATATGCGTAATACATATAAATGAATACGTACTAACAACTGGCTTTACACTTCGCAGAAAATCATAAGGTGGTTTCTTTGCCTTACTTTACATGTTGTGTGCATTGGGTTGTAATGCTTTGGAAGCATAGAAACAGAAACATAGAAGTCTGACGGCAGAAAAAGACCTCATGGTCCATCTAGTCTGCCCTTATACTATTTTCTGTATTTTATCTTAGGATGGATATATGTTTATCCCAGGCATGTTTAAATTCAGTTACTGTGGATTTATCTACCACGTCTGCTGGAAGTTTGTTCCAAGGATCTACTACTCTTTCAGTGAAATAATATTTTCTCATGTTGCTTTTGATCTTTCCCCCAACTAACTTCAGATTGTGTCCCCTTGTTCTTGTGTTCACTTTCCTATTAAAAACACTTCCCTCCTGAACCTTATTTAACACTTTAACATATTTAAATGTTTCGATCATGTCCCCCCTTTTCCTTCTGTCCTCCAGATTGAGTTCATTAAGTCTTTCCTGATACATTTTATGCTTAAGACCTTCCACCATTCTTGTAGCCCGTCTTTGGACCCGTTCAATTTTGTCAATATCTTTTTGTAGGTGAGGTCTCCAGAACTGAACACAGTATTCCAAATGTGGTCTCACCAGCGCTCTATATAAGGGGATCACAATCTCCCTCTTCCTGCTTGCTATACCTCTAACTATGCATCCAAGCATCCTACTTGCTTTTCCTACCGCCCGACCACACTGCTCACCCATTTTGAGACTGTCAGAAATCACTACCCCTAAATCCTTCTCTTCTGAAGTTTTTGCTAACACAGAACTGCCAATGCAATACTCAGATTGAGGATTCCTTTTCCCCAAGTGCATTATTTTACATTTGGAAACATTAAACTGCAGTTTCCATTGCTTTGACCATTTATCTAGTAAAACTAAATCATTTACCATATTACAGACCCCTCCAGGAATATCAACCCTATTGCACACTTTTATTCATGACTTAGCATTCACTCACATTATGAATTCATCCATGTTCAAAATCCAGGCCTCTTGTATTTATCCCCCAAAGGTTGAATCTGGGTTTGTTTCTGGCTCAGCAAAATTTTCATAGGCCAGTTCTAGCAAGAACTTGACAAGCTGCATTCCAAATAACTTCTTTACCGTTGTGATCTACTGGTAGAACAATGAACAGATCTGTCCATCTCCTTTGTCTTCACAGGGAGCGGCATTTTTACACCCAATGGCCCGAAGGCCTATAACTTTGATATGGAAAGCCAGAATGGCAAACTCTTGCTTGCAGAAATTGAGGCACGTCCCCGTCTTTCTCCCACCTACCCTCCACCTTTCAACTGGAGCTTGTATGCATTGGGGCTTCAACATTTCTCACCAGAGAGCCCAGTATTTCACAGCGACATCTATTTTGATAATTTCACCTTTACAGGATTATTGCATGAGGCAGGAAACTATACCGTCTGTCAGAAAAACCTCTGCTGTTATTTGAATTACAGTATGGCCGAGAAGCAAGAGGATGAATTTTATGCTCTGGGTGTTTTTGATGGCCTTCATGTGATTGAAGGAGAATACTATTTGCAGGTAAAGCATTCACTGACGCATGATGGGTTGTGGGAGTTTCATGTATGGAAGGGAGAAGAGCAGAGATCCATATCTGAACTGGACCAGAACATTGTTCTGACTAAGGCATATCATCAACAATTAGATTTCCAGTTAAGCTGTCCTTCTTACCTAAGGTGATCAGACGTCCTGCTTTTGATGGGACAGTCCCATTTTTAGGCAATTTGTCCCGCGTCCCACGGTGTTTTCAAAAAGTCCCAATTTTTTTAAAATGGGACGTCTGGTCACCTTAAGTGAAGGAGAAGGTTCGGGCCAATCTGTGGCAGCCGGAAGTCTGGCTGCGAGGAGGCAGCTCCAGGCATGCCCCCGAGCGAGACTGATGCCAAACAGCTCTTCCCAGCACCACAGATGGAGTGGCGTGGACTGGTGGCTCTGGCTCCCCCTCGTTCGGTTCCTGCCTCCTCCACCGGCACCAATCTCAGGAACAACTGATCCGACCGCCGAGGTTTCCCCCCCCCCCCCTATCTCCCAGCGATTGTTTTGCCTAAGCAAGCTGGTTTCATGCCCCGGTTGAAGCCTGTGTGAGTTTGGGTTCACGCTGCCGTCCATCCGTCTGTGTCCCCCCTCCCCCTGGAATGGTGTCCCGCTTTGCTGAGGTAATAATCTGGTCACTTTATTCTTACTAGAATCTTTTACCATAGTCAAAGGCATCAGGCTATTTAGAAAGTTAGCAAAAGCCACATGGCATATACGTAAATAGCTTTGACATTCAGTATCAGATGCCTGAAACATCTGCTTCATTGCCTCAGGGTATGGCTGACCTCAGTAAAATACTTTCTACTGAATGGAAGGTGAAAAAACTTTCTATGATAAAGTACTTTCTATAAATTGAAGGGGGAAACAACTTTCTGCGTGATCAGGGCTATATACGCACAAATAACATTCTCCCCAAAAGGACTATTCTTCCATCTTTTCTTCATATTTATTTATTTACCAAATTTGTATAGCTGCCAAAACTGACCTTTTTTGGCATATAACAATCAGATGAAAACCATACATACATTAAGAAATAGTGTGTGTGTGTCACACACAAACACACACACGCATTAAGAAATGAATAGTATAAAAACAAATATAAAAATCCTCAATGCAAACCAAGGATAAAAATGATTACCTCAACAATGGAACCATTTTTTTTGCCCAGTATACTGGAAAAACTTATACTGGAACAATGGAACCATTTAAGCAAATCTCTGGTTCCCTGGGAGCCTCAGGGCTGATGACATTCATTAGGTCTTGAGGACTTTCTGAAATGATGCACTGGGCTGATATAATTGGGAAGAGGTGGTCCCTCTGATGACCAGGTCCCAGGCCAAGGTGGGCTTTAAAGATTAAGACCAACACCTTGAAATGCACCTGGAAATAAACTGGCTACCAATGCAGCTCACAGACATGAGGTGTAACCAGGGATGGGCTCCTATGGGTACGGTCAGGTACATAGAACCGGTAGAAAAATTTTGGTAGATACGCAGAACAGGTAGAAAAAAATTGACATTTTCTTCCATTTCTAGGGTCTGGGTATGTTTTTCCTATTGCAGTAAATGAGGTTGAATGTGTATAATTTTAGAAGAGTTTACACATACAGTTTATATGGTAGATAATGTATATTTTTGTGTACCTGTGTGTAATATGTATGTACACATATGGCATATATACATAGAATTAAATAGTATATTTTGGATGTTCAGTAATAGTAAATAGATAGAGAAATTGTATCTCTTTGAGGTGAGGAGAGGTCAGGCACCCTAACCCTAACCCAAACCCTTGACATGAGTGACGTCAAGTCATCCACCTTTAAGCCAGTCACATGACCTTTGAGCCACCCCTGGTCACATGATTGTCAAGCCACTCCCACCTGGTCCCATGGCTGGTAAGTCACACCCACAAAATAAGCCATATGTACTAAAATTTTGGCAGCCCTTCACTGGCTGTAACATGTGTTGTTCTGGAAATACACATATTTTAGTTATAGCCATTCTATGAGATGATTATAAAAGAGTGATGTATGACAGTTCTCATAGAACAATCCTTTTCTAGGGAAAGGGCTGAATTTTTTTTAAAATGAATTATTCCTAATAGCTTCATTATATCTCAATATATACTTATTATATTGGTGTCAAATGGTGTCTTTTCCTCTTTGCTCTTTTACTCTTTTCCTTTTAATTTTTACAACCACTTGAACATAGACTGTCCTATATTGCTTGAGGTTATATGAATATCTCTGGGAATCTTCCCAACTGAAGAAATGGAAGTAAAAATAATGTCAATGCATTAGTATTTAGTGGTAGTGTAGGTGGTTCCAACTGCTGGGGACAACATAGTCTGTTTTTCCTATAATTCTGGATGACCTGATTTTCCATATAAGCCTTTTTTTTGTCTCCTCTGATTGTAGATCTGCACACTCCTGAAGTGTAATGGCACAGAACCGAAATCATGTGGCCAGCGAGTTGATACTGCTGCTACCAGGTTCAATTTCTTTTCCCTCAGCGGTTCATTTAGCACTAATCATGTGTTTCCTGAAGTGCTGCTCAGTGGGACCCAACTGGCTCCTGGAGAATTTAAGGTAAGTTTCAAACTTCAGAAACCTGACAAAGGCAATATCCCTCAGGTCTCTGCTTAAGTCAATCCAAGCCAGGTATTACATGTGAGAAGAGGCAGGGCAGCCTGCAAACCTCCTTTGAGTTTGTCTCTGCTCTAGTCTCCATGTCCTTGGATCAAGTGGGGGAGGTAGCTGTTCTTCATCGGAGGGATCCGCTGCCTTTCATCACCACTGCCTATCTGCAGTTGATCCTCTCCCATGCCAGTGGGGGCAGGCAGCTCTTGTCTAGTCAACCCACCTCCCCTAATACTTGAAGGGTCTGGGACAGCATCGCCTCTTCAAACATTCCAGAGGATATGTGTCATCCTTACGGGATGGTCCTGGTTCCAACTCCTCTTTCTCCTCTGAATTGGGATCCAATGGGGACATGACAGTGGTAAGTGAGGAGCAACTTTTGCTAGAAGGAGTGAGGGTTTCATGTTAAGTAGCATACATTAGACTGGACTAGAACACTGACCTCCCTTGCCTCTTCTCTATGGTTGTATACTAAATTATTCAGCCACGAAAGACAAATTGAGTCCCTATGTTCTTAATTTCTAAGCTTATAATAAAGAGAGTGTTTGGCTGTGTCCTGCTAGAGGACACTTTTGTTGCCATCTAGGGTTCATATTATATACTGCTAAAAAAAAATAAACAAATGGAACACTCAAAGAACACATCCTAGATCTGAATGAATGAAATGTTCTCATTGAATAGTTTGTTCTGTACAACGCTGAATGTGCACAACAGCATGTGGAATTGATTGTCAATCAGTGTTGCTTCCTAAGTGGACAGTTTGATTTCACAGAAGTTTGATTTTCTTGGAGTTATATTGTGTCCCCCCCCTTTTTTTTGTGAGCAGTGTAGTTTAAGCCTATACAGAGAATCAAACAATAAACCTCTCAAGTCTGGCTTCATATTTGAACTGAGTTCTAACCTTTGTCCACAATGGGCTTATATTGTAATTTGTGACAAAACATATCTGCTGTCAGGATCTGCTTCGCTCAGAATTTAGGAAAGTAAAACTCAGAGTCCATTTTGAACTTCAAAGAGCACTTTTACTAAATCAGAAGTGAATGCAATGAAAGAACTAAACAATGTCATTTGGCGGGTCCCAGGGGAAGAGCCTTCTCTGTGGCGGCCCCGACCCTCTGGAACCAGCTTCCCCCTGAGATTAGAACTGCCCCCACCCTCTTTGCCTTCCGCAAACTCCTTAAAACCCACCTCTGCCGTCAGGCATGGGGGAACTGAAATATCTTCCCCAGGCCTATACTGTTTATGTATGGTGTGTTGTGTGCATGTTTTTTTAAAACTATGGGTTTTTAGCTTTCTAATTATTGAATTTGTATTATATATTGTTTTCTGTTACTGTTGTGAGCTGCCCCGAGTCTGTGGAGAGGGATGGCATACAAATTAAATAAATAAATAAATAAATAAATAAATAAATAAATAAACAAACAAACAAACAAACAAATAAATAAATAAATTTAAAATAAAATAAAATAAAATATAAAATATAAAATAAAATAAATAAAATAAAATAATAAAATAATAAAATAAATAAATAAAATAAAATAAAATAAAATAAAATAAAATAAATAAAATAAAATAAAATAAAATAAAATAAAATAAAATAAAATAAAATAAAATAAAATAAAATAATAAAATAAATAAAATAAAATAAAATAAAATAAAATAAAATAAAATAAAATAAAATAAAATAAAATAAAATAAAATAAAATAAAATAAAATAAAATAAAATAAAATAAAATAAAATAATAAAATAAAAGCAAAGTCTGAAGAAAAAGGCATGCAAGATACAGTACCTATTACAAAGTAACCATTTCCAGTCCATTTCCCCTGCAAGATACTAACCAGATGTTATCTTTATTTCGAACAGGCAACAGTATAGATTGATGAAATTGGATGGTTTTGCAACTCAGATAGCAAGCTGCATAAGGCAACAAATAAATAAATAATCATGATTGGAAGCTGCTGGGCTTAATTTTTAGTGATTAAGCTATCTGTATTCTCAAGCACATTCCTTCCACAATAAAAGTTTTCGTATGTAATTTTTCAATGTATACTTTTTTTTGCCTCCAGGTTTTGCCCGATGGACAGATGATAAGTGAAAAAGGCCTGTCAAAACCACTTTTAGTGGCAGCTCTTTTTGGAAGATGGTATGAAAAAGACTCTCCCCATACTACCTCCACTGCACCATGAACCAGGCCTTCATGATTTCCTTTCCTTTCATGTGGACAATATTCTGTGCTTTGGAAATATTAGCCCTGGCATAGAAATTATGTCTATTTTTTTAAATAGTTGTGGTAGCTAAATAGTTTGGTATTGAGGAAAGCTGATGAAATTTATTCCTGGGTGTAATCTACATAGCCAGTTCCATGTTCTTGCAAAAACACATTTTATAATAAACTGTTTGCTGGTTCACTTCATGACTCTGAAAGTTTTTGACTGGTGAGTCTGTTTCTTGCACTCCTTTTTAAATTTAGGAAATCATGTTTTTCCTTTAAACCAAAACCATTTATTTTAATGTGCAAAAGTTAGCCCTTTTGGCAGGGGTGGGTTCCAATGTTTTTTTACTACCATTCTGTGGGCCTGGCTTGATGGCCATGTGACTGAGCAGAAGTGAGTGGGAGTGGCTTTGCAGTCATGTGACTGGGTCCGGTGGCTTGGGGATCATGTGACTAGGTGGTCATGTGCCTGGGTGGGCATGGCCAATTTGACATCACCCATGTAAAGAGCTAGGGTACCTGGCCTCTTCTCACCTCAAAGGCCTCAATGAGATACAATTTCCCTGTCTATTTACTACTACTGAACATCCCAAATATACTATTTAATCCAATGTATATATGCCATATGTGTACATACTGTACATATTACTCACAGGCACACAAAAAGATAATTATCCACTATATATATTTTATATCTATGAATGCACACGCACACACACACACCTCTAAAACTACGCATTCAATCTAACTTACTACATTTGGAAAAATACACTCAGAGTCCACTTTCTGCCACACATTTAACAATAACCTCTGTACATTAAAACATTACACATGCCTTCAGACGTTCTTCCCTAGCTTGCACATGACTATTAGAGCCAGGAAATGTCATGATTGAGTAAAATATGGTGAAATTGACTTAACAACACTCTTGCTTAGCAACCAAAATTTTGATCTCAATTGTAGTCATAAATCAAAGACTATCTCTGCCTTCCTCTGCACAGCAGTCTTGTCCTAGTAAACTCCTTTTCCTTTGTGGCAATTTTCCTCCCTGTTAGAGGCACCAAAATAATCCAGACAATGTAAGGTTTTCTCCTGCTGCACAGGGTTGGACTAGTTGACTTCTGAGATATCTTCCAGCCCCGAATTGCTGTGCTGTTTCAAAGGGTTTTCTGAAGCCATGCCTACTGGCAAGATTCCTTCCTTCCTTCCTTCCTTCCTTCCTTCCTTCCTTCCTTCCTTCCTTCCTTCCTTCCTTCCTTTTCTTTCTCTTTTTTCTTTCTTTTTCTTTCTTTTTCTTTCTCTCTTTTTCTTTCTTTGTCTTTCTTTCTATTGTTCTTTTTCTTTCTTCCTTTCTTTCTTTCTGTCTTTCTTTCTGTCTTTCTTTCTATTGTTCTCTCTCTCTCTCTCTCTTTCTTTCTTTCTTTCTCTCTCTTTCATTCTCTCTTTTTCTTTCTTATCTTCTTTCTCTTCCTTCCTTCCTCCCCCCCCCTCTGTCTCTCTCTGTCTCTCTGTCTCCCTCTCTCCCTTCTTTTCTCCCTTTCTGTGAAGAACCCCTGGAGGTCTTCGGTAGCAAGAAAAAACACACAGATGTTTTGAAACTGAGAATCTGGCCGTTGGTCATCAGGCATTCTTAGAGCTGCACTGTTGATTAGCTTAAAATGATAGTTTCCTGCACCTGTGAGTGTTTCTTTCTCCCTTTTGGGCCTAGCAACCTTTCCTACAGCTCCCTGGAAACCAAAAGACGCAGCACTTTCCACATCCTGTTTTGGGCCTAGCAATCCTTTCTACAGACCCTGGGAGCCAAAAGGGGTGTGTGAGGGGTGCTACATCTCCACAGGCCCCATTTTCAGCCTAGCAACCCTTTCTACAGACCTTGGGAGCCAAAAGGGATGTGTGAGGGGTGCTACATCTCCACAGGCCCCATTTTGGGCCTAGCAAGCCTTTCTACAGACCTTGGGAGCCAAAAGGGGTGTGTGAGGGTTGCTACATCTCCACAGGCCCCATTTTGGGCCTAGCAAGCCTTTCTAAAGACCCAAAAGGGGAGTATGGGGGGACTCCGCAACCCCCCATGCCCTAGCAAACCCTCCTACAACCCCTGGGAGCCCAAGGAGGTGAGGGGGGCACTCCCCCACACACACACCATTTGGGGCCTAACCGGGGAGGGTTGGGCTACTGCTCGACGGGGGTGAACGCAGTGGGGTAGCGAAAATGGAACTCCACCCCAGAGTACCCAATTTGCATTGAAAGATGTTGAAAGAAAATGCAGGGCATCCTACATAAGCCACAGTGTGGTAGTAAAAATTTTGGTAGCCCTTCAATGGGCCTAGGAAGCCTTCGTTCAGGGGTGGGTTTTAACTTACCTGATTTCCAGTTTGCTTCCTCCTGCAGCGTGTGGCAAAAAAACAAGGCTGAAAAACAGATGGAAACCATAAGCACAATGCCAGTACTTAGAAACATACCATGTTTCCCCGAAAGTAAGACAGTGTCTTACTTTCTTTTTATCCCCAAAAGCCCCACTATGTCTTACTTTTGGGGTATGTCTTATATTGTTAAAGGGGCACTGACAGCTAAAAAAACTGTGTAAAATGTTTTTTTTTTAGTGTATATGCATTTTACCTTCTGTGACGGGCGGGGGGGAGGTTTCTTTGGAGTAGGGACGTGCCCGAGTAAATTTGCAGAGGCGGCAGTGACAAGTGCAGGGGACGGCGCAGTGACGTATGGAGAGGGGGACGGTGCGGACGTGGGCAGGAGGTGGCGCGCAGCTAGATGAGAGGGAGGCGGCAATACCCCCCGTGTTTCCCCGAAAGTAAGACATATGTCTTACTTTTGGGGTACGGCTTATATTAGCCGACCCCCCTGAAACCCCCGATATGTCTTACAATCGGGGGTGTCTTACTATCGGGGAAACAGGGTAGAAGTCTGATGGCAGAAAAAGACCTCATGGTCCATCTAGTCTGCCCTTATACTATTTTCTGTATTTTATCTTAGGATGGATATACGTTTATCCCAGGCATGTTTAAATTCAGTTACTGTGGATTTATCTACCACGTCTGCTGGAAGTTTGTTCCAAGGATCTACTACTCTTTCAGTAAAATAATATTTTCTCATGTTGCTTTTGATCTTTCCCCCAACTAACTTCAGATTGTGTCCCCTTGTTCTTGTGTTCACTTTCCTATTAAAAACATTTCCTTCCTGGACCTTATTTAACCCTTTAACATATTTAAATGTTTCGATCATGTCCCCCATTTTCCTTCTGTCCTCCAGACTATACAGATTGAGTTCATGAAATCTTTCCTGATACATTTTATGCTTAAGACCTTCCACCATTCCTGTAGACCATCTTTGGACCCGTTCAATTTTGTCAATATCTTTTTGTAGGTGAGGTCTCCAGAACTGAACGCAGTATTCCAAATGTGGTCTCACCAGCACTCTATATAGCGGGATCATAATCTCCCTCTTCCTGCTTGTTATACCTCTAGCTATGCAGCCAAGCATCCTACTTGCTTTCCCTACCACCTGACTGCCCTGTTCACCCATTTTGAGACTGTCAGAAATCACTATCCCTAAATCCTTTTCTTCTGAACTGAACACAGAACTGCTAATACAGTTGGCTTCCGAGCATTCTCAGAAGGAAAAAAAAAGTTCCCAGTGAGATGTAAAATTGTAAATAATTGATATACGAACTAGATAAATATAATAATGAGATACATAGGGTTTGCTTTTTGATTCCCCAGAGATTTAAATAAGAATATAATGGTGTGTCATATAACCCCGAGTCTACGGAAAGGGGCGGCATACAAATCTAATAAATAAATAAATAAATAACCGTTTTTTTCCTCTTCCTTTTTCTCTTTCTTTCTTGTTTCTCCCCTTGTTAAAATTTCATAAGTAGCTTGTTTTTGCCCTCTTTCTGGGGCAGTTGACCCAATTTCACCTAGCTGGCTTTATACCCAAGGTGGGGTTAAAAGTCATTGTCTTCTGGTTTCTAGTCCAGGATCTTAACCATTGCATCAAATAGTTTGGCATTGGATTTGTGTGAGTTGAACTTACATTTAACACATTGCCTCCTTTAGGCATCTAGTACAAATAGTTGAATGCTGATTAGACCTCTCATTGAAAGTGATTATATTTCATTTTTAAGCTACCTGGTAAATTTATATGTTGAGAAATCTTGTGGCTTTTATATGTAAATGCCACTCACAGGTATATTTAAATACTTTCTGGTACTTATTCCCAAGTCTAACACCTGGCAGCTCCAAATCTCAACCAGCAAATGATCTGTCCTCCACATCGACAAAAAGAATTAGAACTTCAAATATAAACTGAACAAACAAAATCTTGCAGAAAACCCCACCTCAGTAAAAGACCTTGGAATACTAATATCAAATGACCTAAGTTCCAAAGCCCACTGCAACAACATCGCCAAAAAGGCTTAAAGTGTAGTCAACTTAATCCTACGCAGCTTTTGCTCCGACAATCTCACACTACTTACCAGAGCCTACAAAACTTTTGCTAGACCCATTTGAACGCAGCTCATCTGTTTGGAACCCATACCCCATCTCGGACATTAAGACCATCGAAAATGTCCAAAAAGCCCTTCATTCCTCGAAACAGAATACCCTATGAATCAAGACTTACAATCCTGGATCTTGAAACCTTAGAACTACGACTCCTCAAACACGATCTAAGTATTGCCCACAAGATTATATGCTACAACGCCCTGCCTGTCAAAGACTACTTCAGCTTCAACCACAACAACACAAGAGCACGCAACAGATTCAAGCTTAATATTAACCGCTCCAAACTTGACTGTAAATAATATGACTTTAGCAATCAAATTGTTGAAGCGTGAAACTCACTACCAGACTCCAAAGTATCATCCCCTAACCCCCAACACTTTACCTTTAGACTATCTACAGTTGACCTCACCGGGTCCCTAAGAGGTCAGTAAGGGGCGTACATAAGTGCACCAGAGTGCCTTCTGACCCCTGTCCTATAGTCTCTCCTATATCTTCTCTTCTATCTTTTCTATCCCGTATATCTCTTCTATCTTTTCTGCTATTCTCTCTAGTTATATTTTACTCCTATATTTTATCTTCTATTCTTTCTTTAATACATTCTACTCGAATATATATATATGTAACCTTCATTGTGTATTATTGTGTATTGGACAAAACAAATAAATACAATAAATAAATAAACCTCCCTCAAGTGCTTAGGAGCCAATGAACTGAAGCACCTGTGAGCTTGGGTTGTTAGGCTCAAGGATGTCTAACAATATATGACACCCTAACAACTGATCCCAAGATTGCCATTGTCAAAATCTGTTCTTCTGCTTTAAACAATTCAGCATCCCAGACATTGGTCCTATGCTGTGACTCTCCTCTTTGACTCCATTCATAGCATCAACCATCCCAGGAAGATATCAATATTTTACTTGCTATGGGTAAATCATTATTGCATAGTGGGCCAATTCTTAAACCAACATCAGTTCTTAAATAGTTTTCACACGTCAGATGTCCAAATGCCAGCTCTATGTTGGTTGAGGCAGGCAGGATTCCCTTGGCTACCATTTGTTGGGGGACAAGGGAAAAAGAGGGTTTTGCCCTCCCTTTCTGTTCAAGATCCCCATGGACAATTGGTGAGCCACTGTGTGACACAGAATGCTGGACTCAATGGGCTTTGGCCCGATTCAGCATGGCTCTTCTCATGTTCTTATGTTTTTCAGTTAATCACTTTTCCCCATAATAAATGTTGTGGTTGGCTCTGGCCCAGCTTCTGCCCCAAGGAATGTGGAGGTAGATGCAGGGGAAACATCAACATGTCATATCCCTGTTTTATTGCCGACAGAGTCAGGTAGTGAAGTTTCATCGGAAGAAGAAGATGGTGGGGGTGATTTGGAAGAGGGGGGCTTGGCAGATAGCCCAGGAAGCCAATCTCCATTATCTTCGGTAGATACGGATGAGGAATTGCTAGACCCAGGCATGCGCAGAGTTATGCATAGAAGAGAACAATTGAAGAAATATTACAGGTGATAGAGAATCCACCTGTAGTTGGGTGGGGTTCACGTAATTATAGCAGCTGTTAAATTGGCAGCGTGCAGGCTGAGCAGTGTGGAGATTATCTGATCGTAGTTGTTGGGAGTCACGGAGTTTGAGAAAAGAAATCCTTGTAAGTTTTTGCCACGTCTGGAACAAACAGTATTTGTGCCAAACTGCACAGTACTGGTTTATTGCTAATTTATTGCTTGCCTTGTTATTGGACTGTAATCCATTACTGCCTTTTTTATACAAGAAATCCCTTTGAATTCTAAAAGGGAGTTTTACTTCTCTTTTGTTGAGATAAAAAACATTTACTGGACTTCTACTGAGTGTGTGTGTCTGTTTTGAGCCAATTTCCTTTTCTTCGGAGGCTTGTACTAGAAGCAGGAAGAACAATAAATGAATTAAAACATCTCCCAATGTCTAGTTATTAAGAAATCTGTTTCCAGAGGGGCAATTTTAAAATACAATAATTTGTATTTTGTTGTTTTTCCATTCTAACTTAGCAGTTGGCACTTCCTTATATTCATCTACAATACATATGTACTGTATGTATATAGTTGCCCAACTGCTCTCTTTCTATGCCAGATTGAAATTATAAGCAACTTTGTTTCTCCCTGAAAAGAAACAGACAAAAGTCTGAGAGGTCTAATCAGTATACAACAGCTTGTGTTAGGTGTCTAATAGTATTAGGAAAGCAATGGACGACCCAATAAAAACCAATATTTACCTTCCAGGCATTCATCCAGGCACCTCTCTGGACAGCCTCTGGTCTTTTGGAATGAGGAAATAGAAGCAGAAATTGCAAAAGAAGCAGAAGTTGCAAAAGAAAGCTGGTGAGTGGAACAAGTTTGAATGTTATCGGCTTTTTGTTTTGCTCTTTGTTTTATTTCTAATTGAGACAACTTATTCCATTGTAAATTTTTCTTTAGAAATATTCCCGCTTGCCTAGATAAGAGAGAGGCAAACTGAGGCAATAGAATTAATTTGGGGAGACTATACTTGACTTTAATGGGAATAGTTGTGGCTATCATATTGGGCCATAAATAGCTTTTGAGAAGGATCATTTGTAACCTTGGTCATTAAGTAACCCAGTTGAGGACTGCATTGTAATCTAGATCAGTGTTTCCCAACCTTGGCAACTTGAAGATATCTGGACTTCAACTCCTAGAATTCTGGGAGTTGAAGTCCAAATATCTTCAAGTTGCCAAGTTTGGGAAACACTGATCTAGAGAGCCTAGATTTCAACCTATATCAGTGATAACAAACCTATGGCACGTGAGCCATAGGTGGCATGTGGAGTCATATTGGAGGGCATGCGAGGTATGACGCTATGTCAGTTCCATGCACATGAATGGGCTAGCCAACTGATTTTCAACCTTAGGGAAAGCTGTTTCATCCTCCAGAGTCTTCAGGGAAGCTTCCTTGAAGCCCCAGAGTGTGAAAAATAACCCAACAGGCAAACTGGAAGTTTTGAAAAACAGACTTCCGGTTTGCCTGCTGTGCTGTTTTTCACCCTCCAGAGGCTTCAGGGAAGCTTCCTGGAACTCCGGAGTGTGAAAAAGAACACAACAGACAAACCGGAAATCCCTTTTTTCCAGTTTGTCTTTTTTAACTGATCCAGGCTTCAGCGAAGCCTGTGCGCATACGTAGGGGGCAGAGTAGGTGGGATGTGCATGAATGTGGGGGGGAGAAGGAATGGGTTTGGGCACATGCCCAAGTGCTAGCATATGCACACACACCCTTTTGGCATGTGAACAAAAAAAAAAGTTCTCCAGCACTTGTCTATATATTTAATATTGGAATATTTATAGAAAAGATTGTACAATATTCCTTTTTTTCTTAAAGAGGAAGCAGAGTAAGAGCACAACACTATGTCTGTTTGCTCAGATTGACTCCAACCATACGGATTCAAATGTTTGTTTCTTCCTTTGAGTCATTGGAATCAAAACACAGAAATACTGTTGTGTTAAGTTTGCAAGTTGTTAGAATAAAGGTGATCGCTGATTGGAGCAGGCGTGACCAATGAGAAGCCCGCTAGTGCAACCAATGGGAAGCCAAGGCACGACCAATAAGGAATCGCCGGGTGCAACCAATAGGAAACCCCGGCGCGAAGTCTTGAAACATTGTCACCAATCTCAGTGCTGGTAATAAAGTATATAAGGTGCGGTTTTGGCCGCTTGTTTTAAGTCACTACCTGCCTGCGAGCTAGTCACTTTAAATGTTCCTGATTATTAAATAAAAGAGCTGTTACCCTCTTCATCGGCCTGCAGCCTCTGATTTAACAGTGGCGACGAGGGCTTCTAGCCTTCACATTGCAGAGATGGCTTTAGCAATGCCGCACGCTTTGCCTTTCTTCAACCCCGACGAGGATACTTGGACAGCGCACATGTCCAAATTTCGCATCTTCCTCCAAGCAAGCAATGTAGACGACGCATCGGAGAATAGAAAATGAGTTATATTCCTCCATTATTGCGGTCCAGTGATCTACAACCTAGCCACCACGCTCGCAGATGAAGAATCCATCAAGAGCATCTCCTGGACGGCTCTACAAGAAAAGCTCGCAAACCATTTCCAGCCAACGACTCCTGCTTGCATCAGCCAAAACAAGTTCTCCCAGTTGAAGCAGGCTGAAGGCGAGTCGATCAATGACTTTGTCACCCGACTACGAGCCTTACTGGTAAAATGCAAATACAAAGACCCAGAGGAACAACTAATCGACTGTCTAATCTTCAGTATGAGCAATTTAAATCTACAAAAGAAATACCTCATCGACGAGGACGCCTCCTTGCAAGACATCATAAAAGCTGTTAAAGCTGCGGAAGTCTCCGATGCATCTGCCGCCGAACTCAAACGATCAGAACCAACAGTCAACATGGTAGCCGAAAACAACCCTACAACCACCGAAGACACCACTGCACAGCTTCCTGACCCAGCAACAGAAGAGAACTACTGTCTTCAGATTCGCCGCCCACCGCAATACAACAGCCCACGGCGACCCTTTCCTCCATGCTTCGGTTGCAACGGCTCACACGTCCGATCCAGATGCCCATTCAAGGATGCCCTCTGCCGTTGTTGCCATAGAAAAGGTCACATCGCTGAGGTTTGCCGAGCACCTTCACCAGGGGATTTTGCCCAACCCTGGCAGCTCCAACCAGCGGCATCCGGAAATTTCAACGCTCCCTATAACCGCGGGAACTTCAAACAAACTACCGGTTTCCGCCCAGGATTCCGCAAAGGTAATTCCCCATTCCCCATTAACTATAACTCGTCACCAACGCAGGGGAAACTTTTTACCTCACTTTTGATTAACAATCAACTCTGCAAAATGGAGATTGACACGGGATCCCGTCACTCTATAATGCCATGGCATATAGTTCACCTATACTTGCCACATGTTCAAAGGGAACAATTAAATCCTTGGACTTCCGGACTTTCAGACTTTCAGGGAAATGCTATTCCTGTATTGGGGTCTATCAATGTACCTGTATGTTGTAAAGGGTTTAAGGGAATGTTGCCGCTAATTGTTGTAGATGGCCCTAGACACACTTTGTTGGGGCTAGATTGGTTCCAGCCACTTGGCATGGGCATCACGTGAATTCACTCTATTACTAACCCAAATGTACCCCCGATGGATATAATGAGGGAATTTGCTGATGTATTTGAACCAGGTCTGGGCACATACAAGGGCACCCCAATCTCATTTAATCTTGACCCCACGGTAGCCCCAATTTGTCTCAAACCCTGGAGGGTACCCTTACCACTGCTTCCAAAAGTCGACCAACAATTAGACAAATTAATTGCCCAAGGAATCCTAGTACCAATAGATCATGCTAAATGGGAGACCCCAATCATCCTTCCTTTAAAACCAGATGGCTCAGTCCGTATGTGTGCTGACTACAAAGCAACGATTAACAGAGCTTTGCAACACAAATACCGGTAGTGCAACATTTATTGCACACATTAGGAAATGGCTCCATTTTTGCCAAGATCGATTTAGCCCAGGCTTACCAACAATTACCTATCTCAGAGGAAACAGCGGAAATTCAAACAATAGTCACCCATCGAGGGGCATTTAAATGCACTCGACTACAATTCGGAGTTGCAATCGCCCCCGGCATCTTTCAAAGCCTGATGGAGCGCCTATTAAACAAAATCCCCGGAGTGGTGCCATATTTTGACAACGTGCTTATTTCTGCAATGTCAGCCTCCCAATTATGGGAAAGAATCCGACAAGTGTTAACAAAATTCCAGGAAACGGGTCTCTGCATAAAACCAGATAAATGCTCGTGGGCAGTCCCCAGTGTTGAATTTCTAGGGTACTCTGTAGACAAAAAAGGCATCCATCCAACAGAAGAGAAAGTCCTAGCAATAAAAAATGCCCCTGTCCCGACAAACAAGGCTGAACTGCAATCATTCCTGGGCTTACTAAACTTCTATTCCATATTTCTCAAACAGAAAGCCACAGTAGCGGAGCCTCTCCATCGTCTGCTTAAACAAGGCACAGTCTGGACATGGGGACCCACCGAACACAATGCCTTTCAAACCATTAAAAAACTATTATCATCTGACAGTGTTCTTGTA
Source organism: Erythrolamprus reginae (assembly GCF_031021105.1). NCBI lineage: Eukaryota > Metazoa > Chordata > Lepidosauria > Squamata > Dipsadidae > Erythrolamprus > Erythrolamprus reginae. The sequence goes on along the minus strand of NC_091950.1, from coordinate 312,048,441 downwards.
CAGTATAATATTACTATGCCTGTAACCTTAACATGCAACGCGTCCCCCTTCGGGATAGGAGCCGTCCTTAGTCATACATTTCCAGGTGGCACCAATGCTCCCATTGCATTTTATTCAAAAACCCTGGCTCCAGCAGAAAGAAACTACTCCCAATTGGACAAAGAGGCGCTAGCATTGGTTGCAGGTGTTAAAAAATTCCATGGGTATTTGTTCGGCCACTCATTTACCATAAACCCCTATTGGGAATTCTAGCGGGAGATAGACAGACCCCCACATTCCTCTCCCTGAGGATGACCCATTGGACAATTTTCTTAGCGGCTTACAATTATGTCCTCAAGCACAGGGGAGGGAAGGAAATTGGCCATGCGGATGCCCTGAGCAGATGCCCCCAGGCAGACTTGGTAAAGGACCCAGCCCCAGCCTTGGATGTATTACTGATTGAAATGCAGGAAAACCCGATAATAACCACAGACGAAATAGCCAGAGAGACAAATGTAGACCCTGTGTTGTCCTGAGTCAAACAATGGGTTCTAAAGGGGTGGCCAGAAGAAATACCAAAAGAAACTTGTCAGGCATTCAAAAATAGACAAATGGAATTGAGTGTGTTAAGGGATTGCATACTGTGGGGTGACCGGGTAATAGTCCCGAAACAACTACAAAAGAAAGCATTAAAATTGCTACATCAAGGTCATCCAGGCATGGTAAGAATGAAAAGCCTGGCTAGGAGCCATCTATGGTGGCCGGGGTTGGATCAGGAAATAGAAACATGGGTAGCCACTTGTAATCCGTGCCAACAAACTCGCCCAGACCCATCCAAGACCAAGCCTACAGAGTGGGAAACGCCAAAGGGGCCGTGGTCTCACATCCATATAGACTTTGCAGGACCACTAGTGGGCCAATCCTTCCTAATCATAGTGAACGCGTACTCAAAATGGCTGGAGGTTGTTTTAATGACCTCAACTACAATGGCAGCTACAATAAAGGCACTCTGGAAAATCTTCGCAACACATGGACTGCCAGACGTCCTGATCTCCGACAATGGCCCACAACTGACTTCCAGACAAATGGAAGTCTTCCTAGCCAAACGGGGGATCCGCCACGCATTAACATCACCCCATTTTGCGGCTACTAACGGCCGGGTTGAACACATGGTGAGGTTCACTAAAGAAGCCCTTCACCGATCGACCCCCGGAGACTGGCAACAGCAACTGGACAAGTTCCTGACGGCCCAACACATTACCCCTTTGGCCAGCACTAAGAAAAGTCCAGCAGAGCTTCTTATGGGAAGAAAACTCTGTTCCCAGCTGGACAGACTCCACCCGGAGTACACCAAAGAGAAAGACAAACCAATGGGGGAGCCCAAAAGGACTTTTAAAACGGGCAACCCAGTGTATGCCAAAGACTTTGACTCCAACCTCCACTGGAGGGAGGGGACCATAGAACATAGGACAGGTCCCAAATCCTATACAATCTTCCTCCACAATGGGAGGATTTGGCGAAGACACATTGACCAAATCAGAAAGCGACATCCCGGAGAGTTACCCCAAAATAACAGTAACATTCTCCCCACAGATTACACTACAAGAAACCAGCAGGAACAAGCATTCTACTCACCGCAACATTTTTTTAAATTTTTTTTTATTATTAAAATATAAACATATACATCATATATACAACGTATGGTACATTGCAAAGCATATCACATACAATACGTGAACAAGGGAAAAAAATAGAAAAAGAAAAAACAAACAAACAAAAACAAAACAGATAACAGTAGTGGCGAATAAGCAGGGGAGTTGTATTGAAAACGAAAATTAAACCAAATTATATTTGCTCATTACCATGTTTCGAATAGTTTATCCAGAGTGTTAAATGCCAGCATTGAAATAAACATAATGTTGAGAAGTTAACAAATAATAGTAAAGTTACATATTTAAATACATATAAAGTCTCATGCTATAATATTAGATAATAGATTACTTTATACCAGATTTGTAGCAGTTCAAATTTGTTTTTAATATTACAATCTTAAAGCCTATTGGTCTCGCTTTTGCTTCCTAGCCATTTATAGAAAGGGTCCCAACAATTATTGAACGTAGCCAGCGGTTCATTTCTAACTAGTAGAGTCAGTTTCGACATTTCTGCGCAGTACATTATTTTTCTAATTATTACTTCATTTGGAGGTAGCTCTTCATTCTTCCACCACTGCGCATAGGTTAGTCTTGCTGCCGTAGTTAAGTGAATGATTAAGTGTGCTTGGGGTTTAGCTACATCTTCAGGCATCCAGCGAGGGCTGTCCTGGAACCCTGGCGGCCGGCGTTGGTGAGGCAGCATCGATGTCCATAGTCCAAGGCAACCTTTACCCAGAGGGAGCCACACAGGAGGCAGCCGACCAGGAGGACAACTCCCAGCAAACTGAACTGCTCAGGTCTGGGCAAGCAACCAAGCCACCAATCAGGTTACAGGATTACGTAACCTACCTAAATGACGGACAGTCATGTCGACCTTTGGGGGGAGGGGTGTTATATTTGCAAGTTGTTAGAATAAAGGTGATCGCTGATTGGAGCAGGCGTGACCAATGAGAAGCCCGCTAGCGCGACCAATGGGAAGCCAAGGCATGAACAATAAGGAATCGCCAGGTGCAACCAATAGGAAGTCCCGGGGCGAAGTCTTGAAACATTGTCACCAATCCCAGCGCTGGTAATAAAGTATATAAGGTGCGGTTTTGGCCGCTTGTTTTAAGTCACTACCTGCCTGCGAGCTGGTCACTTTAAATGTTCCTGATTATTAAATAAAAGAGTTTTTACCCTCTTCATTGGCCTCCAGCCTCTGATTTAACATGTTGGAAGCATAAAAAGTTCAAAGTGCACCAAACAGTTATTGATTTCAAGAAACCCTATCAGAGCTCAACAGCTGAAAGTACATTATCGAGGGTCATCTGATTAGATATAGGAACTTTCCAAACACTCTGTCTTCACTTTTCAATCTTGTTTTCTCTCTCCCCAGGTTATAAGGACGTGGCAATGGCCTCCTCTTCATCTTTACAGCATGCTTTTATTTTTCTACTCCTGGGCAGCCTCGGGATTTTAGCCCTCGACAAATATACCGCAGCAGTATATGAACATGCAGTCATACAGCCAAAATCCACAGTGAAGCCTGTTTCCTCTGAAGAGGCCTTAAAATTGATGAACCAAAACATAGACATCTTAGAAGATGCCATCCAAAAAGCAGCAAAGCAGGTACTACTAGCTAATATGCATTTGTTGGTAAAATGGTTGTCCTGCAATGGAAGGAGCTTTACCTTTATTTCTTTTGACAGGGAGCACATATCATTGTGACCCCAGAAGATGGCATATATGGATTTTTCTTCACCAGAGAGACCATTTATCCTTACCTTGAGGACATCCCAGATCCACAGGTCAACTGGATTCCGTGTACTGATCCTGAAAGGTATCTTGTGCTTTACTTTTGTGTAGTCTCAGTTTAAAGGTATTTGAACATGGTAGCCTTCTCTTAGGTTTGTGTTTTAGTATTACAATGTTCACCCTGAATTGGGCAATGTGTCTTGAAGGAAGAAATGACAGTTCCATTGTTGCATGCCATTTAGAAATCCATTAGACCTCACCTGTTACCATCTGTATATACCGGTATCCTCCAGATAAGTTGAGCTATAGTGTTCATCGACCCTGACCAGCATGGCCATATGTTTCTTTCTTTCTTTCTTTCTTTCTTGCTTTCTATCTATCTATCTATCTATCTATCTATCTATCTATCTATCTATCTTTCTTTCTTTCTTTCTTTCTTTCTATATATCACCTATCTATCTATTTGACTTCTATGCTGCCCAGTCCCGAAGGACTCAGGGCAGCTTACAACAATAATAAAAATACAATATAAATAGATACAAAATGATGCAAAGAAGTCGAACTTTATCTAAAACTAAAACCCCATTAAAAAATTATTTTAAAAGGCAGTCACAATCATAAACATGTACGCCATTCATAGAGTTGGCCATCAAGGATGTAAATTTATGGCCCCCAGACCTGCCGACAAAGCCAGGTCTTCGTGGCCTTACGAAAGGCCGGCAGGGTGGGAGCAGTACGGACATCGGGTGGAACTTGTTTCCATAGAGCCGGGACAACCACAGATACTTGTTTGTTTGTTTCTCACACTTTTTTTTATCAGCCGTTGCCCTCAGAGAGGGGTTCTAGGATACAATTTAACCTATAAAATGAAGAATTAAAAATAATAATATTATTTTAAAAACAATATATAAAACAATTACAAATTACAAAAAATTGGAGAATATGCCATTATCTGTCAGATACAGAGATTGAGATGGATTTAATCTAAGATGAAATAATTGTCAGCAATACAATAATTAGGGCCTGAGTACATATTTATAGCAAATTTTCTCCATAGTGCTCAGTCAATGCATCAAATCTCTGCTTCTGTTTTATAACCACTCAAAGAATAGGATGAAAAATGATATCTGCTTCAAAAGTCCCCAAAACATTTGCAACAGAATGCAAATTTGAATTTAACCCTGCTGTTCTGTTCGGGTCGTATGTGACCCGAAGCCAAGTTTGAGTCCCTGTAAAAAAATTTCCCTGCATATCTGAAACTTGAAATTTCATGACTTTTCATCATTTCAGGGGTTCTCTCTATGAGAATTTTTTTGGGGGGGTGGGGGGCTTAGTTTTTGCTGAGCAAAAAAAGTTCCTAATGTTATGTTCGGGTCACATACGACCCGGACAGAAAACACTTCATTTGAAGTGCTTATGTTTGGTCAATTTGAAAACTTTTTTCACTTGGAAAGTAGTCTGAACATTTCTGCACACAATGATATGAAAATTGAAATGAAAAAATTAATCCTTATTGGTTTATTTTGCACATAAATGTGCCGCCCCCCCCGTTTTTGTGATTTTTTTTCAATTTATGGATAGTTTTGCTTGCAAAATCCATTCTATTTTACTGGAGTTGGTGTGGGATTGGTAGCTTGAACATTTCTGAATATAAGAAAAATATAAAGGAACTGAAAAAAATGATTCTTACTGGTTTTTTAACATCAGAAATAAGGCCTCCCCCCCCCCTCGGCTGCTTGCAATCATTTTCACTTTTTATTTTTTTATGCTCCAAATCCGAAATATTCTTTAAAATCTTAGGCATTCATTTACTCAATTTAACAATGCTGGTCATCAAAAAATATTTTTGGGGTGGTGGCTAATTGTTTTCTGGGCAAAAAAAAATCATAACTTAAAATCTGTTTCTGTTCGTATATGACAGGACCAAAAATATTTTTTTTAGGTACTTGAATTTAATCTTTTTGAAAACTTTTTCAACTGGAAAACTAGTTTGAACATTTATGAACATAATGATATGAAAATTGAACTGGAAAAATTGAGACTTATATTTTTATTTTGATCAAAAAGCCCCTCCCCCCATCCTTTCTGAATTTCGTGTCAATTTATATTTTTTAAGGCTACAAATCCCTAAGGAATTTTCCCCCAAAAGGTTTGATATACTAAATTGAACATTTCTGAACATGAGAAAAATATAAATGAACTGGAAAAAATGGTTCTTATTGGTTTATTTTTGCCACAAAAGGGCCACCCCCCCCGGCCTTGCTGTGTGCCATTATTGTCACTGTTTATACATATTTGTCTATAAATATTTGGAATATCCTTTTGAAAATAAACCACATTGTAGCCAGATAACTAATTTTATGAAAGAAATCCATTTTACTAAAAAAAAGTATGTAAGTTTGAAATTAACAGCATAATTTTTATATAAATTGAAATAAATTTATATGCAAAATAAACCAATATGCATCAATTTTTCCAGTTCAATTTTCATATCATTATGTTCAGAAATGTTCAAGCTACAAATCCCACACCAACTTTAGCAAAATAGAATGCATTCTGCTAGCAAAACTATCCATAAAGTAAAGACTATTTCACAAAAACGGGGGGAGGCACATTTATGTGCAAAATAAACCAATAAGGATTAATTTTTTCAGTTCAATTTTCATATCATTGTGTGCAGTAATGTTCAAGCTACCAATCCCACACCAACTTTAGTAAAATAGAATGCATTTTGCAAGCAAAACTATCCATAAATTGAAAAAAAATCACAAAAACGGGGGGGGCGGCACATTTATGTGCAAAATAAACCAATAAGGATTAATTTTTTCATTTCAATTTTCATATCATTGTGTGCAGAAATGTTCAGACTACTTTCCAAGTGAAAAAAGTTTTCAAATTGACCAAACATAAGCACTTCAAATGAAGTGTTTTCTGTCCGGGTCGTATGTGACCCGAACATATCACTAGGAACTTTTTTCGAACAGCATACAAGGGTTAAGCCAGCATTAGATATGCCAAGCTATGCATATGCATCCATTGCAGTAATTCATTCCCATTTTTAAGTGTGTTATTCTCATAGTTAACTCTGCTTGCTAAGGTGTTCAGTTGAAGAGTTTTAGCTACACTTGAAATGCTTAACTTTTCAAGTGTAGCTAAAGACAGTTAACTGCTTCCATGAAACTCGGTATGACTCGCAAAGAAATTTTTTCCTTCAAAACTTGCTGCTCCTAAGAAAAGCACAAGCAACGCATTGGCAGAACCAGCTACATCTAGTTTCTTACCCATCCTAATCTCTTGCAGACACCTTAAGAAACCAGGCATTTTTGTCTGCATTTTGCCCCTCACTTAGCAACTAGGTATTTGTCATTTTTAACACCCCTGCTACATTTTAATGCCTTGATCAAAAACACATTTTGGCACAAGAAAAAGGCAGCATTTGGCAACCCAACATAATTTGGCAAAAAAAGGAAGTCTGGAGGACAGAATCCCATTTAACAGAGAAAAGCAAAGCAAAAGCAATCCCCCCTGGAGGTGTGTGTGTGTCTCTTTAAAGTCAGAATTTTTTAACAATGACATTATTTTTGATTACCAAGTGTTTATCATACCCATTTCTTATAAAAGCCACCAAGACCATCATTTTTAAGATTTTAGCCCTTTTAGAATGGTTTTAAATTAATTATCTATATTAATTGGATTTAGACGTGTTATTGTATATTGTTTTTTATTGATGTGTTGTGAGCTGCCCCGAGTCCATGGAGAGGGGCAGCATGCAAGTCAATTAAATAAATGAATAAATAAACAAACAAACAAACAAACAAATAAATAAATAACTTATGAAATGCATAGAACACATTTGCAAGAGTTTGTCTTTTTTATTAAGAAAAAGTCTGGGAGGAGGAGGAGGAAACAGAGAGAGAGTGAGTAGGTAGAGGTAGATAGGTCATGATTGTTTAGATGGGGATAGATAAATTAAATAAACACAGTAACTTAGCTGGTTTTGTTTAATCTCTGCCCTTATCAGCAGTGGGTTGCTCCCAGTTCGGCCCGCTTTTAAGAAAAACCAGTGGTAGAAGGCTCCACCCACCCGCTTGGAACGTTGTGAGAGTGCGTGAACTGGTAGTAAAGGGTTTTAGAACCCACTACTGGCCCTGATGTGTGTTTAAAGTCTCATTGCTGAAAATAGCTGGTCAGGGAAGGGAGCAATTTGGAGTGGGGAAGAAACTGGAAATATTGGTTACATTATTTAAGCTATTATTTGCTTATCTGTATTTTATTAAATAAACTATAATTTGATGATTAAGGCTGCATAGATTATGATTTACAAATTACAGTTATGGATTCACACAATATCAAACAAATAACTTTATAAATTGCATGTTGTACATTTATAAACAACCTACTAAATTATATCATTGTTACTTCAACGTATCTCTCAGTAGAGTTACCAAAAGGATTCAATTCATCTTTTCCCCAGTGACCTGGTGTTCCACTGACTGAGAGCACTATATTACTTGCCGTATCTTTTCCTCTTCAGTGAAAAAAACATCTTCCTGGATCAATTTCAAATAGAAATACAGTGATACCTCGTCTTACGAACTTAATTTGTTCCGTGACCAAGTAGAAAAGTTCATAAGAAGAAGCAATTTTCCACATAGGAATCAATGTAAAAGCAAATAATGTGTGCAATCCCATCCCAAAAGACACCCCTTTTGCCGTGCGCCGCTGGGAATCCCCACCTCCGGAGTTCCGTTGCCAGCCGAAGCACCCGTTCTTGCTTTGCTGGGATTTCCCTAAGCCTCCCCTCGCTGGGAAACCCCACCTCCGGACTTCCGTTGCCAGCCAAAGTACCTGTTCTTGCATTGCTGGGATTTCCCTGAGCTTTCCCTTGCTGGGATTGAATGCAGCGAAAGCAGAAATGAAGGGAATCCCAGTGACGGGAGGCTCATGGAAATCCCAGCAATGCAAGAATGGGCGCTTTGGCTGGTAACGGATCTGGAGGCGAGGATTCCCAGCAAGGGGAGGCTCGGGGGAATCCCAGCACTTCGGCTGGCGACGGAAGTCCAGAGGCGGGGCATCCCAGCTGCGGCAGCTTGGGTTCGTAAGGTGAAAATAGTTCGGAAGAAGAGGCAAAAAAATCTTAAACACTGGGTTCGTATCATGAAAAGTTCGTACGAAGAGGCATTCGTAAGATGAGGTATCACTGTATAGCGGGAAGGAAAAATATTTCACAGCATGTAAAGCTCACCTTCTCCAATATTCTTAATTCTTTTCTTCTATTTTGTATTTTAAAAGAAATAACCTTGCTACTGATTTGTTGCCTGCTTTGGTGTCTCTTTCTGTATTACATCCTCCAACATGGAGATAAATTAGTAGAATTTAATTGTACTAATTCTTCAGTTCTGTGACCTTCACATTTAGATTTGGACCTGCTCCAGTCCAAAAAAGACTGAGCTGTTTGGCCAGGGACAATTCAATCTATGTGGTTGCCAATATGGGTGATAAGAAGAATTGTAGTTATATAGACCCAAAGTGCCCCCACGATGGCCGCTATCAATACAACACAAATGTTGTCTTTGATTCAGAGGGAAAACTGGTGGCACGATATCACAAGGTAAGGTTGCAAATTTCATACTTTATTTTTAAGAACTGCTTATTTCTTCATGAACCCCATATAAACATAAGCACATCAGCTTATACGTTAATTTTATTTAGAACACCAGAGGATGAATATGTCCACTATTCCAACTTTGAGATTTCAGAGGGATAACAAATTTCCTATAGCAAATGTGATTTAATATAACAGATATATAGGGTAGAAGAGAATTTTGGACATCTGGATAAAATGTAGTTGTAACTTGGCAGATCTTCCTTCCTTCCTTCCTTCCTTCCTTCCATTTTTCTCTCTCTTTTGCTATCTTTCTTTCTTTCCCTTTCTTTCCTTCATTCTCTCAATTCTTTCTTTTCTCTTTTTAGTTTCCTCTTTTATTACAGAAATGTAATGTAGGTAAAATAATACAAAAGTAAAAATACAATAAAAGATAAAAATAAACTTAAAAATGGAAAAGAGAAAAATAAGTAATATCCACAATCTTAACTCTTCTTATTAAATGTGTGAATACTGTAATACAGTATTGCTCTGTCTTCTCGTTTTTTATAATATAAAGATATTCCAAAATTGACTAACACACATACTGTCAGGCTGAAGCCATCATGTGGAGTTAGACATTTTATTTTTTTGAGCAGTATACATTATCATTAGGCACAGAAGTTCTGGGAAACCACACAACCAGAATAGAAGTTTTGGAATTTCCACCCCTCTTATTTTAAAATGCATTACACTTTCACCTTCAATTCAAATGACTTATAAGATGCCGTTAAGTTAGAATTACATTGTTCATATATTTATTGAAAAAAACACCTCACCTGTTCCCTAAATGTGTTATCTTTTTAATAGTTTAACCTGTTTGAAATGGAGGATCATTTTGATTTCCCTAAAGAGCCTGAACTTGTGACCTTCGATACTGCCTTTGGAAAATTTGGCGTCTTCACTTGCTTTGATATGCTCTTCCATGATCCTGCTGTAACCCTTGTAACCCAACTCTCTGTGGACACCATCCTTTACCCAACAGCGTGGTACAACTTGCTCCCACATTTAACTGCTATCGAATTCCATTCGGCTTGGGCCATGGGCATGCGTGTCAATGTTCTGGCAGCTAATACCCGTGTTCCCATCGAAAATATGACAGGTAATGTACTGGTTGAGATAAAAGTTTTGATTGGTGTTTGGTTCTATTCATCAGGCAGTTGAGAACCTCCAGCTGATTAAAAAGTCTTTTCTTTGAGAAATCCTTTAATGTCCACTTGCCAAAATTAAGATATGCTGGTGTCATCCAGGTAGACAGAATTTCATATAAGAGGGAAGGCATTGCCTCACACTTCCCAGCAGCTGATCAGGGTTGGCCCTCTCAACCAAACAATGTTGGCTGGTGGGACCGCTTGGGAGGGCCTTCTCTGTGGTGGCTCCAGCTCTCTGGAACCAGCTTCCCTCAGAGATCCGTACCACCCCCACTCTTCTGGACTTCCGGAAACCCTTAAAATCCTGGCTCTGTCGGCAGGCCTGGGGTCGTTGAACAATAGCATCTAGCTCTGACCTAGAAATGATGAATATTTTTTATTATAGGTTTTACATTGTTTTTCTAGTTTATAGTTTACATTGTTTTTCTTTGCTGTATGCCACCCAGAGTCTGACAGGAGTTGGGCAGCCTATTAAATTTAATAAATTAAATTAAACTAAAATCAGTGTAGCATACAGAGTACAATCTTATTCTTTCTTTATTGTGCCTTTACAAATAATCTCTGATTAGGTGTGTAAACAGTAATAGCCTATGAATGAAGGTGAATATATATGACCCAGGATAATGTTGCAGGATCCAATCTGGGTTGGTCAATGGGACCAGCAGTTTTGTCCTTCCAGCAAACCAAATCTCACTCAAGGACACGCACGAGAGCGAGATTTCGGTGATTTTCGACAATATTTTTGCTTCTGCACATGCACTGAAATTTTGCTGTCGCGTGAGATTTGGCTTTTGCACATTGCGCCGATAGGCATGCGGACAACTGACAGGCATGCACGCTTTCATGACAGCTTCTGAGGGCACTCCAGTAAGAGGTATGTCAAGCAGCCCATCACTGCCTAGGAGGGGAAGACTTGGCAGTAGAAACAAATAGCCAACAACTTAATAGCCAGTCATCAAACACCCCAATCAGCATCTAAAAATCCACCTACAACAGGCACCATTAAATATCACACACAGAACAGCCCAAAGCACACATTCTTGCTAGAGAGAATTTCCCTGAGGATGGGTTTCAGTATGCATCCAAAAGCTTGGAAGACAAAACTGCTGGTCCAGGGGCTGATCCTGCAGTAATAGCCATGTTTTGCTTTGTTTCTTTGCATTATTGATCATAAATAAAAATTTTCTTCAAATGTTTGTTGGAGCCTGGAACTCCACTGGTTTTTTAAGCATAAGATATTGTTATGTACGGACAGGGCCGCCATCAGGAATTTTGGGGCCCCATACAGCCTAAGTGTCTGCCCCCCCCCGCCATTTTAAAAATACTTTATTTTGCGACATACCAATTATGTATTAAATTTACCTTTCACAAAAAAAAATTAAACCCTGCCACTACAACAAGGTACACTTGTTTGACAGATTAATAATATGTTAATAACGCAGAAAATATATTCAAGTGACATCAACATATTATATACTGTACATATAAATAAATAATCAGAACCGTGCAAATACACCAAATTAACAAAATATTTTTAATTTTGCCATCAACAATATTAAAAGCAGCAATAAGATGGCACAAAGGATAAAGACAAAATACTCCTGCATCACACTAGAAAAATATTTGTTTTCACAATAATACCAATAAATAACAGGTAACCAGAAGATAAATTATACGCAATGTTTAAAACTACACGTAAACTCATTGAAAACATCTTGCGGTAGCATAATCAAAGGGGGAAAAAACAAAACAAATAGGATCACCAAATATTGCCCAATTTGCTATTAAGTTCCATAACTTAATATATTTAAGCTTTTAAATGTGCAATGTATAATGTCTCTTAACAAATAGCATGCCCGTGGCTCTAAGAACAACACCTTTTCTTTTTCTTTTTTCTTCTTTTCTGTTATCATATATATTAAACATACGGTGAGATATTACTGTGTATGCATTTAACATAATTTAGAATGTAAAATGTAAGATAACAAACTCCCACTTCAGATCTTCTCTGCCCAAGTCTCAAAATATGATGTAGTTGTTTGTTTTTCGAAAAATCCTTAGTAGCTCTACCCAGCTTCTGCTTTGCATATTCCAATCTTCCCACTTCCCACAATGCTTGCTTCTCGAATCCAGGATGGTGTTTGCTTCTCAAATCTAAAATGGCGAGACGGCTCCAAAAAACATGTCAACTCCAAAGCAACACATGTTTTCCTCACACTTAGAAGGGAACAATTTCAAAAAAAATCTAACACCATAATCAAAATGTATACCAAACTAGCTCTGATCCAAACTTCATCTTTAACAGCTATGAAGCTCTTCAGGCAGAATAGAGAAAATTAGGCATTTTTGCTGATCTGTGCTCTTGCCTGGTCCCGATTGTAACAATTTTGCAACTGAATCCAATTAGCTTCCTTAGCACTCCAACTCACCAGCACACCGCAGATGTTAACGGTCTTCTTCAATTGCCGCCCCCCCCATTTTTCAATTTGGCTGGGCCCCTGACGCCAGTACCGGTAGTACTGCCCTATCGACGGCCCTGCATACGGACGAATATGAACAACTGTCAGTGACCAGCAGCCTTCAGGGAAACCCTTAAAAGCAGTTTTCCTTAAGCCTGCCGGCCATTGACAATTGTTCATGATCCCGCCGCCTGATTAGCCAATCAGTATGCAGATCAATTGGATATATGTCCGTATATAACAGGTATATTCTTCCTATTCTATCCTTGCTCATCAGAGTAGAAAAAGGGAAATAGAAGGCCGATGGGGTGAATTCTTGTGTACATGAATATATTTTCTGGTCTTTTATCAGAGTTAAAGACAACTTTGGGGTGGTGGTGTTTCTCTAAAATATATTTGGGGGGGCAGGTTAGAAGAAATAATGTATACCGTATGTCTTGCAAAGACATGATTAGAAAAATGGCTTTTATTCTTGTCATTTTTAGGCAGTGGTATCTACACACCATCTGGATCGAAAGCCTATCATTATAATGCAGAATCGATGAATGGGCAACTTTTGGTTGCAGAAATCTATTCCCATCCTTCTCGTTTTCCCACTCCTCTTCCTACTGTTAGCTGGAGTTCGTATGCCACAACTGTTGAAGGGTTTCACGAGGATCCTTTCCCTGGATTTATTTTCCGTGAAAACTTCACCTTCTGTCGTCTTGAAAAAAAAGCTGGCAATCTTACAGTGTGCCAGAAAAGTCTTTGCTGCCATTTAAGCTACAGGATGACACAACAACAAGAAGATGAGCTTTACGTGCTAGGGGCATTTGAGGGTATTCAAGAGATTCGAAAACAATATTACTTACAGGTATTCTTTTATTTATGGGTGGAAATGCTAGACAGAAAGATGAAAGACTAGATGCATACTAAATCTGCAGGTTGTTGTCTAGAGAAACGGCAGTACTTTATTCTCATTATCTTGCTTGGAATAAATAACTAGTTTAAATATTCGATCACTTTGTGACTGTGTGATGCACTTGATGAATGAATGTCTCTATTAAGAGGAATAAAAGTAAATCCTCTATTTCTTACTCCTGGATGACAGAGGGAACTGTTCCATACACAGAGTTCTGGAAACTTTACCATGCCTTGTAGGAAGCTGACACTGACTGCTATATGAATAGGACCAATATTTAGTTTCATCCTTTAATTATCTGGATTCTAATTAATGAGCCATATATCCATTGATGACTGGTAGTTAATCAAGCAAGAATACATTGCAAGGATATATTTGGATAATGGTCACTGGAAGTATTGATAAGGAGTCAATAAACTATAAATATTTGGATAGAGGGCAAGGACCCACCCAATGCTATTAGCGCAGATTTAAGCATTTGTATTGCACAGAATGCTGGCCGACCTATACACTACATTTGCTGGCTCACTGGAGCCTACCAAATCTATGGAACCAGAAGTTGTGCTTGAGATGATAGGCTGTTTCTCCCAAGCTGAGGTCCACCATAAATTTGGGATTTTGTAATGAAATAAATATGCAACCATCTAGGAACAGGCCTTTCCAGAGGTGGCTACAGTGATGTTATTCCTCTTTGGAACAGATTTTTCTCAATTAGCTTTGACTATTCCTTCATCTCACTTTACCTCCCCTTCCTTCTATGCCAGTAATGACGAACCTTTTTGGCACTGAATGACCAAACTGGAGCATGCATGCATGTGCCTGCGCTGGAGTGCCGAAAACCCCCAAACCAGCCAGCTGGTGTGTTTTGCAGGCCATTTTCAGGCCTTTTTCCAATGCTCCAGTGCTTGTAAACATCAGCGGACGATGGCACACATGGTGGCTGAAAAATCCTTTTTGGGTGGGAGTAGCAATGAAAACAAGCCTGCAAGCCGTGAAGAATTGGGAAGATCATTAGCATCTAGTTGGGGCTTGGGGGGAAGCTTCAAAAAAGCTACATTTGGAGTCTAAGATTCACCCAAATTTCCAGCCTCTTTTAGTGGGGGAAAGATGCATCTTATACTCTGAAAATTATGGTATATAGCTGCAAGCCCTTGATTACCGTGACACCAGGAACTCCTTGTGTGCTAAGTTGAAGTTGTGCTTTTATCTGCTAGTTCCGGAATCAACAATCAGTAGGGCTTCTTCCCCCAGCCACCAACATTCTCATGAGTGTGTTCCACAAATGTTCCTTGCTATGGAGGAAATTAAAACACTGGTTTGCAGTTTCTTTTCTGATAGTAGCAATTTGGCTCCTCCATAGTGAGTATGTCTTCAGGTGTTTTTCTTCTCCTTCCAGGTCTGCACATTGCTGAAGTGCGGAAATAGGAACCCTGAGAGCTGCGGTCAGGCAACCACAACTGCAGAATCCTATTTTGACTTCTATTCTCTCAGTGGCACATTTGGCACAAACTACGTCTTCCCAGAGGTTTTACTCAGTGGGATTCGTTTGGCCCCTGGATTGTTTCGGGTAAGGTGACATTTTTTTAAAAAAAATTACGATTTTATTCAATGTGTTGAAATCTAACATACAAGTGAAAAGGAAAGTATTGGGGGAAATGGGGGAGAGAAAGGAGGGAAGAAAAAAATGTGGGATGAAGGGGAAAAGAAGAAGAAAAGCATTGTCTTCTGACTCTATTTATCACAGTAGAATAGCATCATAACATGACAATCTCGACCTCTCACATTTATGTTGATGGAGATTGTCAGTCATCCAGGTCATGGTTGTCCCAAAGGTACTTTTTCAAGAGACAACTGGACTTTCTAGTTTTTCTTCGAAGATGTTTCGCTTCTTGTCCAAAACTTTTCTTCAGCTCTGACCCACCATCCAGATAGAGCTGAAGAAGCTTCTTGGATGAGAAGTGAAACATCTTCAAAGAAAAAAACAGTAAGTCCAGTTGCCTCTTGAAAATGTTGCCAAAATAAGATCCATCAGATAGACCTTAAAATAAGATCCATCAGATAGACTTTAAAATCCCATGGCTAACTGTGGCTTCTCTACATTTATTGAATTCCGGAATGGGAAACTTGTAGATATTAGAAGTTGCTTCATTAAATCTCCCAGCAGCCATAATCCACATGTCCGCTGAGTATGGTCCTGTGACTATTTCTCCATCTTGATTCACTTCAGTAATATCTACACCGGGAGTGTAAAACTCAATTTCATTGAGGGACGCATGAGGGTTGTGTTTGACTTTGGGGTGCTGGGGAGAGGCATAGTCAGGGTGGACATGCCCATTTTTCGGCTGGGATGGCGTTCCGCAGCCTTCTGACAGCAAAAATGGAGCACAGGGTGGTCACTTTCAGCTGCTCCCCATGAGTTGTTGTTGTTGGTGTTGTTATTATTATTATTACTAATAATATTAATATTAATATTATTAATATCCGAGGACTCTGCTTTTACTGGCAGAGGCCCCATGGGCCAGTCCTTCACTGTTTCAAGGGCTGCCCCATGGGCCAGATCTAAGCATCCCGTGGGCTGGATCTGGCCCACACACCTTGAGTTTGATACTCCTGATCTATACTGATTAGCAGTGGCTCTCATAGTTGGGAGTCTTTCCCACCCTTATTCAAATATGAGGGTTGTCACTCTGGGATCTTCTCTATACTATATCATAAAAACTACGTCTCCTCTTAATCTGCTCCTTTAAAAATGCCTTAATTCAGGAAATAATGTATACCTTATTTATCTAACTATATTACTGAAATTCTTTCATTCATTCCTAGGTTTTGGAAGATGGACAACTAATCAGTCAGAACGATATCCCTCAGGCCGTTTTAACTGTGACACTTTTTGGAAGATGGTATGACAAGGATCCTCCATCTACACACATTCACAATGCACCCACAGTTCCCAATGAGATTAATTCCAATGTTTAACAAATTTGATAGTTTTACTATTACATATTTCCACACTTCGAGTTGTCGAACATGGAACTCATTACCAGACTTAATAGTGTCAACCCCTAACCCCCAACATTTCTCCCTTAGACGATCCACAATTGACCTCTCCAGGTTCTTAAGAGGTCAGTAAGGGGCGTACATAAGTGCACTAGTGTGCCTTTCGTCCCCTCTCCAATTGTCTTTCCTTTCTCTCATATATCATATCTATTTTCTTCCTTTCATATATCTTCTCCTCTATTTTATATTTTTCTTTATATATATTACCTCATGTCTATTCTCTTCTATATGTATTGTGTATTGGACAAAATAAATAAATAAATAAATAAATAAATACTTTTACAGTTATCATTTAGCAATGGATAACTCAACTGAATAGCTGTGCGTTGATAATGAATGTATTGATGATATGTTTAATGCTGGCTGACAAATCCTAAAGAATACAATCTCTTGAACTTTGTCCTAAAAAAGATATAGCAATGTAATAGTTACAGATTAGGCTCTTTGTCCAAAGTTCTTTGAAGAAAAATAGCTTGATATATGGATCATCTCCAGGTAGAGCTGCCCTCCACCTATTAGAGCAGATATTTGAAGACACTTTAAAATACAACATATGTTATAGTTAAGATCCAGCTTGTGCAACTCAACATCATCTCTTAATTCCTCATCTCAAGTAAAAACCCAGAAATGACCCAATCTGCACCCCATTTGTTCTGGAGATTATTTAGCAAAAATCAGTCCTCTAATCAGAAGGAACCAGAAAACTAGGCTCAAGGGTTTTTTGTAATCAAGAATGAATAAAACTCAAACTTCTATAATACTGTTTGTTTGTCATTAATTTTCAACTAGAAAGCCAGCTGGGTTGAATTGGTGAGCCCGTCTGAGATTGTAATATGAATTATGCCAACTTTTTGATCACATAGTTAACTGTAGCCTTCACTCCACCCATTGTCAGGTGGTCTTTATTTGAGGCTATTTTAAAAATAAGATGGACATTGAAGCTGAGCTAGGGTAACGCCTTGTGTGCCAGCAGATATGGCTCCGCATACCATCTTTAGCACCCGTGCCATAGGTTTGGCATCACTGTAATTGGGCTAATTTCTGAGTAGCACATTAATGATTCTATTAAACAGCTTGCTATACAAGTGGATATCTCATTGCAATGGGGCTTGCCTTCCTACAACAGTGATTTTCTTCCACACCCACCTCCAGATTCAAAGGAATCCATTCTACTGGTTGATACTATACTATTGGTAGACTGAAATTGCCGGGTACATTTTTCTGTCTGTAGAATTGAATCATAAAACCTGCTCAATTCTACAGCACTGTATGAAAGGAGACAAACTGGTTATATGTAAATCCCTGTCTGCAAACTGATTTTAAAATGGCTATTTTTAGAAACATCAGTGCAGGTGTTGAGCAAAACCATTGCCTGCTTTACCAATGAAATCCCAATTTACTGTATTTTTCAGTCTGTCAGATGCTCCAGACCATAAGACTCACCTGTCTTTTGGGGAAGAAATAAAGAAAAAAAATCTACCTCTGCCTCCCAACATCCATTGGTATTCATCTGCCTAGGGCTTTTGAAGCAAACAGCAAACAGCCTGGTCAGCTTCAGCATATTAATGCAGCCTGATTTAGTACAAGTAGTTGATTGGTGGTTGGATTGGCCTCCTGGAAGACCACCAATCAGCTGTTTCTGGCTGCGGGGATCACCGCAGACCATTGCCACAGTCGACGCTTCTGCGCATCCCATTTTTGGCCTCTGCACATCCAGCTTTTGGCTTCTGTGCATCCCGTTTTTGGCCTGTTCCAGGTGGCGGCACCAATCTCCGCCACCTGGAACGAGCCAAAAATGGGATGCACGGAAGTAAAAAATAAGGTGTGCGGAGATCAAAATGGGAAACGCAGAGGCAGTGACCGCTGAAGAGTGGGAGCTGGCAGGTGGGCAGGACATTTCCACTCACTTTTTTTGGGAGGGGGGTGCGTCTTATAGTGTTAAAAATACAGTAGATATTAAAAATTGTAAGCCAATAAACGGAAGGTTGAAGATTAAATTATGTGGATATACAGTACAATAGTGATATAAAAATTATGTTAGTGTATAATATTATCATTGAAGTGCTTCTGTAATTTTGCAGTCCAGGGGCAAACTTAAATAAATCATTTTGCACATTTTCATTTTATTCGTTTTAATCAGGAACAATCAACTGTCTGACGGTTTTAAGTAAGTAACTTTCAATATTCAATATTCATACAAAGCGTGAGAAATAAGCTTTCAGGTGTAAGATATGCAAATTTAGTGGTAATAACTATCTGACTATCTCTGGCATGTTTATTTTCATGGTCTTGATACACATTTGATTAAAAAAAAATAACGTTTTCTACACTGCAAGTAAACTTGCGCCTGGAAATATTTATCATCAGCTTATCTTGTCTGACTACTTAATACTGATGTCATCGTGTTAGTTAAGACTTTGCATCAGGCTGCAAATGAAATTCAGATTTGGTTGGACTCAGCTTCAGTTCATTGAGGTTGAATGACTGATAATTGATATTTTGGACTATTTTGGATGGATTGACATTCAAGAAAGATCTCGTCATAGCTAATCAGAATTGTTTTCTGCAGGTAAGATTTATTTCTGATCTGGGAATTTGGAGGGGACAAAAGTCTTAAACAAAAAACTTTGCTTATTAGCAGTACAATGACAAAGCGGAATAGATCACATTTTTTTTATTTTAAACCTATTAAAACATGTTTGAGATAGCCAAAGAGGTTTGAGTAAGGCTATAATGATAAAACTCTTAAAAGTGTAAGAAAACTCTTGGCATGGAGAAGTGGCTTATAGCCAGCCAGAATAAAATGAGTTTAAATTTAAGAGGAGATTTATAAACATTCTATTTTCCATCTATTTAGAAATAACATTTATAATATTCTTTGTATGTGTGTGTGTGTATGTGTGTGTGTGTGTGTGTGTGTCTTTGAATTTGTCTTGACTGATTAACAAAGAGTGAGAGAGACTAGGTCAAAATCACCCAGCAGAACTCTGTTGGCTTCTAATCTGATGCTTTTAATATCTTAATTTATTTGTGGGAGTAAATATGGAATAAAATTATTTTAATATTCCTTAAAATGTTAAAACAGAAATATGTTGCTCTAATTTTTATTGCTAAGTTAAAATGACATAATAGTGATATGAAAGTAGATATAGATATATAATTTATATAAAGATATGTAATTTGCCATGTCGGATAGCACAGAAACTATTTGTGGGACGTGAGGAATATACAGTTATACCTCGTCTTACGAACCTAATTGGTTTCAGGGGGAGGTTCGTAAGATGAAACATTGTTTCCCATAGGAAACAATGTAAAATCAATTACAGTGGTACCTCAAGATACGAACCCCTCGTCTTACGAACAATTCGTGATACGAACCCGGGGTTCAGAAAATTTTTGCCTCTTCTTACGAACTTTTTTCGAGTTACGAACAGGCGTTTGGGAGGCTGCTGGGAAGCCGCGCGGCTGTTTTAAAAGGTGACAGCCGGGCGGCGGGGCTTCCCAGCAGCCTCCCGAACGCCGGTTCGTAACTCGAAAAAAGTTCGTAAGAAGAGGCAAAATTTTTCTGAACCCCGGGTTCGGTTTGGGAGGTTGCTGGGAGGCCCCCCAGCCTGGCTGTGACCTTTTAAAACAGCCGCGCAGCTTCCCAGCTGTCTCCGAATGCCGAACGCGGAAGTTCGGGTTTGGCGTTCGGCTTCGGGAAGCTGCTGGGAAGCCGCGCGGCTGTTTTAAAAGGTCACAGCCAGGCTGGGGGGCTTCCCAGCACCCCCCCGAACCCCAAACTTTTGCCGAACTTCCGGGTTCGGAGTTTGGGGGGTGCTGGGAAGCCCCCCAGCCCGGCTGTGACCTTTTAAAACAGCCGTGCGGCTTCCCAACTGTCTCCGAACGCCGAATGCGGAAGTTCGGGTTTGACGTTTGGCTTCGGGAGACAGCTGGGAAGCCGCACGGCTGTTTTAAAAGGTCAGAGCCGGGCTGGGGGGCTTCCCAGCACCCCCCCGAACCCCGAACTTTTGCCGAACTTCCGGGTTTGGGGTTCGGGGGGGGGGGGTGCTGGGAAGCCCCCCAGCCCGGCTGTGACCTTTTAAAACAGCCGCGTGGCTTCCCAGCTGTCTCCGAACGCTGAAAGCCAAACCCGAACTTCCGCGTTCGGGAGGTCGCTGAGAAGCCCCCAGGCTGTTTTAAAAGGTGACAGCCGGGCGGCAGCGGTTTTTTTGCGGGGGTTTTTTTGGTTGCACGGATTAATTGACTTTACATTGTTTCCTATGGGAAACAATGTTTCATCTTACGAACCTTTCGTCTTACGACCCTCCCCCTGGAACCAATTAGGTTCGTAAGACGAGGTATGACTGTAATCCGTGCAACGAAAAAACCCCGCAAAAACCCGCTGCCGCCCGGCTGTCACCTTTTGAAACAGCCAGGGGCCTTCCCACCATCCTCCTGAACCCGAACGCCAAACCCGAACTTCCGGGTTCGGCATTCGGGAGGCCGCTGAGAAGCCTCCCTGGCTGCTTTAAAAGGTGACAGCTGGGCGGCGGGGCTTCTCGGCGGCCTCCCGAACGCCAAACCCAGAAGTTCGGCAAAAGTTCGGGTTCAGGAAGCCGCTGAGAAGCCCCGCCGCCCAGCTGTCACCTTTTAAAACAGCCGGGGGGTTCCCAGCATCCTCCTGAACCTGAACGCCAAACCCGAACTTCCGGGTTTGGCATTCGGGAGGCCGTCGAGAAGCCCCGCCGCCCAGCTGTCACCTTTTAAAATAGCAAGGGGGCTTCCCAGCATCCTTCTGATCCCAAACACCAAACCCAAATTTCCGGCTTCGGCGTTCGGGAGGTTGCCGAGAAGTCCCCTGGCTGTTTAAAAAGATGACAGCCGGGCGGCGGGGCTTCCCAGTGGCCTCCCGAACGCCAAACCCTAAACAAGGAGAGAAGCAACTTAGAACTATGGAGAAATTTTCTGACAGTTAGAACAATTAATCAGTGGAACAACCTACTTCGCCCTTCATTCCTCCACTCTAAACAGAATACCCTACGAATCAAGACTTACAATCCTGGATCTTGAAACCATAGAACTACAACGCCTAAAACACGATCTAAAAATTGGCTACAAGATTATATGCTACAACGCCCTGCCTGTCAAAGACTACTTCAGCTTCAACCACAACAACACAAGAGCATGCAACAGATTCAAGCTTAATATTAACTGCTCCAAACCTGACTGTAAAAAATATGACTTTAGCAATCAAATTGTCGAAGCGTGGAACTCACTACCAGACTCCATAGTATCATCTCCTAACCCCCAACACTTTACCTTTAGACTATCTACAGTTGATCTCACCAGGTCCCTAGGAGGTCAGTAAGGGGTGTACATAAGTGCACCAGAGTGCCTACTGTCCCCTGTCCTATAGTCTCTCCTATATCTCCTATATCTTCTCTTGTATCTCTTCTATCTTTTCTATCCCGTATATCTCTTCTATCTCTTCTATCTCTTCTATCTTTTCTGCTATTCTCTCTAGTTATATTTTACTCCTATATTTTCTCTTCTATTCTTTCTTTAATACATTCTACTTGAATATATATATATATAACCTTCATTGTGTATTATTGTGTATTGGACAAAACAAATAAATACAATAAGTAAATAAACATCCCTCAAGTGCTTAGGAGCCAATGAACTGAAGCACCTGTGAGCTTGGATTGTTAGGTTCAAGGATGTCTAACAATATATGACACCCTAACAACTTGTATACATTACACTTATCCCAAGATTGCCATTGTCAAAATCTGTTCTTCTGCTTTAAACAATTCAGCATCCCAGACATTGGTCCTTTGCTGTGACTCTCCTCTTTGACTGCATCCATAGAATCAACCATCATCCAAGGAAGATATCAATATTTTACTTGCTATGGGTAAATCATTATTGCATAATGGGCCAATTCTTAACCCTGCTGTTCTGTTCGAAAAAAACTCCCTAATCTTATGTTCGGGTCACATACGACCCGGACCGAAAACTCTTCATTTGAAGTGCTTATGTTTGGTCAATTTGAAAACTTTTTTCACTTGGAAAGTAGTCTGAACATTTCTGCACACAATGATATGAAAATTGAAATGAAAAAAGTAATTCTTATTGGTTTATTTTGCGGATATAATGCATCCCCCCCCCCGTTTTTGTGATTTTTTTTCAATTTATGGATAGTTTTGCTTGCAAAATCCATTCTATTTTACTAAAGTTGGTGTGGGATTGGTAGCTTGAACATTTCTGAACATAATGATATGAAAATTGAACTGGAAAAAGTGATGCATATTGGTTTATTTTGTTGATGAAATGCATGCCCCCCCTTTTTTAAAATAGTCTTCACTTTATGGATAGTTTTGCTAGCGAAATACATTCTATTTTACTAAAGTTGGTGTGGGATTGGTAGCTTGAACATTTCTGAACATAATGATATGAAAATTGAACTGGAAAAATTGATGCATATTGGTTTATTTTGCACATAAATGTATGCCTCCCCCCGTGTTCAATTATTTCAATTTATATAAAAATTATGCTGTTAATTTCAAACTTACATACTTTTTTTTAGTAAAATGGATTTGTTTCATAAAATTAGTTCTCTGGCTACAATGTGGTTGATTTTCAAAAGGATATTCCAAATATTTCTAGCCAAATATGTATAAAAAGTGACAATAATGGCACACAGCAAGGCCGAGGGGGGTTGGCCCTTTTGTGGCAAAAATAAACCAATAAGAACCATTTTTTCCAGTTCATTTATATTTTTCTTATATTCAGAAATGTTCAATTTAGTTTATCAAACCTTTTGGGGGAAAATTCCTTAGGGATTTGTAGCCTTAAAAAATAGAAATTGACACGAAATTCAGAAAGGATGGGGGGAGGGGCTTTTTGATAAAAATAAAAATATAAGTCTCAATTTTTCCAGTTAAATTTTCATATCATTATGTTCATAAATGTTCAAACTAGTTTTCCAGTTGAAAAAGATTTCAAAAAGATCAAATTCAAGTACCTAAAAAAATTATTTTTGGTCCGGTCACATACGAACAGAAACAGACTCAAAGTGATGATTTTTTTTGCCCAGAAAACAATTAGCCACTACCCCAAAAATATTTTTTGATGATCAGCATTGTTAAATTGAGTAAATGAATGCCTAAGATTTTAAAAAATATTTCGGATTTGGAGCATAAAAAAATAAAAAGTGAAAATGGTTGCAAGCAGCCGAGGGGGGGGGGAGGCCTTATTTCTGATTTTAAAAAACCAATAAGAATCATTTTTTTCAGTTCCTTTATATTTTTCTTATATTCAGAAATGTTCAAACTACCAATCCCACACCAACTTTAGTAAAATAGAATGGATTTTGCAAGCAAAACTATCCATAAATTGAAAAAAAATCACAAAAACGGGGGGGGGGCATGCATTATATCCGCAAAATAAACCAATAAGGATTAATTTTTTCATTTCAATTTTCATATCATTGTGTGCAGAAATGTTCAGACTACTTTCCAAGTGAAAAAAGTTTTCAAATTGACCAAACATAAGCACTTCAAATGAAGAGTTTTTGGTCCGGGTCATATGTGACCCGAACAGAAGATTAGGAAGTTTTTTTGCCCAGCAAAAACTAAGGCCCCCCCCCCCCCAAAAAAAATTCTCATAGAGAGAACCCATGAAATGATGAAAAGTCATGAAATTTCAAGTTTCAGATATGCAGGGAAAATTTTTTACAGGGACTCAAACGTGGCTTCAGGTCACATACGACCCGAACAGAACAGCAGTTAAACCAACATCAGTTCTTAAATAGTTTTCACAAAAGTCAGATGTCCAAATGCCAGCTCTATGTTGGTTGAGGCAGGCAGGATTCCCTTGGGTACCATTTGTTGGGGGACAAGGGAAAAGGAGGGTTTTGCCCTCCCTTTCTGCTCAAGATCCCCATGGACAATTGGTGAACCACTGTGTGACACAGAATGCTGGACTCGATGGGCTTTGGCCCGATTCAGCATGGCTCTTCTTATGTTCTTATGTTTTAAAGTTAATCACTTTTCCCCATAATAAATGAATTAAAACATCTCCCAATGTCTAGTTATTAAGAAATCTGTTTCCAGAGGGGCGATTTTAAAATACAATAATTTGTATTTTGTTGTTTTTTCCATTCTAACTTAGCAGTTGGCACTTCCTTATATTCATCTACAATACATATGTACTGTATGTATATAGTTGCCCAACTGCTCTCTTTCTATGCCAGATTGAAATTATAAGCAACTTTGTTTCTCCCTGAAAAGAAACAGACAAAAGTCTGAGAGGTCTAATCAGTATACAACAGCTTGTATTAGGTGTCTAGTAGTATTAGGAAAGCAATGGCTTAATTATTAGCTGGACTCAGACAAGAGCAACAGACAGTCCAATAAAAACCAATAATTACCTTCCAGTCATTCATTCAGGCAGCGCTCTGGACAACCTCTGGTCTTTTGGAATGAGGAAATAGAAGCAGAAGTTGCAAAAGAAAGCTGGTGAGTGGAACACGTTTGAATGTTATCGGCTTTTTGTTTTGCTCTTTGTTTTATTTCTAATTGAGACAACTTATTCCATTGTAAATTTTTCTTTAAAAGTATTCCCGCTTGCCTAGATAAGAGAGAGGCAAACTGAGGCAATAGAATTAATTTGGGGAGACTATACTTGACTCTAATGGGAATAGTTGTGGCTATCATATTGGGCCATAAATAGCTTTTGAGAAGGGTCAGTTGTAACTTTGGTCATTAAGTAACCCAGTTGATGACTGCATTGTAATCTAGATCAGTGTTTCCCAACCTTGGCAACTTGAAGATATCTGGACTTCAACTCCTAGAATTCTGGGAGTTGTGCATTTCTGCACACAATGATATGAAAATTGAAATGAAAAAAGTAAATCTTATTGGTTTATTTTGCGGATATAATGCATGCCCCCCCCCCGTTTTTGTGATTTTTTTTCAATTTATGGATAGTTTTGCTTGCAAAATCCATTCTATTTTACTAAAGTTGGTGTGGGATTGGTAGTTTGAACATTTCTGAATATAAGAAAAATATAAAGGAACTGAAAAAAATGATTCTTATTGGTTTTTTAAAATCAGAAATAAGGCCTCCCCCCCCCCCTCGGCTGCTTGCAACCATTTTCACTTTTTATTTTTTTATGCTCCAAATCCGAAATATTTTTTAAAATCTTAGGCATTCATTTACTCAATTTAACAATGCTGATCATCAAAAAATATTTTTGGGGTAGTGGCTAATTGTTTTCTGGGCAAAAAAAATCATCACTTTGAGTCTGTTTCTGTTCGTATGTGACCGGACCAAAAATAATTTTTTTAGGTACTTGAATTTGATCTTTTTGAAATCTTTTTCAACTGGAAAACTAGTTTGAACATTTATGAACATAATGATATGAAAATTTAACTGGAAAAATTGAGACTTATATTTTTATTTTTATCAAAAAGCCCCTCCCCCATCCTTTCTGAATTTCGTGTCAATTTCTATTTTTTAAGGCTACAAATCCCTAAGGAATTTTCCCCCAAAAGGTTTGATAAACTAAATTGAACATTTCTGAATATAAGAAAAATATAAATGAACTGGAAAAAATGGTTCTTATTGGTTTATTTTTGCCACAAAAGGGCCAACCCCCCTCGGCCTTGCTGTGTGCCATTATTGTCACTTTTTATACATATTTGGCTAGAAATATTTGGAATATCCTTTTGAAAATCAACCACATTGTAGCCAGAGAACTAATTTTATGAAACAAATCCATTTTACTAAAAAAAAGTATGTAAGTTTGAAATTAACAGCATAATTTTTATATAAATTGAAATAATTGAACACGGGGGGAGGCATACATTTATGTGCAAAATAAACCAATATGCATCAATTTTTCCAGTTCAATTTTCATATCATTATGTTCAGAAATGTTCAAGCTACCAATCCCACACCAACTTTAGTAAAATAGAATGTATTTCGCTAGCAAAACTATCCATAAAGTGAAGACTATTTTAAAAAAGGGGGGGCATGCATTTCATCAACAAAATAAACCAATATGCATCACTTTTTCCAGTTCAATTTTCATATCATTATGTTCAGAAATGTTCAAGCTACCAATCCCACACCAACTTTAGTAAAATAGAATGGATTTTGCAAGCAAAACTATCCATAAATTGAAAAAAAATCACAAAAACGGGGGGGGATGCATTATATCCGCAAAATAAACCAATAAGAATTACTTTTTTCATTTCAATTTTCATATCATTGTCTAGAGGGCCTAGATTTCAACCTATATCAGTGATAACAAACCTATGGCACGTGAGCCATAGGTGGCATGTGGAGTCATATTGGAGGGCATGTGAGGTATGACGCTATGTCAGCTCCATGCACATGAGTTGGCTAGCCAACTGATTTTCAACCTTAGAGAAGGCTGTTTCGTCCTCCAGAATCTTCAGGGAAGCTTCCTTGAAGCCCCAGAGTGTGAAAAATAACCCAACAGGCAAATTGGAAGTTTGGAAAAACAGACTTCCGGTTTGCCTGCTGTGCTGTTTTTCACCCTCCAGAGGCTTCAGGGAAGCTTCCTGGAACTCCGGAGTGTAAAAAAAAACACAACGGACAAACCGGAAATCCCTTTTTCTAAATTTCCAGTTTGTCTTTTTTAACTGATCCAGGCTTCAGTGAAGCCTGTGCGCATACGAAGGGGGCAAAGCAGGTGGGATGTGCATGCATGGGGGGTGGGGTGGAAGGAATGGGTTTGGGCACATGCCCATGTGCTAGTATATGCACACACACCCTTTTGGCATGTGAACAAAAAAAAAAGTTCTCCAGCACTTGTCTATATTTAATATTGGAATATTTATAGAAAAGATTGTACAATATTCCTTTTTTTCTTAAAGAGGAAGCACACTAAGAGCACAACACTATGTCTGTTTGCTCAGATTGACTCCAACCATATGGATTCAAATGTTTGTTTCTTCCTCTGAGACATTTGAATTGGAATCAAAACACAGAAATACTGTTGGAAGCATAAAAAGTTCAAAGTGCAGTTATTGATTTCAAGAAACCCTATCAGAGCTCAACAGCTGAAAGTACATTATTGAGGATCATCTGATTAGATATAGGATCTTTCCAAACACTCTGTCTTCACTTGATCTACCTTTTCAATCTTGTTTTCTCTCTCCCCAAGTTATAAGGACGTGGCAATGGCCTCCTCTTCATCTTTACAGCATTTTGAACTTCAAAGAGCACTTTTACTAAATCAGAAGTGAATGCAATGAAAGAAAAGCAAAGTCTGAAGAAAAAGGGATGCAAGATACAGTACCTATTACAAAGTAACCATTTCCAGTCCATTTCTCCTGCAAGATCAGTGAGATGTTATCTTTATTTCGAACAGGCAACAGTATAGATTGATGAAACTGGATGGTTTTGCAACTCAGATAGCAAGCTGCATAAGGCAACAAATAAATAAATAATCATGATTGGAAGCTGCTGGGCTTAATTTTCAGTGATTAAGCTATCTGTATTCTCAAGCACATTCCTTCCCCAATAAAAGTTTTTCGTGTGTAATTTTTCAATGTATACTTTTTTTTTACCTCCAGTTTTTGCCTGATGGACAGATGATAAGTAAGAAAGGCCTGTCAAAACCAAGCTAAATAGTTTGGTGTTGAGGAAAGCTGATGAAATCTATTCCTGGGTGTGATCCACATAGCCAATTACATGCTCTTGCAAAAACAAATTCTATAATAAACTGTTTGCTGATTCACTTCATGACTCTGCATGTTTTTGACTGGTGAACCTGTTTCTTGCACTCCTTTTTCAGTTTAGGAAATCATGTTTTTCCTTTAAACCAAAACCATTTATTTTAATGTGCAAAAGTTAGCCCTTTTGGCAGGGGTGGGTTCCAATGTTTTTTTACTACCATTCTGTGGGCCTGGCTTGATGGCCATGTGACTGAGCAAAAGTGAGTGAGAGTGGCTTTGCAGTCATGTGACTCGGTCCGGTGGCTTGGGGATCATGTGACTAGGTGGTCATGTGCCTGGGTGGGCATGGCCAATTTGACATCACCCATGTAAAGAGTTAGGGTACCTGGCCTCTTCTCACCTCAAAGGCCTCAATGAGATACAATTTCCCTGTCTATTTACTACTACTGAACATCCCAAATATACTATTTAATCCAATGTATATATGCCATATGTGTACATACTGTACATATTACTCACAGGCACACAAAAAGATAATTATCCACTATATATATTTTATATCTATGCACGCACACACACACACCTCTAAAACTACGCATTCAATCTCACTTACTACATTTGGAAAAATGCACTCAGAGTCCACTTTCTGCCACACATTTAACAATAACTTCTGTACATTAAAACATTACACATGCCTTCAGATGTTCTTCCCTAGCTTGCACATGACTATTAGAGCCAGGAAATGTCATGATTGAGTAAAATATGGTGAAATTGACTTAACAACACTTGCTTAGCAACCAAAATTTTGATCTCAATTGTCATAAATGAAAGACCTTCCTGTGCACAGCAGTCTGCCTTCCTCTGCACAGCAGTCTGCCTTCCTCTGCACAGCAGTCTTGTCCTAGTAAACTCCTTTTCCTTTGTGGCAATTTTCCTCCCTGTTAGAGGCACCAAAATAATCCAGACAATGTAAGGTTTTCTCCTGCTGCACAGGGTTGGACTAGATGACTTCTGAGATATCTTCCAGCCCTGAATTGCTGTGCTGTTTCAAAGGGTTTTCTGAAGCCATGCCTATTGGCAAGATTCCTTCCTTCCTTCCTTCCTTCCTTCCTTCCTTCCTTCCTTCCTTCCTTCCTTCCTTCCTTCCTTCCTTTCTCTTTCTTTTTTCTTTCTTTTTCTTTCTTTTTCTTTCTTTCTCTCTTTTTCTTTCTTTCTATTGTTCTTTTTCTTTCTTCCTTTCTTTCTCTCTTTCGTTCTCTCTTTCTTTCTATTGTTCTCTTTCTCTCTCTTTCTCTCTTTTTCTTTATCTTCTTTTCCTTCCTTCCTTCCTTCCCCCCCTCTGTCTCTCTCTGTCTCTCTATCTCTCTCTTTCTCCCTCTCTCCCTTCTTTTCTCCCTTTCTGTGAAGAACCCCTGAAGGTCTTCGGTAGCAAGAAAAAACACACAGATGTTTTGAAACTGAGAACCTAGCCGTTGGTCATCAGGCATTCTTAGAGCTGTTGATTAGCTTAGAACGATAGTTTCCTGCACCTGTGAGTGTTTCTTTCTCCATTTTGGGCCTAGCAACCTTTCCTACAGCTCCCTGGAAACCAAAAGATGCAGCACCTTCCACATCCTGTTTTGGGCCTAGCAAGCCTTTCTACTGACCCGGGGAGCCAAAAGGGGTGTGGGAGGGGTGCTACATCTCCACAGGCCCCATATTGGGCCTAGCAAGCCTTTCTACAACTTTGGGAGCCAAAAGTGGTGTGTGAGGGGTACTACATCGCCACAGGCCCCATTTTGGGGCTAGCAAACCTTTCTACAGACCCTGGGAGCCAAAAGGGTGTGTGAGGGGTGCTACATCTCCACAGGCCCCATTTTGGGCCTAGCAAGCCTTTCTACAGACCCAAAAGGGGAGTGTGGGGGGACTCCGCAACCCCCCATGCCCTAGCAAACCCTCCTACAACCCCTGGGAGCCCAAGGAGGTGAGGGGGGCACTCCCACACACACCATGATGGGGTGTACGCAGTGGGGTAGCGAAAATGGAACTCCACCCCAGAGTACCCAATTTGCATTGAAAGATGTTGAAAGAATATGCAGGGCATCCTACATAAGCCACAGTGTGGTAGTAAAAATTTTGGTAGCCCTTCAATGGGCCTAGCAAGCCTTCTTTCAGGGGTGGGTGTGAAAAAGAACTCCGGAGTGTGAAAAAGAACTCCGGAGTGTGAAAAAGAACACAAGGGACAAACGGGAAATCCCTTTTTCTAAATTTCCAGTTTGTCTTTTTTAACTGATCCAGGCTTCAGCGAAGCCTGTGCGCATACGTAGGGGGCAGAGTAGGTGGGATGTGCATGCATGTGGGAGGGAGAAGGAATGGGTTTGGGCAGATGCCCAAGTGCTAGCATATGCACACACACCCTTTTGGCATGTGAACAAAAAAACAAAGTTCTCCAGCACTTGTCTATATATTAAATATTGGAATATTTATAGAAAAGATTGTACAATATACCTTTTTTTCTTAAAGAGGAAGCAGACTAAGAGCATAACACTATGTCTGTTTGCTCAGATTGACTCCAACCATACGGATTCAAATGTTTGTTTCTTCCTTTGAGTCATTGGAATCAAAACATAGAAATACTGTTGGAAGCATAAAAAGTTCAAAGTGCACCAAAGAGTTATTGATTTCAAGAAACCCTATCAGAGCTCAACAGCTGAAAGTACATTATTGAGGGTCATCTGATTAGATATAGGATCTTTCCAAACACTCTGTCTTCACTTGATCTACCTTTTCAATCTTGTTTTCTCTCTCCCCAGGTTTTAAGGACGTGGCAATGGCCTCCTCTTCATCTTTACAGCATGCTTTTATTTTTCTACTCCTGGGCAGCCTCAGGATTTTAGCCCTCGACAAATATACCGCAGCAGTATATGAACATGGAGTCATACAGGCAAAATCCACATTGAAGCCTGTTTCCTCTGAAGAGGCCTTAAAATTGATGAACCAAAACATAGAGATCTTAGAAGATGCCATCCAAAAAGCAGCAAAGCAGGTACTACTAGCTAATATGCATTTGTTGGTAAAATGGTTGTCCTGCAAGGGAAGGAGCTTTACCTTTATTTCTTTTGACAGGGAGCACATATCATTGTGACCCCAGAAGATGGCATATATGGATTTTTCTTCACCAGAGAGACCATTTATCCTTACCTTGAGGACATCCCAGATCCACAGGTCAACTGGATTCCGTGTACTGATCCTGAAAGGTATCTTGTGCTTTACTTTTGTGTAGTCTCAGTTTAAAGGTATTTGAACGTGGTAGCCTTCTCTTAGGTTTGTCTTTTAGTATTACAATGTTCACCCTGAATTGGGCAATGTGTCTTGAAGGAAGAAATGACAGTTCCATTGCTGCATGCCATTTAGACATCCATTAGACCTCACCTGTTACCATCTGTATATACCGGTATCCTCCAGATAAATTGAGCTATAGTCTTCATCGACCCTGACCAGCATGGCAATATGTTGTTTCTTGCTTACTATCTATCTATCTATCTATCTATCTATCTATCTATCTATCTATCTATCTATCTATCTATCTATCTATCTATCTATCTATCTATCTATCTTACAACATTAATAAAAATACAATATTAATAATACAAAGCGATAAAAAGAAGTCGAACTTTATCTAAAACTAAAACATTATCTAAAACTAAAACCCCATAAAAAATATTTTAAAAGGCAGTCACAATCATAAACATGTACACCATTCATAGAATTGGCCATCAAGGATGTAAATTTATAGTCCCCAGGCCTGCCGACAAAGCCAGTACGGACATCGGGCGGAACTTGGTTCCATAAAGCCGGGACAGCCACAGATACTTGTTTGTTTGTTTCTCACACTTTTTTTTTAATCACCCTTTGACCTCAGAGAGGGGTTCTAGAATACAATTTAACCAATAAAATGAATAATTAAAAATAATAATATTATTTTAAAAACAATATATAAAACAATTACAAATTACAAAAAATTGGAGAATATGCCAATATCTGTCAGATACATAGATGGATTTAATCTAAACTGAAATAATTGTTAGCAATTATTGTTGTTGTTGTTGTTGTTGTTGTTGTTGTTGTTATTATTATAATTATTATTAATTACTGGTAGATTTGTATGCCGCCCTTCTCCGTAGACTCGGGGTGGCTCACAGCAATAACAAGAACAATATACGGTAACAAATCTAATAATTAAAAAAACTAAATAATTAAAAAAACCTTATTTAAAATAAAACATACAGTCAAACATACCATGCATAAAATATATAGGCCGGGGGAGATGTCTCAATTCCCCCATGCCTGACTGCAAAGGTGGGTCTTAAGACATTTACGAAAGGCAATGAGGGTGGGTGCAATCCTAATCTCCGGGGGGAGCTGGTTCCAAAGGGTCGGGGCCACCACAGAGAAGGCTTTTCTCCTGGGTCCCACCAGCCGACATTGTTTAGTCGATGGGACCCAGAGAAGACCCACTCTGTGGGACCTAACTGGTCGCTGGGATTCGTGCGGCAGAAGGCGGTCCCGGAGATATTCTGGTCTGATGCCATGAAGGGCTTTATAGGTCATAACCAACACTTTGAATTGTGACCAGAAACTGATCGGCAACCAATGCAGACTGCGGAATGTTGGTGTAACATGGGCATACTTAGGGAAGCCCATGATTGCTCTCGCAGCTGCATTCTCCACGATCTGAAGTTTCTGAACATTCTTCAAAGGTAGCCCCATGCAGAGAGCGTTACAGTAGTCGAACCTCGAGTGGATGAGGGCATGAGTGACTGTGAGCAGTGACTCCCGGTCCAGATAGGGCCGCAACTGGCGCACCAGGCGAACCTGGGCAAACGCCCCCCTCGCCACAGCTGAAAGATGTTTCTCTAATGTGAGCTGTGGATTGAGGAGGACGCCCAAGTTGCGGACCCTCTCTGAGGTGGTCAGAGAGTCCCCCCTCAGGGTAATGGGTGGACAGATGGGATTGTCCTTGGGAGGCAAGACCCACAGCCACTCCGTCTTATCAGGGTTGAGTTTGATACAATACAATACAATAATTAGGGCCTGAACACATATTTATAGCAAACTTTCTCCATAGTGCTCAGGCAATGCATCGAATCTCTGCTTCTGTTTTTATAACCACTCAAAGAATAGGATGGAAAATGATATCTGCTTCAAAATTCCCCAAAACGTTCGCAACAAAATGCAAATTTAAATTTAAGCCAGCATCAGATATGCCAAGCTATGCATATGCATCCATTGCAGTCATTCATTCCCATTTTTAAGTATGTTATTCTCATAGTTAACTCTGCTTGCTAAGGTGTTCAGTTGAAGAGTTTTAGCTACACTTGAAATGCTTAACTTTTCAAGTGCAGCTAAAGACAGTTAACTGCTTCCATGAAACTCAGTATGAATCGCAAAGAAATTTTTTCCTTCAAAACTTGCTGCTCCAAAGAAAAGCGCAAGCAATGCATTGGCAGAACCAGCTACATCTAGTTTCTTACCCATCCTAATCTCTTGAAGACACCTTAAGAAACCAGGCATTTTTTATTTATTTATTTATTTATTTATTTATTTATTCATTTGTCCAATACACAAGTACATAGGAAGAAAATAGACATGTGATAATATAAAAAGAG
The DNA here is from genome assembly GCF_031021105.1 of Erythrolamprus reginae. Lineage (NCBI taxonomy): Eukaryota > Metazoa > Chordata > Lepidosauria > Squamata > Dipsadidae > Erythrolamprus > Erythrolamprus reginae. Next base: position 312,014,520 of record NC_091950.1, on the reverse strand, counting down.
TGAAAGTGGGCTTAGAGGAGAGGAAATATGACAGGAAGAGAATATATAAGCTAGGTGAGAGAAAGGAAAGACAATTGGACAGGGGACGAAAGGCACACCAGTGCACTTATGTACACCCCTTACTGGCCTCTTAGGAATCTGGAGAGGTCAATTGTGGAGAGTCTGAGGGAGAAGTGTTGGGGGTTAGGGGTTGACACAATTGAGTCCGGTAATGAGTTCCACGCTTCGATAACTCGATTGTTGAAATCATATTTTTTACAGTCAAGTTTGGCGCGGTTCGTATTGAATTTGAATTTGTTGCATGCTCTTGTGTTGTTGCAGTTGAAGCTGAAGTAGTCATTGACTGGTAGGATATTGCAGCATATGATCTTGTGGGCAATACTCAGATCGTGTTTTAGACGCCGTAGTTCTAGGCTTTCTAGGCCTAGGATTGTAAGTCTATTTTCGTAGGATATTCTGTTTCGAGTGGAGGAGTGAAGGGCTCTTCTGGTGAAATATCTTTGGACATTTTCAAGGGTGTTGATGTCTGAGATGTGGTATGGGTTCCAGACAGATGAGCAGTAGTCTAAGATGGGTCTGGCAAAAGTTTTGTAGGCTCTTGTGAGTAGAGTGAGATTGCCTGAGCAGAAGCTACGTAGGATCAGGTTAACAACTCTAGAGGCTTTTTTGGCGATATTGTTGCAGTGGGCTTTAGCACTTAGGTCATTCGATATTAGTATTCCAAGGTCTTTAACAGAATGTGGGTTAGCCGTGAGTGGTTGTTTATTCAGTTCGTATGTGCGGTTAGGATTCTTTTTGCCAATATGGAGGATAGAGCATTTGTTGGTTGATATTTGAAGTAGCCAGGTGTTAGACCAGTTTGAGACAAAGTCCAGGTTTTTCTGGAGGGTGAGTGTATTATCAGTGGTGCTGAAAAGTTTCACATCATCGGCAAAAAGAACACAGTTGCTTTCAATATGGTCACAGAGATCATTGATGTAGAGAATGAAGAGGGTAGGACCTACTACGCTTCCCTGGGGACCGCCGCATATGACAGGGGTGGGGGTGGAGATGGCGCTACCAATTTTGACAATTTTTTGCCTATTTGACAGGAATGCAGTAATCCAGTTGTGGAGTTGTCCTGAGATGCCATAGGATTTGAGTTTTAGGAGTAGTTTGTCGTGGACCACTGAGTCGAAGGCTTTGCAGAAGTCTATATAAATTGTATCAATGGATTTGCCTTGGTCGAGGAGGGTAGTCCAAATGTTTTTGCAATGAAGTAGTTGTAGGTTGCAGGATAGTTTCTTTCTGAATCCAAATTGTTTGTTTGAGAGTAGGTTATTAGAAGGGTCTCCTTTTTTGAAAATGGGGATGACTATTGCTTTTGACCATAGCTTGGGGAGCGTGCTGGTCCTGAAGGAATTTTGGAAGATGATGCTTAGGGGTTCAGCAAGAGCAGAAGAAAGTTTCCTTAGGAAGTATGCACAGAGACCGTCTGGTCCGGTAGATAGGGAGGGTTTGAGGTCACGGATTGCTTTTTCTACATTGTCTACAGTGAAGACAATTTGAGTTAGGTTTTTTAGTGGGTTAGAGGTGCGATTTGCGAAGATGGGGCAAGAACCATTGCTTTTGACAAAAACAGAGCCGAAAAAAGAGTTGAAGAGGTTGGCCTTGGTTGGGTCATCATGGTATTCTTTGTTATTGGGACCTACGAGTGGTGGAATAGGTCTGGAGTCATTGAGTTTGTTGTTGACGAAGTTATAGAAAGCACGGTTAGACTTGGTGCGAAGGAGGCTTTCCTCTTGCTTGCTGTGGTAGTTGAGGCATTCTGCTCTTATTCTTTGGCATATGCTTTTGTAGCGGACTTTAAAGTTGGTTACTGGGCTTTTTTTGTTTCTATGCCAAAGGGATTTTTTTTTGGTTTGTAGTTTCTTTATCGAGACAGGTATGTTATTTTTTTGTTTGCCTCTGGAAGAAGTGAGTGGCACGGGTAGTTCGATAAGCCTTTTGATTTGGAGTAAAAACATATTGTAGAGATCATCAGTTGTGATGCAGTTAGAGAACAAGTATTGCCAGTTAAGGATTGAGAGATAGTTGGCTTTCCTGAAAATGTACGTAGGCGCCGCATACTTCAGGTGAGTGTTTAGATGATGTAGGTTGAGGTTGAAGTTGATCGTGCTGTGGTCGCTGTTGGAGAAGGGTTCTTTTGTGTGCAGTCCATAGATAGCACTTTTGCTGTTGCAGAATATGAGATCGAGACAGTTGTTGAGTCTGGTGTTGTTTGATACTAATTGTTCTAGTCCTAGGCTGGTGACGGCATTATAGATGGCGGTATGTATAGGTTCAGTGGAGCATTCGTTTAGTGACCAGTTGATATGTGGTAGGTTGAGGTCACCAAGGAAGATAATGGGATGGGGGCAGGAGGTTGCCCAAGTTAGGAGGGAGGTTAGTTTAGTTGCATGGGTGATGTCGTAGTTTGGAGCTCTGTAGCACAGAAGGAAACGGAGTGTAGTGTTGAGGGAAATGTCACAAACTAGGCTTTCAGGGAGAATGAGATCTTGTGTAGCTTGAATGTTTTTTAGGTTTAGTGAGCTTTTGTAGAATATGGCTACACCACCCCCTCTGCGGGAGTCGCGGTCTGCATTTTGTCTGCATTTTGCCCCTCACTTAGCAACTAGGTATTGTCATTTCCCCCACCCCTGCTACATTTTAATGCCTTGATCAAAAACACATTTTGGCACAAGGAAAAGGCAGCATTTGGCAACCCAACATAATTTGGCAAAAAAAAAGGAAGTCTTGAGGACAGAATCTCATTTAACAGAGAAAAGCAAAGCAAAAGCAATCCCCCCTGGAAGGAGGGGGGATGGTGTCTCTTAAAAGCCAGAATTTTTTAACAGAATGAAATTATTTTTGATTACCAAGTGTTTATCATACCCATTTCTTATAAAAGCCACCAAGACCATAATTTTTAATGTTTTATCCTTTTTAGAATGGTTTTAAATTAATTATCTATATTAATTGGATTTAGACATGTTATTGTATATTGTTTTTTATTGATGTGTTGTGAGCTGCCCCGAGTCCATGGAGAGGGGCAGCATACAAGTCAATTAAGTAAATAAGTAAATAAGTAAATAAGTAAATAAGTAAATAAGTAAATAAGTAAATAAGTAAATAAATAAATAACTTATGAAAAGGATAGAACACATTTGCAAGTGTTTGTCTTTTTTATTAAGAAAAAGTCTGGGAGGAAGAGGAGAAGGAGGAGACAGAGAGAGAGTGAGTAGGTAGAGGTAGATAGGTCATGATTGTTTAGATGGGGATAGATAAATTAAATAAATACAGTAACTTAACTGGTTTTGTTTAATCTCTGCCCTTATCAGCAGTGGGTTGCTCCCAGTTCGGCCCACTTTTAAGAAGAACCAGCGTTAGAAGGCACCACCCACCCACCTGGAACGTTGTGAGAGTGTGTGAACTGGTAGTAAAGGGTTTTAGAACCCACTATTGGCCCTGATGTGTGTTTAAAGTCTCATTGCTGAAAATAGCTGGTCAGGAAAGGGAGCAATTTGGAGTGGGGAAGAAACTGGAAATATTGGTTACATTATTTAAGCTATTATTTGCTTATCTGTATTTTATTAAATAAACTATAATTTGATGATTAAGGCTGCATAGATTATGATTTACAAATTACAGTTATGGATTCACACAATATCAAACAAATAACTTTATAAATTGCATGTTGTACATTTATAAACAACCTACTAAATTATATCATTGTTACTTCAACGTATCTCTCAGTAGAGTTACCAAAAGGATTCAATTCATCTTTTCCCCAGTGATCTGGTGTTCCACTGACTGAGAGCACCATATTACTTGCCGTATCTTTTCCTCTTCAGTGAAAAAAACATCTTCCTGAATCAATTTCAAATAGAAATACAGTGATACCTCGTCTTACGAACTTAATTTGTTCCGTGACCAAGTAGAAAAGTTCATAAGAAGAAGCAATTTTCCCCATAGGAATCAATGTAAAAGCAGATAATGTGTGCAATCCCATCCCAAAAGACACCCCTTTTGCCGTGCACCGCTGGGAAACCCCACCTCCGGACTTCCGTTGCCAGCCGAAGTACCTGTTCTTGCATTGCTGGGATCTCCCTGAGCCTTCCCTCGCTGGGATTGAATGCAGCGAAAGCAGAAATGAAGGGAATCCCAGTGAGGGGAGGCTCAGGGAAATCCCAGCAATGCAAGAATGGGCGCTTTGGCTGATAACGGGTCTGGAGGTGTGGATTCCCAGTGAGGGGAGGTTCAGGGGAATCCCATCACTTTGGCTGACGACGGAAGTCCAGAGGCGGGGCATCCCAGCTGCAGCGGCTTGGGTTCGTAAGGTGAAAGTAGTTCAGAAGGAGGCAAAAAAATCTTAAACACTGGGTTCGTATTATGAAAAGTTCGTATGAAGAGGCGTTCGTAAGATGAGATATCACTGTATAGCTGGAAGGAAAAAGATTTCACAGCATGTAAAGCTCACCTTCTCCAATAATCATAATTCTTTTCTTCTTCTATTTTGTATTTTAAAAGAAATAACCTTGCTACTGATTTGTTGCCTGCTTTGGTGTCTCTTTCTGTATTACATCCTCCAACATGGAGATAAGTTAGTAGAATTTAATTGTACTAATTCTTCAGTTCTGTGACCTTCACATTTAGATTTGGACCTGCTCCAGTCCAAAAAAGACTGAGCTGTTTGGCCAGGGACAATTCAATCTATGTGGTTGCCAATATGGGTGATAAGAAGAATTGTAGTTATATAGACCCAAAGTGCCCCCACGATGGCCACTATCAATACAACACAAATGTTGTGTTTGATTCAGAGGGAAAGCTGGTGGCACGATATCACAAGGTAAGGTTGCAAATTTCATACTTTATTTTTAAGAACTGGTTATTTCTTCATGAACCCCACATAAACATAAGCACATCAGCTTATACGTTAATTTTATTTAGAACACCAGAGGATGAATATGTCCACTATTCCAACTTTGAGATTTCAGAGGGATAACAAATTTCCTATAGCAAATGTGATTTAATATAACAGATATATAGGGTAGAAGAGAATTTTGGGCATCTGGATAAAATGTAGTTCTAACTTGGCAGATCTTCCTTCCTTCCTTCCTTCCTTCCTTCCTTCCCTTTTTTCTCTCTCTTTTTCTTTCTTTATTTCTTTCTCTTTCGTTCCTTCATTCTTTCAATTCTTTATTTTCTCTTTTTAGTTTCCTCTTTTATTACAGAAATGTAGTGTACGTAAAATAATACAAAAGTAAAAATACATTAAAGATAAAAATAAACTTAAAAATGGAAAAGAGAAAAATAAGTAGTATCCACAATCTTAACTCTTCATATTAAATGTGGGAATACTGTAATATTGCTCTGTCTTCTCGTTTTTTACAATACAAAGATATTCCAAAATTGACTAACACACATACTGTCAGGCCGAAGCCATCATGTGGAGTTAGACATTTCAGCCTGTCACGGCATAAGGGGGAATAGGAGGGGTAGTGAGTAGTTAGTGGGAAAATTACTAGACACAACCAAAGATTCCTTTCTTCGAGCCAAGGTCACCATTTGTTCTGCCTCAACTGAAGATAAAAGGAAGTTGATTAACCTCTGCACACGGACTGGCTCTCATGATGAACTTGTGGGTGTGGGGATGTAAGATGAACCTTAACCTAGGTGGGATTCTGGGAAGTATTCAGAATTGAAATTTGATGTCAGCGTTCCAAATAGCACCTGAGAAATAAATCAAGTACCATTCCAATTCTCTCAATCAGCGCTTGATTTATTAACAGAACCATGTTGGTTACGCCATAGCCATTCTGATTCTGAATACTTTATTCTGTACAAAGTTGAATGTGCACAATTGATTGTCAATCAGTTGCTTCCTAAGTGGACAGTTTTATTTCACAGAAGTTTGATTTACTTGGAGTTATATTGTGTTGTTTAAGTGTTCCCTTTATTTTTTTGAGCAGTATACATTATCAATAGGCACAGAAGTTCTGGGAAACCACACAACCAGAATGGAAGTTTTGGAATTTCCACCCCTCTTATTTTAAAATGCATTACAGTGATCCCCCGAGTTTCGCGATCTCGATCATTGCGAAACGCTATATCGCGATTTTTCCACCCGATGACGTCACTCCCTTCCTTTCTCATCTTTCTTTCTCTCTCTCTTTCTCTATCTTGCTTCTTCCTCTCTCACATTCTCTTCCTCCCTCTCTCATCTCTTTCTTTCCTTCTCTCTCTTTCTCTATCTCTCCCCCTCTTGCTCTCGAGCGGCAAGCGAGCAGCCGGGCGGGCGGGCGAACGGGCAAGCGGCAAGCGATCTTGGGGTTTCCCCTTTGCCTGGGCGGCGGGAAGACCCAGGGAAGGTTCCTTCGGCCGCCCAACAGCTGCTGGGCAACGGGGAAACTCCATCTTCGGCTCCTCACTGCTGCCGCGCTGCGGAGCAGATTAGCTGTTGGGCGGCCGAAGGAACTTTCCCTGGGTCTTCCCCGGGTTTTCCCCGCCGCCCACACGCAAACTCCACCATCTGCGCATGTGCGGCCATGGAAAAAGGGGCGCGCATGCGCAGATGGTGTTTTTACTTCCGCACCACTACATCGATTATTGCGAGGGGTCATGGAACGGAACCCTCGCGATAATCGGGGGATCACTGTACACTTTCACCTTCAATTCAAATGACTTATAGGATGCCGTTAAGTTAGAATTGTATTGTTCATACCTTTATTGAAAAACACCTCACCTGTTCCCTAAATGTGTTATCTTTTTAATAGTTTAACCTGTTTGAAGTGGAGCATCAATTTGATTTCCCTAAAGAGCCTGAACTTGTGACCTTCGATACTGCCTTTGGAAAATTTGGCCTCTTCACTTGCTTTGATATTCTTTTCCATGATCCCGCTATAACCCTTGTAACCCAACTCTCTGTGGACACCATTCTTTTCCCAACAGCGTGGATGAACGTCCTCCCACATTTAACTGCTATCGAATTCCATTCGGCTTGGGCCATGGGCATGCGTGTCAATTTTCTGGCAGCTAATACCCATATTCCCATCTATAATATGACAGGTAATGTACTGGTTGAGATAAAAGTTTTGATTGGTGTTTGGTTCTATTCACCAGGCAGTTGAGAACCTCCAGCTGGTTGAACAGTCTTTTCTTTGAGAAATCCTTTAATGCCCACTTGCCAAAATTAAGATATGCTGGTGTCATCCAAGCAGACAGAATTTCATACAAGAGGGAAGGTACTGCCTCACAGTTCCCAGCAGCTGATCAGGGTTGGCCTTCTCGACCAAACAATGTCGGCTGGTGCGACCGCTTGGGAGGGCCTTCTCTGTGGTGGCTCCGGCTCTCTGGAACCAGCTTCCCCCAGAAATCTGTACCGCCCCCACTCTTCTGGATTTCTGGAAACCCTTAAAATCCTGGCTCTGTCAGCAGGCCTGGGGTCGCTGAACAATAGCATCCATCTCCGACCTAGAAGTGATGAATATTTTTTATTATAGGGTTTTTAAAAAATTGTTAACATTGTTTTTATTTACTGTATGCTGCCTAGAGTCTGACAGGAGTTGGGTGGCCTATTAAATTTAATAAATTAAATTAAACTAAAATCAGTGTAGCATACAGAGTACAATCTTATTCTTTCTTTATTGTGCCTCTACAAATAATCTCCAATTAGGTGTGTAAACAGTAATAGCCTATGAATGAAGGTGAATATATATGATCCAAGATAATGTTGCAGGATCCAATCTGGGTTGGTCAATGGGACCAGCAGTTTTGCCCTTCCAGCAAGCCAAATCTCACTCAAGGACACGCACGAGAGCGAGATTTTGGTGATTTTCGACAATATTTTTGCTTCTGCACATGCATAGAAGCAAAAAAAATCACCAAAAATCACTGAAATTTTGCTGTCACATGAGATTTGGCTTCCTGAGCATGCGCAAAAGCCAAATCTTGCACCGATAGGCATGCATACAACTGATGGGCATGTGTGCTTTCATGACAGCTTTTGAGGGTGCTCCAGTAAGAGGTAAGTCAAGCAGCCCATCACTGCCTAGGAGGGGAGGAATTGGTAGTAGAAACAAATAGCCAACAACTTAATAGCCAGTCATTAAACACCCCAATCAGCATCTAAAAATCCACCCCAATCAGCATCTAAATCAGCATCTAAATCAGCATCTAAATCCACCCCAATCAGCATCTAAATCAGCATCTAAATCCACCCCAATCAGCATCTAAAAATCCACCTACAACAGGCACCATTAAATATCACACACAGAACAGCCCAAAGCACACACTCATGCTAGAAAGAATTTCCCTGAGGATGGGTTTCAGTATGAATCCAAAAGCTTGGAAGACAAAACTGCTGGTCCAGGGGCTGATCCTGCAGTAATAGCCAAGTTTCGCTTTGTTTCTTTGAATTACTGATCATAAATAAAAATTTTCTTCAAATTTTTGTTGGAGCCTGGAACTCCACTGGTTTTTTAAGCATAAGATATTGTTATGTACGGACAACTATGAACTGTCAGTGAACAGCAGCAGGGTTCCCTCTAATTTTTTGGGGGGGGTGGGCGGAAAAGTATAGTGACTGGGCGGCACAGAAATAATAAATGAATGAATGAATTAATGAATGAACGAACAAACAAACAAACAAACAAACAAACAAATAAAAAACCCACCCTGTTTTGCCTCAGACAATTTCAAAATAAAATACTGTACTGTGTGTCTATAACAGTGAGCTCATAATAGGGCAACTCTATCAATATCAAAATGCCACTTAAATAGTTGAGCTAGTTTCAAACTAGATTTTGATTTTCTTTCTCTCTTCCTTACTCCCATTCTTTTTCTTTCTCTTTTCCTTCCCCTCTTTTTTCTATCTGTTTCTCTCTCTTCTTCTCTTCCTCTCTCTCTCCTTCGCTCTCACTCTTTCCCTCTCGGCTTCTGGGCAGGTTTCGAAAACTCTGAGTTGATGATGATTTTTAAGTGAGCGATTGCTCACTGCTCAGCTTAGAGGGAACTATGAACCGCAGCCTTCAGGGAAACCCTTAAAAGCAGTTTTCCTGAAGCCTGCCGGCCATTGACAATTGTTCATAATTACCGCCGCCTGATTAGCCAATCAGTATGCAGATCAATTGGATATATGTCCGTATATAACAGGTATATTCTTCCTATTCTATTCTTGCTCATCAGAGTGGAAAAAGGGAAATAGAAGGCCGATGGGATGAATTCTTGGGTATATGAATATATTTTCTAGTCTTTTATCAGAGTTAAAGATAATTTTTATCAGAGTTAAAGAGAACTTTGGGATGGTGGTGTTTTTCTTAAATATATTTGGGGGGTAGGGTAGAAGAAATAATGTATACCGTATGTCTTGCAAAGACAAGATCAGAAAAATGGCTTTTATTCTTGTCATTTTTAGGCAGTGGTATCTACACACCATCCGGATCGAAAGTCTGTCATTATGACGCAGAATCGATGAATGGGCAACTTTTGGTTGCTGAAATCTATTCCCATCCTTCTCGTTTTCCCACTCCTCTGCCTACTGTTAACTGGAGTTCGTATGCCACAACTGTTGAAGGGTTTCACGAGGATCCTTTTTTTGGATTTATTTTCCATGATAACTTCACCTTATGTCGCCTTGAAAAAAAAGCTGGCAATCTTACAGTGTGCCAGAAAAGTCTTTGCTGCCATTTAAGCTACAGGATGACACAACAACAAGAAGATGAGCTTTACGTGCTAGGGGCGTTTGATGGTCTTCATGAGGTTGAAGGACAATATTACTTACAGGTATTCTTTTATTCATGGGTGGAAACGCTAGACAGAAAGATGAAAGACTAGATGCCTACTAAATCTGCAGGTTGTTGTCTAGAGAAACTTCAGCACTTTATTCTCATTATCTCGCTTGGAATAATTATCTAGTTTCAATATTCGATCACTTTGTGACTGTGTGATGCACTTGATGAATGAATGTCTCTATTAAGAGGAATAAAAGTAAATCCTCTATTTCTTACTCCTGGATGACAGAGGGAACTGTTCCATACACAGAGTTCTGGAAACTTTACCATGCCTTGTAGGAAGCTGACACTGACTGCCATATGAATAGGACCAGTATTTAGTTTCATCCTTTAATTATCTGGATTCTAATTAATGAGCCATATATCCATTGATGACTGGTAGTTAATTAAGCAAGAATACATTGCAAGGATATACTTGGATAATGGTCACTGGATGTATTGATAAGGAGTCAATAAACTATAAATATTTGGATAGAGGGCAAGGACCCACCCAATGCTATTAGCACAGATTTAAGCATTTGTATTGCACAGAATGCTGGCCGACCTATACACTACATTTGATGGCTCACTGGAGCCTACCAAATCTAGGGAACCAGAAGTTGTGCTTGAGATGATAGGCTGTTTCTCCCAAGCTGAGGTCCACCATAAATTTGGGATTTTGTAATGAAATAAATATGCAACCATCTAGGAACAGGCCTTTCCAGTGGTGGCTCCGGTGATGGTATTCCTCTTTGGAACAGATTTTTCTCAATTAGCTTTGACTATTCCTTCATCTCACTTTACCTTCCCTTCCTTCTATGTCAGTAATGACGAACCTTTTTGGCACTGAGTGACAACAACTGGAATATTCATGCATGTGCCTGCGCTGGAGTGCCGAAAACCCCCAAACCAGCCAGCTGGTGTGTTTTGCAGGCCATTTTCAGGCCTTTTTCCAATGCTCCAGTGCTTGTAAACATCAGCGGACGATGGCACACATGGTGGCTGAAAAATCCTTTTTGGGTGGGAGTAGCAATGAAAACAAGCCTGCAAGCCGTGAAGAATTGGGAAGATCATTAGCACCTAGTTGGGGCTTGGGGGGAAGCTTCAAAAAAGCTACATTTGGAGTCTAAGACTCACCCAAATTTCCAGCCTCTTTTAGTGGGGGAAAGATGCATCTTATACTCTGAAAATTATGGTATATAGCTGCAAGCCCTTGATTACCGTGACACCAGGAACTCCTTGTGTGCTAAGTTGAAGTTGTGCTTTTATCTGCTAGTTCCGGAATCAACAATCAGTAGGGCTTCTTCCCCCAGCCCCCAACATTCTCATGAGTGTGTTCCACAAATGTTCCTTGCTATGGAGGAAATTAAAACAATGGTTTGCAGTTTCTTTTCTGATAGTAGCAACTTGGTTCCTCCATAGTGAGTACGTCTTCAGGTGTTGTTTGGTTTTCTTCTCCTTCCAGATCTGCACATTGCTGAAGTGCGGAAATAGGAACCCTGAGAGCTGCGGTCAGGCAACCACGACTGCAGAATCCTATTTTGACTTCTATTCTCTCAGTGGCACATTTGGCACAAACTACGTCTTCCCAGAGGTTTTACTCAGTGGGATTCGTTTGGCCCCTGGATTGTTTCAGGTAAGGTGACATTTTTTTAAAAAAAAATTACGATTTTATTCAATGTGTTGAAATCTAACATACAAGTGAAAAGGAAAGTATTGGGGGAAATGGGGGAGAGAAAGGAGGGAAGAAAAAAAATGTGGGATGAAGGGGAAAAGAAGAAGAAAAGCATTGTCTTCTGACTCTATTTATCACAGTAGAATAGCATCATAACATGACAAAATCTCGACCTCTCACATTTATGTTGATGGAGATTGTCAGTCATCCAGGTCATGGTTGTCCCAAAGGTACTTTTTCAAGAGACAACTGGACTTTCTAATTTTTCTTTGAAGATGTTTCGCTTCTTGTCCAAAACTTTTCTTCAGCTCTGACCCACCATCCAGATAGAGCTGAAGAAGCTTCTTGGATGAGAAGCGAAACATCTTCAAAGAAAAAAACAGTAAGTCCAGTTGCCTCTTGAAAAAGCACCACTGGGACTCTTACTTTTACATAATATTAACTGATCACCTGAACCAAAGTTTCAAAGTTTCCGGTTTATTTCCATCTCAAAAACAACATCCAGAACATTTTCCAAGTAGAAAGAAAATGGAATACATAATTTTTTCTGGATTAGAGCAGTTAATTTAGCCACCTCTGATAGTTCCATCGGTTTTCCTGCCATTCGTTGCCATTGTGGGGATTAATGGATCTTTCCATTTTTGTGCATAAAAGCATTCTGGCTGCTGTCAAGGTGCAAATTTCCAGATGTTTTTCAAGTTATTTTGTCCATTGAAATGAAAAGTTCCTGATTTAATTTTTATATTCATTTTAAGAATCTTAAAATATGAATCGTACCCCAGTACTTTCCCATCTTAAGTATACAAATATTGTTATGGTGGGTATGAACCAAACTGGGCTTGAATAGAACTGCAGAAACAAATTGCTTAATAAGCCTCAGAAGGAGAAGATGTTTTGATCACTATTTTGGAATTGGGAGAAAAACAAAGCTTCCCATTGTGTTGTTTTTTACTTGAGTACGTTGTTTGATAGATGAGTTTGGGTCGAGGCTATACCACATTGTTAAATGCATAGAGTAGAGATTGGTCTACATGTTGTGTGTGTATATGCGTGTGTGCATGTGTATGTATAAAAAGTTTATCTGCCTTGGAATATGGGCCCTAGTGGGGCCGAGAGGCAAAAAGGAAGCTGCATGCTCCTCCCATATTTGGGTATACCAGGGTGACTAAACAAAACACACATTTTCATACTGCAAAAAAGTCATAAAATTGGGCACAATTACGGTTGTAAGCTGAGGAGTACCTGCATCAGTATAGTGTGATAAAAGAATACATAATAAAATCTATCTTTTTTTTATGTACACTGAACACATTTGCACCAAAGACAAATTCCTTGTGTGTCCAATCACAATTGGCCAATAAAGAATTCTAGTCTAATCTATGATTTTAGATTATGTCATATATAATAGAGTAGAATGCCTTTTTCTAAATACTCAACTTTTAAACTGTTTTGTTGCGAGTAAGCAATTTGTATTAAACACATTGTATGGCTTCAGAAATTGCCTGAATGTTGCCAAAATAAGATCCATCAGATGATGTTTATCCTATGTTTTTTTTTCACATAGACTTTAAAATCCCATGGCTAATTGTGGCTTCTCCACATTTATTGAATTCCAGAATGGGAAACTTGTAAATATTAGAAATTGCTTCATTACATCTCCCAGCAGCCATAATCCACATGTCCGCTGAGTAGAGGTCCTGTGACTATTTCTCCATCTTGATTCACTTCAGTAATATCTACACCGGGAGTGTAAAACTCAATTTCATTGAGGGACGCGTGAGGGTTGACTTTGGGGAGCTGGGGAGAGGCATAGCCAGGGTCAGGGTGGACATGCCCATTTTTTGGCTGGGATGGCCTCCTGCAGCCTTCTGACAGCAAAAATGGAGCACAGTGTGGTCACTTTCAGCTGCCTCCCATGAGTTGTTGTTGTTGTTATTATTATTAATAATAATAATATTAATAATAATATTATTAATATGGATCTGGCCCACACGCCTTGAGTTTGACACTCCTGATCTATACTGATTAGCAGTGGCTCCCATAGTTGGGAGTCTTTCCCACCCTTATTCAAATATGAGGGTTGTCACTCTGGGATCTTCTTTATACTATATCATAAAAACTACGTCTCCTCTTAATCTGCTCCTTTAAAAATGCCTTAATTCAGGAAATAGGAGAAATGTATACCTTATTTGGCTAACTGTATTACTGAAATTCTTTCATTCATTCCTAGGTTTTGGAAGATGGACAACTAATCAGTCAGAACGATACTCCTCAGGCTGTTTTAACTGTGACACTTTTTGGAAGATGGTATGACAAGGATCCTCCATCTACACACATTCACAATGCAACCACAGTCCCCAATGAGATTAATTCCACTGTTTAACAAATTTGATAGTTTTACTGTTACATATTTCCATGCTTCGAGTTGTCGAACATGGAACTCATTACCAGACTTAATAGTGTCAACCCCAACCCCCAACATTTCTCCCTTAGACTATCCACAATTGACCTCTCCAGGTTCCTAAGAGGTCAGTAAGGGGCGTACATAAGTGCACTAGTGTGCCTTTCGTCCCCTCTCCAATTGTCTTTCCTTTATCTCATATATCATATATATTTTCTTTCTTTCATATATCTTCTCCTCGATTTTATATTTTTCTTTATATATATTACCTCATATCTATTCTCTTCTATATGTATTGTGTATTGGACAAAATAAATAAATAAATAAATAAATAAATAAATACTTTTACAGTTATCATTTAGCAATGGATAACTCAACTGAATAGCTGTGCATTGATAATGAATGTATTGATGATATGTTTAATGCTGGCAGACAAATCCTAAAGAATACAATCTCTTGAACTTTGTCCTAAAAATGATGTTGCAATGTAATAGTTACTGATTAGGCTCTTTGTCCAAAGTTCTTTGAAAAAAAACACCTTGAAGCCCAGAAGCCCCGCCGCCCGGCTGTCACCTTTTAAAACAGCCGGGGGGCTTCTCGGTGGCCTCCCGAATGCCGAACCCGGAAGTTCGGGTTTGGCGTTCGGATTCAGGAGGACGCTTGGAAGCCCCCTGGCTGTTTTAAAAGGCGACAGCCGGGCGGCGGGGCTTCCCAGCGGCCTCCCAAATGCCGAACCCAGAAGTTTGGCAAAGGTTCGGGTTCTGGAGGCTGCTGGGAAGCCCCACCACCCGGCTGTCGCCTTTCAAAACAGCCAGGGGGCTTCCCAGCATCCTCCTGAACCTGAACGCCAAACCCGAACTTCTGTATTCGGCATTCGGGAGGCCGCCGAGAAGCCCCCTGGCTGTTTTAAAAGGTGACAGCCGGGCAGCGGGGCTTCCAGCGGCCTCCCGAACGCCGAACCCAGAAGTTCAGCAAAAGTTCGCATTCAGGAGGACGCTGGGAAGCCCCCCGACTGTTTTAAAAGGTGACAGCCAGATGGCGGGGCTTCCCAGCGGCCTCCCGAACCCGAACTTTTGCCAAACTTCCGGGTTCGGCGTTCGGGAGGCCGCCGAGAAGCTTTCATCTTTTGAAACAGCCGGGGGGCTTCTCAGCGGCCTCCCAAATGCCAAACCTGGAAGTTTGGGTTTGGCGTTCGGGTTCAGGAGGACGCTGAGAAGCCCCCCGGCTGTTTCAAAAAGCGACAGTCAGGTGGCGGGGCTTCGCGGCAGCGGCGGGTTTGTAAGAAGAAAAAAGTTCGTAAGAAGAGGCAAAAAATGTCTGAACCCCGGGTTTGTATCTCGGGTTGTTCGTAAGATGAGGGGTTCGTATCATGAGGTACCACTGTACATTGTTGGAATCCACTATTGTACATACATTTTCAATCAATGGCTTTCTTAAAAAAAAAAAGTATTTTATTGCTTATTTGCCATGAAAATGGCAATATTTCAAAAGCTTCCATTTCTTAAGAGAAAGTTCTACTTTATAAACAGTATTTCCATATATACGAGGCACAAATATTCAGTGGTTTTAAAATTACATTTTATTAAGATGAAAACTCTTTGCTTGAAAGTAGCTGAAGCTCTAGAAGGTCATTCTTGACAAGGCAAGATTTCTATTTCTCCAATTCCACTCCTTTACACCAGCTAAACTCTTACCAGTCCTCAAATTGAAGTCAGTTATAATGTTTACAAATCACAACACTCCAGGTCAAGGATACTGCAAAATCTCCATTCCCTTCCCACTCCAAAGGAAGATTACTGCAAAATCCCCATTTCCTCCCTTTCAGCTAGGACTGGGGAGGCAGAAAATAGATGGGGGCATGTTGGATTTCTATGTTATTTATGGTTTTAAGTGATCTTCTTCACTTCATCCAGCAGAGTATTTTTATAGCAGAACCATACTACAATGTATATTTGAGTACACAATACAATGATTCCAATATAAAACTTGCTTTTATTTCTTCTTTTTTCATTGAACTGGTTTTATATTTACAAATAACAAACAACTTGACAGAAGAACTATATTTCTCTCTACATCTGCTCTCTATGATGCAGATTCATCAACAGTCAGCATATGAATCAAATTCTATCTTCCAACTGACCACATGCCAGTATGCAAATTAAATCTCAACATTCTATCCTCTTTTTCCATGCTATATGCTATCATACCCCTGCTGAAATAATTTACATTTGTTTGTTTGTTTCAAACTAAAACAATATAAATTCATTTCTTATTTCATTTGCATGGAAAAAACATTATTTATTTACATTTTTCTTTACTGCTAGCAAATCCATCAAGTTTCTATATCTTTCATTTGCTAATGCCTATGTAAATATATTAGCTAGCATATTTTCTGTTGGCACATATTCTAAGACAATTTCTTTCTTAAACACCATATATTTTACATGAAGATAGTGAATATCAATATCTTCGGAGTAGCGATGAAAAAATCCTGCAAACAGGGAACATTGTTAGCACCTCATTAGGGCTGGGGGGGAAAGCTCCCACCCTCCAAAAAGAGAGCTGCATTCAGAGTATAAGAGGCACCCAAATTTTCAGCCCCTTTTATGGGGGAAAAGGTGTACCCTCTACTCTGAAAAATACGGTATTTATCTTTGGAATAAATTTTGTGAAAGAAGGGAAGGCAAGGTCAGAAAAAAGGGGCTACATGGGATGTAATTGGAGGGGGAGGAGCATCCTTGACCCCCGAAGATGATATTTCTAGCTAGCTAGCTGGAAGTTCTACACTATTTTCCCATTGCTATATAGAGACCCAAAGTAAACTATCAAGCTTAGAAAGCAGCTAATGTTTGCAGCAGTTGCCAAAAAAGCCAACACAGTTCTAGGCTGCACAGAGGGATAGAATCAAGATCACATGATGTGTTAATACCACTATATAATGCCGTAGTAAGGCCATACTTGGAATACTGCATTCAATTTTGGTCCCCATGATGCAAAAAGGATGTTGAGACTCTAGAAAAAGTGCAGAGAACAACAACAAATGTTTTAGCCTCTTGGGGACCAGAGGCTAAAACATATGAAGAATGGTTCTGGAACTGGGTATGTCTAGTTTAATAAAAAGGATTAGAGGAGACATGATAGCAGTGCTCCAATATCTCAAGGATTGTCGCAAAGACGAGGGAGTGAAGCTATTCTACAAAGCACATGAGGGTAGGACAAGAAGCAATGGGGAGAAACTAAACAAGGAGAGAAGCAACTTAGAACTAAGGAGAAATTTTCTGACAGTTAGAACAATTAATCAGTGGAACAACCTACTTCACCAGAAGAGCCCTTCATTCCTCCACTCGAAACAGAATACCCTACGAATCAAGACTTACAATCCTGGATCTTGAAACCTTAAAACTACGACGCCTCAAACACAATCTAAAAATTGCCCACAAGATTATATGCTACAACACCTTGCCTGTCAAAGACTACTTCAGCTTCAACCACAATAGTTTAATAGTTGTGGTAGCTAAATAGTTTGGTGTTGAGGAAAGCTGATGAAATCTATTCCTGGGTGTAACCCACATAGCCAATTACATGCTCTTGCAAAAACACATTTTATAATAAACTGTTTGCTGCTTCACTTCATGACGCTACATGTTTTTGACTGGTGAACCTGTTTCTTGCACTCCTTTTTAAGTTTAGGAAATCATGTTTTTCCTTTAAACCAAAACCATTTATTTTAATGTGCAAAAGTTAGCCCTTTTGGAATGGGTGAGTTCCAATGTATTTTTACTACCATTCTGTGGGCTTAATGGCCATGTGACTGAGCAGAAGTGAGTGGGAGTGGCTTTGCAAGTCATTTGACTGGGTCGGGTGGCTTGGGGATCATGTGACTAGGTGGTCATGTGCCTGTGTGGGCATGGCCAATTTGACATCACCCATGTAAAGAGTTAGGGTACCTGGCCTCTTCTCACCTCAAAGGCCTCAATGAGATACAATTTCCCTGTCTATTTACTACTACTGAACATCCAAAATATACTATTTAATCCAATGTATATATGTCATATGTGTACATACATATTGCTCACAGGCACACAAAAAGATAATTATCCACTATATATATTTTATATCTATGCACGCCCACGCGCACACACACCTCTAAAACTACGCATTCAATCTCACTACATTTGGAAAAATGCACTCAGAGTCCACTTTCTGCCACACATTTAACGATAACCTCAGTACATTAAAACATTACACATGCCTTCAGATGTTCTTCCCTAGTTTGCACATGACTATTAGAGCCAAGAAATGTCATGATTGAGTAAAATATGGTGAAATTGACTTAACAACACTCTTGCTTAGCAGCCAAAATTTTGATCTCAATTGTAGTCATAAATCAAAGACTATCTCTGCCTTCCTCTGCACAGCAGTCTTGTCCTAGTAAACTCCTTTTCCTTTGTGGCAATTTTCCTCCCTGTTAGAGGCACCAAAATAATCCAGACAATGTAAGGTTTGCTCCTGCTGCACAGGGTTGGAATAGATGACTTCTGAGATATCTTCCAGCCCTGAATTGCTGTGCTGTTTCAAAGGGTTTTCTGAAGCCATGCCTATTGGCAAGATTCCTTCCTTCCTCCCTCCCTTCCTTCCTTCCTTCCTTCCTTCCTTCCTTCCTTCCTTCCCACCCCCCTCTGTCTCTCTCTGTCTCTGTATCTCTCTCTTTCTCCCTCTCTCCCTTCTTTTCTCCCTTTCTGTGAAGAACCCCTGAAGGTCTTCGGTAGCAAGAAAACACACAGAGATATTTTGAAACTGAGAACCTGGCCGTTGGTCATCAGGCATTCTTAGAGCTGCACTGTTGATTAGCTTAGAACGATAGTTTCCTGCACCTGTGAGTGTTTCTTTCTCCCTTTTGGGCCTAGCAACCTTTCCTACAGCTCCCTAGAAACCAAAAGACGCAGCACGTTCCACATCCTGTTTTGGGCCTAGCAAGCCTTTCTACAGACCCTGGGAGCCAAAAGGGGTGTGTGAGGGGTGCTACATCTCCACAGGCCACAATTTGGGCCTAGCAAGCCTTTCTACAACTTTGGGAGCCAAAAGGGTAGTGAGGGGGGACTCCGCAACCCCCCATGCCCTAGCAAACCCTCCTACAACCCCTGGGAGCCCAAGGAGGTGAGGGGGGCACTCCCACACACACACAATTTGGGGCCTAGCCAGGGAAGGTTGGGCTACTCCCTGACGGGGTGAACGTAGTGGGGTAGCGAAAATGGAACTCCACCCCAGAGTACCCAATTTGCATTGAAAGATGTTGAAAGAAAATGCAGGGCATCCCACATAAGCCACAGTGTGGTAGTAAAATTTTTGGTAGCCCTTCAATGGGCCTAGCAAGCCTTCTTTCATGGGTGGGTTGTAACTTACCTGATTTCCAGTTTGCTTCCTCCTGCAGCGTGTGGCAAAAAAACAAGGCTGAAAAACAGATGGCAACTGTAAGCACAATGCCAGAACTTGGCTTCTGCGCATTCTCAGAAGGAAAAAAAAAAGTTTCCAGTGAGATGTAAAATTGTAAATAATTGATATACGAACTAGATAAATATAATAATGAGATACATAGGGTTTGCTTTTTGATTCACCAGAGATTTAAAACCTTAGAAAACCTTGGAACTACGACGCCTCAAACACGATCTAAGTATTGCCCACAAGATTATATGCTACAACGCCCTGCCTGTCAAAGACTACTTCAGCTTCAACCACAACAACACAAGAGCACGCAACAGATTCAAGCTTAATATTAACCACTCCAAACTTGACTATAAAAAATATGACTTTAGCAATCGAGTTGTCGAAGCGTGGAACTCACTACCAGACTCCAGAGTATCATCCCCTAACCCCCAACACTTTACCTTTAGACTATCTACAATTGATCTCACCAGGTCCCTAAGAGGTCAGTAAGGGGCGTACATAAGTGCACCAGAGTGCCTTCCGTCTCCTGTCCTATAGTCTCTCCTATATCTCCTATATCTTCTCTTCTATCTCTTCTATATTTTCTATCCCGTATATCTCTTCTATCTTTTCTATCTTTTCTGCTATTCTCTCTAGTTATATTTTACTTCTATATTTTCTCTTCTATTCTTTCTTTAACACATTCTACTCGAATATATATATAAAACCTTCATTGTGTATTATTGTGTATTGGACAAAACAAATAAATACAATAAATAAATAAACATCCCTCAAGTGCTTAGGAGCCAATGAACTGAAGCACCTGTGAGCTTGGATTGTTAGGCTCAAGGATGTCTAACAATATATGACACCCTAACAACTGATCCCAAGATTGCCATTGTCAAAATCTGTTCTTCTGCTTTAAACAATTCAGCATCCCAGACATTGGTCCTTTGCTGTGACTCTCCTCTTTGACTCCATTCATAGCATCAACCATCATCCCAGGAAGATATCAATATTTTACTTGCTATGGGTAAATCATTATTGCATAATGGGCCAATTCTTAAACCAACATCAGTTCTTAAATAGTTTTCACACTAGTCAGATGTCCAAATGCCAGCTCTATGTTGGTTGAGGCAGGCAGGATTCCCTTGGGTACCATTTGTTGGGGGACAAGGGAAAAGGAGGGTTTTGCCCTCCCTTTCTGCTCAAGATCCCCATGGACAATTGGTGAGCCACTGTGTGACACAGAATGCTGGACTCGATGGGCTTTGGCCCGATTCAGCATGGCTCTTCTTATGTTCTTATGTTTTAAAGTTAACCACTTTTCCCCATAATAAATGAATTAAAACATCTCCCAATGTCTAGTTTTTAAGAAATCTGTTTCCAGAGGGGCGATTTTAAAATACAATAATTTGTATTTTGTTGTTTTTTCATTCTAACTTAGCAGTTGGCACTTCCTTGTATTCATCTACAATACATATGTACTGTATGTATATAGTTGCCCAACTGCTCTCTTTCTATGCCAGATTGAAATTATAAGCAACTTTGTTTCTCCCTGAAAAGAAACAGACAAAAGTCTGAGAGGTCTAATCAGTATACAACAGCTTGTATTAGGTGTCTAGTAGTATTAGGAAAACAATTAGCTGGAATCAGGCAAGAGCAACAGACAGTCCAATAAAAACCAATATTTACCTTCCAGGCATTCATCCAGGCACCTCTCAGGACAGCCTCTGGTCTTTTGGAATGAGGAAATAGAAGCAGAAATTGCAAAAGAAGCAGAAGTTGCAAAAGAAAGCTGGTGAGTGGAACAAGTTTGAATGTTATCGGCTTTTTGTTTTGCTCTTTGTTTTATTTCAATTGAGACAACTTATTCCATTGTAAATTTTTCTTTAGAAGTATTCCCGCTTGCCTAGATAAGAGAGAGGCAAACTGAGGCAATAGAATTAATTTGGGGAGACTATACTTGACTCTAATGGGAATAGTTGTGGCTATCATATTGGGCCATAAATAGCTTTTGAGAAGGGTCAGTTGTAACTTTGGTCATTAAATAACCAGTTGAGGACTGCATTGTAATCTAGATCAGTGTTTCCAACCTTGGCAACTTGAAGATATCTGGACTTCAACTCCTAGAATTCTGGGAGTTGAAGTCCAAATATCTTCAAGTTGCCAAGTTTGGGAAACACTGATCTAGAGAGTCTAGATTTCAACCTACATCAGTGATAACAAACCTGTGGCACTTGAGCCATAGGTGGCATGTGGAGTCATATTGGAGGGCATGCGAGGTGTCTCGCTATGTCAGCTCCATGCATATGAATGGGCTAGCCAGCTGATTTTCAACCTTAGGGAAGGCTGTTTCGTCCTCCAGAGTCTTCAGGGAAGCTTCATTGAAGCCCCAAAGTGTGAAAAATAACCCAACAGGCAAAGTGGAAATTTGGAAAAACAGACTTCTGTTTTGCCTGTTGTGCTGTTTTTCACCCTTCAGAGGCTTCAGGGAAGCTTCCTGGAACTCCGGAGTGTGAAAAAGAACACAACGGACAAACCGGAAATCCCATTTTCTAAATTTCCAGTTTGCCTTTTTTAACTGATCCAGGCTTCAGCGAAGTCTGTGTGCATACGTAGGGGGCAGAGTAGGTGGGATGTGCATGCATGTGGGGGGGAGAAGGAATGGGTTTGGGCAGGTGCCCAAGTGCTAGCATATGCACACACACCCTTTTGGCATGTGAACCAAAAAAAAAAATTCTCCAGCACTTGTCTATATATTTAATATTGGAATATTTATGGAAAAGATTGTACAATATTCCTTTTTTTCTTAAAGAGGAAACAGACTAAGAGAACAACACTATGTCTGTTTGCTCAGATTGACTCCAACCATACAGATTCAAATGTTTGTTTCTTCCTTTGAATCATTGGAATCAAAACACAGAAATACTGTTGGAAGCATAAAAAGTTCAAAGTGCACCAAAGAGTTATTGATTTCAAGAAACCCTATCAGAGCTCAACAGCTGAAAGTACATTATCAAGGGTCATCTGATTAGGTATAGGATCTTTCCAAACACTCTGTCTTCACTTGATCTACCTTTTCAATCTTGTTTTCTCTCTCCCCAGTTTATAAGGACGTGGCAATGGCCTCCTCTTCATCTTTACAGCATGCTTTTATTTTTCTACTCCTGGGCAGCCTCAGGATTTTAGCCCTCGACAAATATACCGCAGCAGTATATGAACATGCAGTCATACAGGCAAAATTCACAGTGAAGCCTGTTTCCTCTGAAGAGGCCTTAAAATTGATGAACCAAAACATGGACATCTTAGAAGATGCCATCCAAAAAGCAGCAAAGCAGGTACTACTAGCTAATATGCATTTGTTGGTAAAATGGTTGTCCTGCAAGGGAAGGAGCTTTACCTTTATTTCTTTTGACAGGGAGCACATATCATTGTGACCCCAGAAGATGGCATATATGGATTTTTCTTCACCAGAGAGACCATTTATCCTTACCTTGAGGACATCCCAGATCCACAGGTCAACTGGATTCCGTGTACTGATCCTGAAAGGTATCTTGTGCTTTACTTTTGTGTAGTCTCAGTTTAAAGGTATTTGAACGTGGTAGCCTTCTCTTAGGTTTGTGTTTTAGTATTACAATGTTCACCCTGAATTGGGCAATGTGTCTTGAAGGAAGAAATGACAGTTCCATTGTTGCATGCCATTTAGACATCCATTAGACCTCACCTGTTACCATCTGTATATACCGGTATCCTCCAGATAAGTTGAGCTATAGTGTTCATCGACCCTGACCAGCATGGCCATATGTTGCTTTCTTGCTATCTATCTATCTATCTATCTATCTATCTATCTATCTATCTATCTATCTATCTATCTATCTATCTATCTATCTATCTACCTACCTACCTACCTACCTATCTCAAACTAAAACCCCATTAAAAATTATTTAAAAACGCAGTCACAATCATAAACATGTACACCATTCATAGAGTTGGCCATCAAGGATGTAAACTTATGGCCCCCAGGCCTGCCAACAAAGCCAGGTCTTAATGGCCTTACGAAAGGCCAGAAGGGTGGGAGCAGTACGGACATCAGGCGGAACTTGGTTCCATAGAGCTGGGACAGCAACAGATACTTGTTTGTTTGTTTCTCACACTTTTTTATCACCCGTTGCCCTCAGAGAGGGGTTCTAGAATACAATTTAACCAATAAAATGAAGAATTAAAAAGAATATTATTATTTTAAAAACAATATATAAAACAATTACAAATTACAAAAAATTGGAGAATATGCCAATATCTGTCAGATACATAGATTGAGATGGATTTAATCTAAACTGAAATAATTGTTAGCAATTATTATTATTATTATTATTATTATTATTATTATTATTATTATTATTATTATTATTAATTAGATTTGTATGCCGCCCCTCTCCATAGACTCGGGGCGGCTCACAGCAATAACAAGAACAATATGCGGTAACAAATCTAATAATTAAAAAAACTAAATAATTAAAAAAACCTAAAAAAACCCCTTTTTTAAAATAAAACATACACTCAAACATACCATGCATAAAATATATAGGCCGGGGGGAGATGTCTCAATTCCCCCATGCCTGACGGCAAAGGTGGGTCTTAAGAAGTTTATGAAAGGCAAGGAGAGTGGGTACAATCCTAATCTCCGAGGGGAGTTGGTTCCAAAGGGTCGGGGCCACCACAGAGAAGGCTCTTCCCCTGGGTCCCGCCAGGTGACATTGTTTAGTCGACGGGACCCGGAGAAGACCCACTCTGTGGGACCTAACTGGTTTCTGGGATTTGTGCGGCAGAAGGCAGTCGCGGAGATATGCTGGTCCAATGCCATGAAGGGCTTTATAGGTCATAACCAACACTTTGAATTGTGACCGGAAAGTGATCGGCAACCAATGCAGACTGCGGAGTGTTGGTGTAACATGGGCATACTTAGGGAAGCCCATGATTGCTCTCGCAGCTACATTCTGCACGATCTGAAGTTTCCGAACATTTTTCAAAGGTAGCCCCATGTAGAGAGCGTTACAGTAGTTGAACCTCGAGGTGATGAGAGCATGAGTGACTGTGAGCAGTGACTCCCGGTCCAAATATGGCCGCAACTGGTGTACCAGGCCAACCTGGGCAAACGCCCCCCTTCCCACAGCTGAAAGATGGTTCTCTAATGTAAGCTGTGGATCGAGGATGACACCCAAGTTGCAGACCCTCTCCGTGGGGGTCAGAGATTCCCTCCTCAGGGTAATGGGCGGCCAGATGGAATTGTCCTTGGGAGGCAAGACCCACAGCCACTCCGTCTTATCAGGGTTGAGTTTGATACAATACAATACAATAATTAGGGCCTGAACACATTTTTATAGCAAACTTTCTCCATAGTGCTCAGACAATGCATCTAATCTCTGCTTCTGTTTTTACAACCACTCAAAGAATAGGATGAAAAATGATATCTGCTTCAAAATTCCCCAAAACGTTTGCAATAGAATGCAAATTTGAATTTAAGCCAGCATTAGATATGCCAAGCTATGCATATGCATCCATTGCAGTAATTCATTCCCATTTTTAAGTGAGTTATTCTCATAGTTAACTCTGCTTGCTAAGGTGCTCAGTTGAAGAGTTTTAGCTACACTTGAAATGCTTAACTTTTCAAGTGTAGCTAAAGACAGTTAACTGCTTCCATGAAACTCGGTATGACTCGCAAAGAAATTTTTTCATTCAAAACTTGCTGCTCCAAAGAAAAGTGCAAGCAACGCATTGGCAGAACCAGCTACATCTAGTTTTTTACCCATCCTAATCTCTTGCAGACACCTTAAGAAACCAGGCATTTTTGCCCGCATTTTGCCCCTCACTTAGCAACTAGGTATTGCCATTTTTCCCACCCCTGCTACATTTTAATGCCTTGATCGAAAACACATTTTGGCACAAGAAAAAGGCAGCATTTGGCAATCCAACATAATTTGGCAAAAGAAGGAAGTCTGGAGGACAGAATCCCATTTAGCAGAAAAAAGCAAAGCAAAAGCAATCCCCCCTGGAGGGGTGGTGGTGTCTCTTTAAAGCCAGAATTTTTTAACAGAATGAAATTATTTTTGATTACCAAGTGTTTATCATACCCATTTCTTATAAAAGCCACCAAGACCATCATTTTTAATGTTTTAGCCCTTTTAGAATGGTTTTAAATTAATTATCTATAGTAATTGGATTTAGACATGTTATTGTATATTGTTTTTTATTGATGTGTTGTGAGCTGCCCCGAGTCCATGGAGAGGGGCAGCATACAAGTCAATTAAGTAAATAAGTAAATATGTAAATAAGTAAATAAGTAAATAACTTATGAAATGCATAGAACACATTTGCAAGTGTTTGTCTTTTTTATTAAGAAAAAGTCTGGGAGGAAGAGGAGAAGGAGGAGACAGAGAGAGAGTGAGTAGGTAGAGGTAGATAGGTCATGATTGTTTAGATGTGGATAGATAAATTAAATAAATACAGTAACTTAACTGGTTTTGTTTAATCTCTGCCCTTATCAGCAGTGGGTTGCTCCCAGTTCGGCCTGCTTTTAAGAAGAACCAGTGGTAGAAGGCTCCACCTACCCACCTGGAGAGTGAGAGTGCGTGAACTGGTAGTAAAGGGTTTTAGAACCCACTACTGGCCCTGATGTGTGTTTAAAGTCTCATTGCTGAAAATAGCTGGTCAGGGAAGGGAGCAATTTGGAGTGGGGAAGAAACTGGAAATATTGGTTACATTATTTAAGCTATTATTTGCTTATCTGTATTTTATTAAATAAACTATAATTTGATGATTAAGGCTGCATAGATTATGATTTACAAATTACAGTTATAGATTCACAACCTACTAAATTACCGTATATACTCGAGTATAAGCCGACCCGAGTATAAGCCGTGGCACCATTTTTTGGCACAAAAACTGGGAAAACTTATTGACCCGAGTATAAGCCGAGGTTAGAAAATGCAGTGGTTACTGGTAACTTATAAAAATGGAAACCAATAAAATTACATTAAATGAGAGATCAGTAGATTAAATGTTTTAGAATATTTATTTTAAAGAGGGTAAACAATATTTATTTCAAAGTGGGTAAATAAAAGCAATCTGATATTTACAATAAATTAAATAAAATTAAATAAATTAAAAAGTAAAAAAAGTAGTTCAATCAGCAACCAAGCTAAAACCTATGAGTCAAAATCCCTCAAAACAGGATTTTAGAGACTTAATTTTTCTCTCTATAATCCAATGATAAAGTAGAGAGAAGAACAAAACAATATTTTTTCAAATTCAAATTGCACAATAATTTCACAAAATTCTTTTTCCCATCTAAGAATAAAATATTTTCAGAGACATAAAAATTGCATAACATTCTACCAAACTACCCCAAGCCATGCAGCCAAGTTAATTACTGAGTAAATTTATGTACAGGATTGCATATTAAATCAACTCTTTATTCTGAGTTAAGCCTTACAGATTTCAATAGGACTTACTTACAGGCAACTGCACAGATGGACTGCAGTTTTAAGCATATCTATCAGCAAGTTCCCAAAAAACTGAGACTTATTCTGAGGTAAATCCACACAGAAATAACAATAGATTTAAATCCAAGAGGTAAATATTAATATTATTTTAACACTAAAACTTAATGCTAAGTGAGTACAGAAATGCTAAACATCTTAAGTATTCATGAATCTCTATGGCAGCGGTCCCCAAACTACGGCCCGCGGGCCGGATGCGGCCCGATGAGGTCTTTTAACCGGCCCAGGGCGGCTCAGGAGATTTTACTGATCAATATAATAAGCTCCCGAATCTCCTGTCCACTCACCGCGGTCGGCTGCTGAGCGAGGAGAATTGGCCAATTTATTTCTCGCCTTTAGGGAGAGAAACTGCCCTATGGCAGAGCAGCAACAGTTCCTCTCCCTAAAGGCAAGAAATAAATTAGCCAATTGCAGGCCCGCTTTCCTCCCCACCTCCTTGCCTCTCCACCTCCTCCCCTCCACCTCCGCGGTGAGTGGACACGAAATTCAGGAAAAGGCGATGGCAATTGAAAAACTGTCCACTGAGTGGGGGGGGGGGGAAGGCAGCTTCTTGAAAACCCCTGACCTCCATCACCTCCCCCCCTCCACGGCACAAGGCAAGCACACCTCGCCGCTGACACAGGCGGTGGGGACCGCCCTGTCCCCCTTCAGGGCCTCTTTTTCTCCCCTTCCACCACCCCTGTCTGAATGTTGTTTGCCACTTAGGAGTGACCCTCTCTCGGGCTTGTTGTGGATGCGGCGGGGATGAGGGGGAAAGCCTTAAGCGCGAATTAGCAAAACCAGTTCAGCCTCTTCTTCCCCTCCTTACCGACTACTGAAGAAAAAAGAAGCTTCGTTGGGATTTTGGCTCTCCACAGAGACTTTCCAAATGTGCTTTTCCGGGCAGCCGGGCTTTTCCCCTCATCCACGCTGCATCCACAACAAGCCCGAGAGAGGGTCACTCCTAAGCGGCAAACGACATTCAGACAGGGGTGGTGGAAGGGGAGAAAAAAAAAAGCCCCAGAAAGCCAAGCAAACTGGCTGCAGCACGCTCGGTTCTCCCCTCTGCCTTCCGCCAAGTTGGAACTCTTTTTTTCTTTCTCCCCCCCCCCCTTCCCCTCTTTGGAGGCGCAGATTTTTTTCCCCTCTTCCCAATCAGCAGGCGCGCGTGTAGATAAGTCCAACCACTTCCACCCCACCACCCGTTCCTGCAGGAAGAGGTCGGGCGCGCTAGGCGGAGGCGGAGGTGGCGTGGGGCTGGGCGCTGGGCACCGTGGAGGGCGAAGGGGTGGACGTGATTGCTGCCTCTTAGCTGGAAGTCCGGTACTCTCCGCTCTCTCTCTCTCGCTCTCTCAGCGCAGCTTAGAAGTAACAATGCCCAAGGACAGCAGCGGAGTTTGGAGGCTGCAGCAAAGCAACACCAAGAAGGACCGTATGTTGGTCCTTTGAAACCGCCGCCGCCTCCGTTCGGGTGAATTCAGGGGGTTAGCTGGAGACGATGGGAAGTCAGGGGGGGGGGATTCCTGCTTCATGAGTCCCCCCCCTGACCTCACCAGCTTCGCATCATCTGTTCCTCTCTCGCACGCCGTCGGAGCAGTTGGCTGGCAACTTTGCTGGACCCGGGGAAGGGAAGGCAGCTGCAAGATGCCGACAGGAGCTCCAAGAGGGAAGTAAAAGGGGGCTCCGAGTGACGCGGCTGTGGGAAGGGTAGGGCAGCTGCCTTCCCCGGGTCCAGCAAAGTTGCCAGCCGACTGCTCCGACGGCGTGCGAGAGGGGAAAAGACGATGGAAAGTCGGGGGGGGGGGGATTCCTGCTTCATGAGTTCGTATGAAGAGGCGTTCGTAAGATGAGGTATCACTGTATAGCTGGAAGGAAAAAGATTTCACAGCATGTAAAGCTCACCTTCTCCAATATTCATAATTCTTTTCTTCTTCTATTTTGTATTTTAAAAGAAATAACCTTGCTACTGATTTGTTGCCTGCTTTGGTGTCTCTTTCTGTATTACATCCTCCAACATGGAGATAAATTAGTAGAATTTAATTGTACTAATTCTTCAGTTCTGTGACCTTCACATTTAGATTTGGACCTGCTCCAGTTCAAAAAAGGCTGAGCTGTTTGGCCAGGAACAATTCAATCTATGTGGTTGCCAATATGGGTGATAAGAAGAATTGCAGTTATAAAGACCCAAAGTGCCCCCACGATGGCCACTATCAATACAACACAAATGTTGTCTTTGATTCAGAGGGAAAGCTGGTGGCACGATATCACAAGGTAAGGTTGCAAATTTCATACTTTATTTTTAAGAACTGGTTATTTCTTCATGAACCCCACATAAACATAAGCACATCAGCTTATACGTTAATTTTATTTTGAACACCAGAGGATGAATATGTCCACTATTCCAACTTTGAGATTTCAGAGGGATAACAAATTTCCTATAGCAAATGTGATTTAATATAACAGATATATAGGGTAGAAGAGAATTTTGGGCATCTGGATGAAATGTAGTTCTAACTTGGCAGATCTTCCTTCCTTCCTTCCTTCCTTCCTTCCTTCCTTCCCTTTTTTCTCTCTCTTTTGCTTTCTTTCTTTCTCTTTCTTTCCTTCATTCTCTCAATTCTTTCTTTTCTCTTTTTAGTTTCCTCTTTTATTACAGAAATGTAGTGTAGGTAAAATAATACAAAAGTAAAAATACATTAAAGATAAAAATAAACTTAAAAATGGAAAAGAGAAAAATAAGTAGTATCCACAATCTTAACTCTTCTTATTAAATGTGGGAATACTGTAATATTGCTCTGTCTTCTCATTTTTTACAATACAAAGATATTCCAAAATTGACTAACACACATACTGTCAGGCAGAAGCCATCATGTGGAGTTAGACATTTCAGCCTGTCACGGCATAAGGGGGAATGGGAGGGGTAGTGAGTAGTTAGTGGGAAAATTACTAGACACAACCAAAGATTCCTTTCTCCAAGCCAAGGTCACCGTTTGTTCAGCCTCAACTGAAGAGAAGAGGAAGTTGATAAACCTCTGCACACGGACTGGCTCTCATGATGAACTTGTGGGTGTGGGGATGTAAGATGAACCTTAACCTAGGTGGGATTCTGGGAAGTATTCAGAATTGAAATTTGATGTCAGCGTTCCAAATAGCACCTGAGAAATAAATCAAGTACCAGTCCAATTCTCTCAATCAGCGCTTGATTTATTAACAGAACCATGTTGGTTACGCCATAGCTATTCCGATTCTGAATACTTTGTTCTGTACAAAGTTGAATGTGCACAATTGATTGTCAATCAGGGTTGCTTCCTAAGTGGACAGTTTTATTTCACAGAAGTTTGATTTACTTGGAGTTATATTGTGTTGTTTAAGTGTTCCCTTTATTTTTTTGAGCACTATACATTATCAATAGGCACAGAAGTTCTGGGAAACCACACAACCAGAATGGAAGTTTTGGAATTTCCACCCCTCTTATTTTAAAATGCATTACACTTTCACCTTCAATTCAAATGACTTATAGGATGCCGTTAAGTTAGAATTGTATTGTTCATACATTTATTGAAAAACACCTCACCTGTTCCCTAAATGTGTTATCTTTTTAATAGTTTAACCTGTTTGAAGTGGAGCATCATTTTGATTTCCCTAAAGAGCCTGAACTTGTGACCTTCGATACTGCCTTTGGAAAATTTGGCCTCTTCACTTGCTTTGATATTCTTTTCCATGATCCTGCTGTAACCCTTGTAACCCAACTCTCTGTGGACACCATCCTTTTCCCAACAGCGTGGATGAACGTCCTCCCACATTTAACTGCTATCGAATTCCATTCGGCTTGGGCCATGGGCATGCGTGTCAATTTTCTGGCAGCTAATACCCATATTCCCATCTATAATATGACAGGTAATATACTGGTTGAGATAAAAGTTTTGATTGGTGTTTGGTTCTATTCACCAGGCAATTGAGAACCTCCAGCTGGTTGAACAGTCTTTTCTTTGAGAAATCCTTTAATGCCCACTTGCCAAAATTAAGATATGCTGGTGTCATCCAAGCAGACAGAATTTCATACAAGAGGGAAAGCCCTACCTCACACTTCCCAGCAGCTGATCAGGGTTGGCCTTCTCGACCAAACATTGTCAGCTTGGGAGGGTCTTCTCTGTGGTAGCTCCGGCTCTCTGGAACCAGCTTCCCCCAGAGATCTGTACCACCCCCACTCTTCTGGAATTCTGGAAACCCTTAAAATCCTGGCTCTGTCAGCAGGGTTTTTAAAAAATTGTTAACATCGTTTTTATTTACTGTATGCTGCCTAGAGTCTGACAGGAGTTGGGCAGCCTATTAAATTTAATAAATTAAATTAAACTAAAATCAGTGTAGCATACAGAGTACAATCTTATTCTTTCTTTATTGTGCCTCTACAAATAATCTCCAATTAGGTGTGTAAACAGTAATAGCCTATGAATGAAGGTGAATATATATGTCCCAGGATAATGTTGCAGTATCCAATCTGGGTTGGTCAATGGGACCAGCAGTTTTGCCCTTCCAGCAATCCAAATCTCACTCAAGGACACGCACGAGAGCGAGATTTCGGTGATTTTCGACAATATTTTTGCTTCTGCACATGCACAGAAGCAAAAAAATCGTCAAAAATCACTGAAATTTTGCTGTCAACGTGAGATTTGGCTTCCTGAGCATGCGCAAAAGCCAAATCTTGCACGGATAGGCATGCATACAACTGATGGGCATGTGTGCTTTCATGACAGCTTCTGAGGGCGCTAAAATAAGAGGTAAGTCACGCAGCCCATCACTGCCTAGGAGGGGAGGACTTGGCAGTAGAAACAAGTAGCCAACAACTTAATAGCCAGTCATCAAACACCCCAATCAGCATCTAAAAATCCACCTACAACAGGCACCATTAAACATCACACACAGAACAGCCCAAAGCACACATTCTTGCTAGAGAGAATTTCCCTGAGGATGGGTTTCATTATGCATCCAAAAGCTTGGAAGACAAAACTGCTGGTCCAGGAGCTGATCCTGCAGTAATAGCCAAGTTTTGCTTTGTTTCTTTGCATTACTGATCATAAATAAAAATTTTCTTCAAATGTTTGTTGGAGCCTGGAACTCCACTGGTTTTTTAAGCATAAGATATTGTTACGTACGGACAACTATGAACAACTGTCAGTGACCAGCAGCCTTCAGGGAAACCCTTAAAAGCAGTTTTCCTGAAGCCTGCCGGCCATTGACAATTGTTCATAGTTACCGCTGCCTGATTAGCCAATCAGTGGTTAGTATGCAGATCAGTTGGATATATGTCCATATATAACAGGTATATTCTTCCTATTCTATTCTTGCTCATCAGAGTGGAAAAAGGGAAATAGAAGGCCGATGGGATGAATTCTTGGGTATATGGTCTTTTATCAGAGTTAAAGATAATTTTTATCAGAGTTAAAGAGAACTTTGGGATGGTGGTGTTTTTCTTAAATATATTTGGGGGGTAGGGTAGAAGAAATAATGTATACCGTATGTCTTGCAAAGACAAGATCAGAAAAATGGCTTTTATTCTTGTCATTTTTAGGCAGTGGTATCTACACACCATCCGGATCGAAAGTCTATCATTATGACGCAGAATCGATGAATGGGCAACTTTTGGTTGCTGAAATCTATTCCCATCCTTCTCGTTTTCCCACTCCTCTGCCTACTGTTAACTGGAGTTCGTATGCCACAACTGTTGAAGGGTTTCACGAGGATCCTTTTTTTGGATTTATTTTCCATGATACCTTCACCTTATGTCGCCTTGAAAAAAAAGCTGGCAATCTTACAGTGTGCCAGAAAAGTCTTTGCTGCCATTTAAGCTACAGGATGACACAACAACAAGAAGATGAGCTTTACGTGCTAGGGGCGTTTGATGGTCTTCATGAGGTTGAAGGACAATATTACTTACAGGTATTCTTTTATTCATGGGTGGAAATGCTAGACAGAAAGATGAAAGACTAGATGCCTACTAAATCTGCAGGTTGTTGTCTAGAGAAACTTCAGCACTTTATTCTCATTATCTCGCTTGGAATAATTATCTAGTTTAAATATTCGATCACTTTGTGACTGTGTGATGCACTTGATGAATGAAAGTCTCTATTAAGAGAAATAAAAGTAAATCCTCTATTTCTTACTCATGGATGACAGAGGGAACTGTTCCATACACAGAGTTCTGGAAACTTTACCATGCCTTGTAGGAAGCTGACACTGACTGCCATATGAATAGGACCAGTATTTAGTTTCATCCATTAATTATCTGGATTCTAATTAATGAGCCATATATCCATTGATGACTGGTAGTTAATTAAGCAAGAATACATTGCAAGGATATATTTGGATAATGGTCACTGGATGTATTGATAAGGAGTCAATAAACTGTAAATATTTGGATAGAGGGCAAGGACCCACCCTATTTATGTATGTATGTATGTATGTATGTATGTATGTATGTATGTATGTATGTATGTATGTATGTATTTACTTGCTTGCTTGCTTGCTTGCTTGCTTGCTTGCTTGCTTGCTTGCTTGCTTGCTTGCTTGCTTGCTTGCTTGCTTGCTTGCTTGCTTACTTATTTATTGGATTTGTATACTGCCCCTCTCCGAAGACTCAGGCCGGCTAACAGCAATAATAAGACAGCATATAATAATAATCCAATACTAAAAACAATTAAAAACCCATTAAAATAAAAACCAAACAGACATACAGACATACCATGCATAAAATTGTAATGGCCTAGGGGGAAAGAGTATTTATTTTATCATTTATTTATTACTTAGATTTGTATGCCGCCCCTCTCCGAAGACTCGGAGTATCTCAGTTCCCCCATGCCTGGCGGCAGAGGTGGGTTTTAAGTAGCTTACGAAAGGCAAGGAGGGTGGCGGCAATTCTAATCTCTGGGGGGCGTTGGCTCCAGAGGGCCGGGGCTGCCACAGAGAAGGCTCTTCCCCTGGGTCCCGCCAAGCGGCATTGTTTAGTTGACAGGACCCGTTGAACACCCACTCTGTGGGACCTAACTGGTCGCTGGGATTCGTGTAGCAGAAGGCGGTCCCAGAGATATTCTGGTCCGGTGCCATGAAGGGCTTTATAGATCATAACCAACACTTTGAATTGTGACCGGAAACTGATCGGCAACCAATGCAGACTGTGGAGTGTTGGTGTAACATGGGCATAAAGCCCATGATTGCTCTCGCAGCTGCATTCTGCACGATCTGAAGTTTCTGAACACTTTTCCAAGGTAGCCCCATGTAGAGAGCGTTACAGTAGTCGAGCCTCGAGGTGATGAGGGCATGAGTGACTGTGAGCAGTGACTCCCGGTCCAAATAGGGTCGCAACTGGTGCACCAGGCGAACCTGGGCGAACGCCCTCCTCGCCACAGCTGAAAGATATTTCTCTAATGTGAGCTGTGGATCGAGGAGGACACCCAAGTTGTGAACCCTCTCTGAGAGGGTCAATGATTCTCCCCCCAGGGTAATGGACGGACAGATGGAATTGTCCTTGGGAGGCAAGACCCACAGCCACTCCGTCTTGTCTGGGTTGAGTTTGAGTTTGTTGACATCCATCCAGGCCCCAACAGCCTCCAGACACCGGCACATCACTTCCACTGCTTCGTTGACTGGACATGGGGTGGAGATGTATAACTAGGTATCATCGGCATATTGATGATACCTCAGCCAATGCCCTTGGATGATCTCACCTAGCGGTTTCATGTAGATATTAAATAGCAGGGGGGAGAGGACCGACTCCTGAGGCACCGCACAAGGGAGAGACCTAGAGGTCGACCTCTGACCCCCTACTAACACCGACTGCGACCAACCGGAGAGGTAGGAGGAGAACCACTGAAGAACAGTGCCTCCCACTCCCAACCCCTCCAGCTGGTGCAGAAGGATACCATGGTCTATGGTATCGAAAGACGCTGAGAGGTCAAGAAGCACCAGGACAGAGGACAAGCCCCTGTCCCGGGCCTGCCAGAGATCATCCATCAGCGCGATGAAAGCAGTTTCCGTGCAGTAGCCGGGCCTATTAGTGCAGACTTAAGCATTTGTTTTGCACAGAATGCTGGCCGACCTATACACTACAATTGATGGCTCACTGGAGCCTACTGAAAAAATTTTTTTGGGTGGGAGTAGCAATGAAAGCAAGCCTGCAAGCCGTGAAGAATTGGGAAGATCATTAGCACCTAGTTGGGGCTTGGGGGGAAGCTTCAAAAAAGCTACATTTGGATTCTAAGACTCACCCAAATTTCCAGCCTCTTTTAGTGGGGGAAAGGTGCATCTTATACTCTGAAAAATATGTTATATAGCTGCAAGCCCTTGGTTACCATGACACAGGAACTCCTCGTGTGCTAAGTTGAAGTTGTGCTTTTATCTGCTAGTTCCGGAATCAACAATCAGTAGGGCTTCTTCCCCCAGCCACCAACATTCTCATGAGTGTGTTCCACAAATGTTCCTTGCTACGGAGGAAATTAAAACAATGGTTTGCAGTTTCTTTTCTGATAGTAGCAACTTGGTTCCTCCATAGTGAGTACAGTAATACCTCATGATACGAACTTAATTGGTGCAAGGAGGAGGTTCGTAAGTCGAAAGGTTCGTAAGACGAAACATTGTTTCCCATAGGAAACAATGTAAAGTCAATTAATCCGTGCAACCAAAAAACCCCCCGCAAAAAAATGGCGTTCCGCGACTGCTGGGAAGCTGCGCGGCTGTTTTAAAAGGTGACAGCCGGCCTGGCGGGCTTCCCAGCAACCTCCCGAACCCCGAACCCGGACGTTCGGCAAAAGTTCGGGGTTCGGGGGGGTGCTGGGAAGCCCCCCAGGCCGGCTGTGACCTTTTTAAAACAGCTGCGCCGCTTCCCAGCTGTCTCCCGAAGCCGAACGCGGAAGTTCGGCTTTGGCGTTCGGCTTCGGGAGACAGCTGGGAAGCGGCGCGGTTGTTTTAAAAGGTCACAGCCGGCCTGGGGGGCTTCCCAGCAACCCCCGAAAACTGAACTTCCACGTTCGGCTTCGGGAGACAGCTGGGAAGCGGCGCGGCTATTTTAAAAGGTCACAGCCGGCCTGGGGGGCTTCCCAGCAGCCTTCCGAACCGAACCCGGGGTTCAGAAAAATTTTGCCTCTTCTTACGAACGTTTTTCGAGTTACGAACCGGCGTTCGGGAGGCTTCTGGGAAGCCCCGCCGCCCAGCTGTCACCTTTTAAAACAGCCGTGCGGCTTCCTAGCAGTCTCCGAACGCCGGTTCGTAAATCAAAAAAAGTTCGTAAGAAGAGGCAAAAATTTTATGAACCCCGGGTTCGTATCACGAGTTGTTCGTAAGACAAGGGGTTCGTATCTTGAGGTACCACTGTATGTCTTCAGGTGTTGTTTCTCCTTCCAGATCTGCACATTGCTGAAGTGCAGAAATACGAACCCTGAGAGCTGCGGTCAGGCAACCACGACTGCAGAATCCTATTTTGACTTCTATTCTCTCAGTGGCACATTTGGCACAAACTACGTCTTCCCAGAGGTTTTACTCAGTGGGATTCGTTTGGCCCCTGGATTGTTTCAGGTAAGGTGACATTTTTTTTAAAAAAAATTACGATTTTATTCAATGTGTTGAAATCTAACATACAAGTGAAAAGGAAAGTATTGGGGGAAATGGGGGAGAGAAAGGAGGGAAGAAAAAAATGTGGGATGAAGGAGAAAAGAAGAAGAAAAGCATTGTCTTCTGACTCTATTTATCACAGTAGAATAGCATCATAACATGACAAAATCTCGACCTCTCACATTTATGTTGATGGAGATTGTCAGTCATCCAGGTCATGGTTGTCCCAAAGGTACTTTTTCAAGAGACAACTGGACTTTCTAGTTTTTCTTTGAAGATGTTTCGCTTCTTGTCCAAAACTTTTCTTCAGCTCTGACCCACCATCCAGATAGAGCTGAAGAAGCTTCTTGGATGAGAAGCGAAACATCTTCAAAGAAAAAAACAGTAAGTCCAGTTGCCTCTTGAAAAAGCACCACTGGGACTCTTACTTTTACATAATATTAACTGATCACCTGAACCAAAGTTTCAAAGTTTCCGGTTTATTTCCATCTCAAAAACAACATCCAGAACATTTTCCAAGTAGAAAGAAAATGGAATACATACTTTTTCTGGATTAGAGCAGTTAATTTAGCCACCTCTGATAGTTCCATCGGTTTTCCTGCCATTCGTTGCCATTGTGGGGATTAATGGATCTTTCCATTTTTGTGCATAAAAGCATTCTGGCTGCTGTCAAGGTGCAAATTTCCAGATTTTTTTCAAGTTATTTTGTCCATTGAAACTAAAAGTTCCTGATTTAATTTTTATATTCATTTTAAGAATCTTAAAATATGAATCGTACCCCAGTACTTTCCCATCTTAAGTATACAAATATTGTTATGGTGGGTATGAACCAAACTGGGCTTGAATAGAACTGCAGAAACAAATTGCTTAATAAGCCTCAGAAGGAGAAGATGTTTTGATCACTATTTTGGAATTGGGAGAAAAACAAAGCTTCCCATTGTGTTGTTTTTTACTTGAGTACCTTGTTTGATTGATGAGTTTTGGTCGAGGCTATACCACATTGTTAAATGTGTTACACTTGTATAGAGTAGAGACTGATCTACATGTTGTGTGTGTATATGCGTGTGTGCATGTGTATGTATAAAAAGTTTATCTGCCTTGGAATATGGGCCCTAGTGGGGCCAAGAGGCAAAAAGGAAGCTGTATGCTCCTCCCATTTTTGGGTATACCAGGGTGACCAAACAAAAAATCACACACACACACATATTTTCACACTGCAAAAAAGTCATAAAATTGGGCACATTGACATTCCAGGCACAATTACGGTTGTAAGCTAAGTAGTACCTGCATCAGTATAGTGTGATAAAAGAATACATAATAAAATCTATCTTTTCTTTTATGTACACTGAGCACATATGCACCAAAGACAAATTCCTTGTGTGTCCAATCACACTTGGCCAATAAAGAATTCTAGTCTAATCTATGATTTTAGATTATGTCATATATAATAGAGTAGAATGCCCTTTTCTAAATACAGTAGTACCTCGTGATATGAACCCTCACCATACGAACAATCCGAGATACGAACCCGGGGTTCGGAAAATTTTTGCCTCTTCTTACGAACTTTTTCTGCCTTACGAACCTGCCGTCCGAACGCTGAACCCGGAAGTTCGGCAAAAGTTCTGGTTCGGGTGGCCGCCGAGAAGCCCCGCCGCCTGGCTGTTGCCTTTTGAAACAGCTGGGGGGCTTCTCGGCATCCTCCTGAACCCGAACGCCAAACCCGAACTTTTGCCGAACGTCCAGGTTCGGACGTCCAGGTTCGGCATTCAGGAGGCCACCGAGAAGCCGCACTGCCCGGCTGTTGCCTTTTGAAACAGCCGGGGGGCTCCTCGGCATTCTCCCCCGTCCTTCCTGGAGACCATGTTTCGGCCGGCCAGGAAGGACGTCTCTGTGACATCAAAGCTTCGCCCATGGAATTCCCTATTGGGATTCCCTACCTCCGTTTGAGCCTCCCGACCAGCCAACAGCTCCGTGACTTGGAGGCCACCCGAACCCGAACTTTTGCTGAACCTCCGGGTTCGGCATTTGGGAGAACGCTGAGAAGTGCCCAGCTGTTTCAAAAGGTGACAGCCGGGGGGCGGCATTTTTGCATTGTCTTTTTCCTTGCATGGATTAATTGATTTTACATTGTTTCCTATGGGAAACAATGTTTCGTCTTACGAACCTTTCGCCTTACGAACCTCCTCTGGGAACCAATTAAGTTCGTAAGACAAGGTATTACTGTACTCAACTTTTAAATTGTTTTGTTGCGAGTAAGCAATTTGTATGGCTTCAGAAACTGCCTGAATGTTGCCAAAATAAGATCTATCAGATGATGTTTATCCTATGTTTTTTTTCACATAGACCTTAAAATCCCATGGCTAACTGTGGCTTTTCCACATTTATTGAATTCCGGAATGGGAAACTTGTAAATATTAGAAGTTGCTTCATTAAATATTCCAGCAGCCATAATCCACATGTCCGCTGAGTAGAGGTCCTGTGACTATTTCTCCATCTTGATTAACTTCAATAATATCTACAGTGTAAATTGAGTGTAAAACTCAATTTCATTGAGGGACGCATGAGGGTTGTGTTTGACTTTGGGCTGCTGGGGAAAGGCATAGCCAGGGTCAAGGGGGACATGCCCATTTTTCGGCTGGGATGGCCTCCTGCAGCCTTCTGACAGCAAAAATGGAGCACAGGGTGGTCACTTGCAGCTGCCCCCATGAGTTGTTGTTGTTGTTGTTGTTGTTGTTGTTGTTGTTATTATTATTATTATTATTATTATTATTATTATTATTATTATTATATCAATACAACACAGCAAACGAGATCACTATGTTGGATTTTGTATTTTATCACCAGTCGGGCACTTCCCAAGCACCTAGGACTGCATGATGTAGTGGCGAATTATGTTTGGCGATCCCAGTAAAGCGGTCTTTTGCAATTGACAGATGGAGATTTTGTCAATTCCGATGGTTTTCAAATGTCCGCTGAGATTCTTTGGCACTGCGCCCAGCGTGCCAAGTACCACTAGGACCACTTTCACTGGCTTATGCCAGAGTCGTTGCAGCTCGATTTTTAGATCTTCGTATTTCACTAATTTCTCTAGCTGCTTCTCCTCAATTCTGCTGTCCCCTGGGATTGTGATGTCGATGATCCATACTTTCTTTTTCTCCACAATCAGGATGTCTGGTGTGTTATGCTTCAGAATTCTGTCAGTCTGAAGTTGGAAGTTCCACAGTAGTTTTGCTTGCTCATTTTCGACCACTTTTTTGGGCTTATGATCCCACCAGTTCTTTGCCACTGGTGAATGGTAGTTCCGGCACAAGTTCCAGTGGATCATCTGTGCCACAGCATTATGTCTATGCTTGTAGTCAGTCTGTGCAATCTTTTTGCAGCAGCTGAGTATGTGATCGATTGTTTCATCTGTTTCTTTACAGAGTCTGCACTTTGGATCATTATTATTATTATTTGGATTTCTATGCCGCCTCTCTCCGAGGACTCTGTTTTTACTGGCAGAGGCCCCATGGGCCAGTCCTTCACTGTTTCAAGGGCTGCTCCATGGGCCAGATCTAAGCATCCCATGGGCTGGATCTGGCCCACACGCCTTGAGTTTGACACTCCTGATCTATACTGATTAGCAGTGGCTCTCATAGTTGGGAGTCTTTCCCAACCGTATTAAAATATGAGAGTTGTCACTCTGGGATCTTCTCTATACTATATCATAAAAACTACATCTCCTCTTAATCTGCTCTTTTAAAAATGCCTTAATTCAGGAAATAGGAGAAATGTATACCTTATTTAGCTAACTGTATTACTGAAATTCTTTCATTCATTCCTAGGTTTTGGAAGATGGACAACTAACCAGTCAGAACGATACCCCTCAGGCCGTTTTAACTGTGACACTTTTTGGAAGATGGTATGACAAGGATCCTCCATCTACACACATTCACAATGCAACTACAGTTTATTTATTATTTATTTATTATTTATTATTTAGTTCCCAATAAGATTAAATCCACTGTTCAACAAATTTGATAGTTTTACTGTTATATACTTTTACAGTTATCATTTAGCAATGGATAACTCAACTGAATAGCTGTGCGTTGATAATGAATGTATTGATGATATGTTTAATGCAGGTTGACAAATCCTAAGGAATACAATCTCTTGAACTTTGTCCTAAAAAAGATGCAGCAATGTAATAGTTACTGATTAGGCTCTTTGTCCAAAGTTCTTTGAAGAAAAACAGCTTGATATATGGATCATCTTCAGGCAGACCTGCCCTCCACCTATTGGAGCAGATATTTGAAGACACTTTAAAATACAACATATATTATAGTTAAGATCCAGCTTGTGCAACTCCACATCATCTCTTAACTCCTCATCTCAAGTAAAGACCCAGAAATGACCCAATCTGCACCCCATTTGTTCTGGGGATTATTCAGCAAAAATCAGTTCTCTAATCAGAAGGAACCAGAAAACTAGGCTCAAGAGTTTTTTGTAATCAAGAATGAGAAAAACTCAAACTTCTATAATGCTGTTTGTCATTAATTTTCAACTAGGAAGCCAGCTGGGTTGAGTTATTGAGCCGGTCTGAGATTGTAATATGAATTATGCCAACTTTTTGATCACATAGTTAACTGCAGCCTTCACCCCACCCATTGTCAGGTGGCCTTTATTTGAGGCTATTTTAAAAATAAGATGTCCTAGAGATAAGAGAAATTTTATGTTTACAAGAGTTAAAAATGTGTAATTTCAATTAAAACAATCAATTGGGTTCTCAGATATTGAGAATAATTTCTAGGTTGACATGAGTAATACTTTCTGTAATTAATTAATATGGCTATGCAGAAATGGAAACTAAATTGAATGCAAAGTTATGGTGAAACTACGCTGAAGAAAAAATGCCTATAAAGTTCAGATTGAGCAAAAGAGAGAGAGCAAGAGAAAGAGAAGGAAAGAAAATGAGAGAAAGAGAGAGGGGGAGAGATTCTTAGAAAATGAAAAATCAAAAAATATGGAGAGTGATAAGCTAGAAAGCATGCATTCACAAACGAATACTTTTACTTATGAGTCAAATAATTCATAGATTCTAATGATATGAGAGAAAAAATATTCTAGCATTTGAATTATCAAGAATTTTTTTGGTAATACAAAAGACAGGATATGGCAAAGAAGCAAAAATGTTATTGTAACCTTAGAGAATTGTGTTTTTAAGACTCAGGCTCAAATTACCGAAATTATCTGTGTGTGTGCATGCGCATACACATTTGTGCATGTATGTGTCCCTTGAGAATCCATAGTATGTAAATTGAGGCTTCCTGTTTGGAAAACGGGGTCATTCTTGACTAAGAAATAAAAATTCCATCACATGGAGAAATTTAGACATGTTGCTTTACTTTCATATTACATTGTGTAGTATCAGTGATAAGTCACAGTCTTAGATTTGGAAATCAATGATATGTCCATTTTATATGCCAAGACAGATTATTGATGCGATGGAGGGAACTGAACTTTGAAATCCAGTCTGATATTCATCTGATTGAAGTTGCTGTCATTGTCTTCTTGTATTTTATATACAGTATTGGCCTCTTTAGTGATCCTTAACCAGCTATTATACGCTGGACATTGCTATAGTAAACCATCCTTCCCTAGCATTCTCCCATAGGGATAATGGTATTTGTAGTCCAACACCTTTAAGCTAGGATGGGGAGGACCAATATAAATCCTCCCTTTGAGATTTGACAAAGGGATTTTGTGCTATTTTGTTTTAAAATGGATTGAATACACACATTGTTAGGTGAGAAGGAGAGTCAGGAAACCTAATTCCTTGAACACTGTTAAAACCTTAAAACGCTAACAAATCAATTTACACTGTCAGTGTTAAATATGAACATTATCACAATTTAGCATGCTTCCTTAAAGAAACATGGTGGAAAGTATTCCTGGCTTTGAAACATGAAAATAATTTATTCTCGTCCTGTCTTGTCCCAAATAAATCCCTTTCCTTTTGTCAGTATGCCTGCATAGCAACTCTTGGGTGTTGCCAGGATAAACAAGAAGCACCTGTCCGCAGTGCTCTGTTCCTTAGAAAAGCAGTGCTTTCAAAACCCTGCATAACAGCCTTTAACTGATAAGCTGACAAATCAAAGCAAATTCAAAAAATATTAGCATTGCGAAAGGTAATTAACTCTGTATTAACCTGGAAAGATGTCCACGTTCAGAATAAAATATACAGTGTTCCCTCGATTTTCACGGGGGATGCATTCTGAGACCGCCCGCGAAAGTCAAATTTCCGCGAAGTAGAGATGCGTAAGTAAATACACCATTTTTGGCTATGGACAGTATCACAAGCCACCCCTTAACACTTTAAACCCCTAAATTACCATTTCCCATTCCCTTAACAACCATTTACTCATCGTTATAACTGGTACTCACCGTTGAATAAGACACTTAGTAATCCTGATATTTATAAACATAATTATTTATTAACAATAATTATTTTTTTTGTTATTTATTTGCAAAAATTATTAGTTTGGCGATGACGTATGATGTCATCGGGCAGGAAAAACCGTGGTATAGAAAAAAACCCGCGAAGTATTTTTTAATTAATATTTTTTGAAAAAACGTGGTATAGGCTATTCGCGAAGTTCGAACCCGCGAAAATCGACGGAACACTGTAATGGCAACTGATTGCTTTTGATATTGCAATTCAATGTAATCTTTCATGTGTTAAATTTATTGTTAAATTTTGTTAAATGTAATACAGTTAAATATATTAGGGCAGTGATGGTGAAGCAGGTGTACATGTGTTATCATGCATGCGTGAGTGCCCACATCCATAATTCAATACCTGGGAATGGCGAAGATGGCTTCCACCTGCTCCTCCCCCGGAGGCCTGAAGCAGCCCATTTCCCAACCTCTGGTGGGCCCGGTAGATCCGTTTTTCATCCACCAGGATCCAGAGGCTTCCTTGGAGCTTGGGGAGGGCAAAAATGCCCTCCCCCATCCCCACAAAGATTCTACGGAAGCCGAAAATTCCCTCCCAGAACCTCTGAGGAATCCAAAAATCATTGGCAGGCATACACATGGACATTGAAGCTGAGCTAGGGTAACGCCATGTGTGCCAGCAGATATGGCTCCGCATACCATCTTTAGCACCCGTGCCATAGGTTCGGCATCACTGTAATTGGGCTAATTTCTGAGTAGCACATTAATGATTCTATTAAACAGCTTGCTACACAAGTGGATATCTCATTGAAATAGGGCTTGCCTTCTTACAACAGTGATTTTCTTCCACACCCACCTCCAGATTCAAAGGAATCCATTCTACTGGTTGATACTATACTATTGGTAGACTGAAATTGCCGGGTACATTTTTCTGTCTGTAGAATTGAATCATAAAACCTGCTCAATTCTACAGCACTGTACAAAAGGAGACAAACTGGTTATATGTAAATCCCTGTCTGCAAACTGATTTTAAAATGGCTATTTTTAGAAACATCAGTGCAGGTGTTGAGCAAAACCATTGCCTGATTTACCAAGGTTGAAGATTAAACT
The DNA here is from genome assembly GCF_031021105.1 of Erythrolamprus reginae. Lineage (NCBI taxonomy): Eukaryota > Metazoa > Chordata > Lepidosauria > Squamata > Dipsadidae > Erythrolamprus > Erythrolamprus reginae. The sequence continues at coordinate 311,970,549 of NC_091950.1, read as the reverse complement.
GTGGATATACAGTACAATAGTGATATAAAAATTATGTTAGTGTATAATATTATCATTGAAGTGCTTCTGTAATTTTGCAGTCCAGGGGCAAACTTAAATAAATCATTTTACACATTTTCATTATGATTTGTTTTAATCAGGAACAATCAACTGTCTGAGGGTTTTAAGTAACTAACTTTCAATATTAAATTAGATTTCAAAATTTAAACTTTTCATACAAAGCTTGAGAAATAAGCTTTCAGGTGTAAGATATGCAAATTTAGTGGTAATAACTATCTTTGGCATGTTTATTTTCATGGTCTTGATACACATTTGATTTTTTTTAAAAAACCCATTAACGTTCTCTACACTGCAAGCAAACTTGCGCCTGGAAATATTTATCATCAGCTTATCTTGTCTGACTACTTAATACTGACGTCATCGTTTTAGTTAAGACTTTGTATCAGGCTGCAAATGAAATTCAGATTTGGTTGGACTCAGCTTCAGTTCATTGAGGTTGAATGACTGATAAGTGATATTTTGGACTATTTTGGATGGATTGACATTCAAGAAAGATCTCGTCATAGCTAATCAGAATTGTTTTCTGGAGGTAAGATTTATTTCTGATCTGGGAATTTGGATGGGACAAAAGTCTTAAACAAAAAAGTTTGCTTATTAGCAGTACAATGACAAAGCGGAATGGATCACATTTTTTAAAATTTTAAACCTATTAAAACATGTTTAAGATAGCCAAAGAGGTTTGAGTAAGGCTATAATGATAAAACTCTGAAAAGTGTAAGAAAATTCTTGGCATGGAGAAGTGGCTTATAGCCAGCCCAGAATAAAATGAGTTTAAATTTAAGAGGAGATTTATAAACATTCTATTTTCAATCTATTTAGAAATAACATTTATAATATTCTCTGTGTCTGTGTCTGTGTGTGTGTGTGTGTGTGTGTGTGTGTGTGTGTGTCTTTGAATTTGTCTTGACTGATTAACAAAGAGTGAGAGAGACTAGGTCAAAATCACCCCGCAGAACTCTGTTGGATTCTAATCTGATGCTTTTAATATCTTAATTTATTTGTGGGAGTAAAGATGGAATAAAAATTATTTTAATATTCCTTAAAATGTTAAAACAGAAATATGTTGCTCTAACTTTTATTGCTATTATTGACATAATATTGATATGAAAGTAGATATAGATATATAATTTATATAAAGATATGTAATTTGCCATGTCGGATAGCACAGAAACTATTTGTGGGAGGTGAGGAATATACATTGTTGGAATCCAGTATTGTACATACATTTTCAATCAATGACTTTCTTTTTTAAAAAAGTATTTTATTGCTTATTTGCCATGAAAATGGCAATATTTCAAAAGCTTCCATTTCTTAAGAGAAAGTTCTACTTTATGTACAGTTTTTCCATATATACGAGGCACAAATATTCAGTGGTTTTAAAATTACATTTTATTAAGATGAAAACTCTTTGCTTGAAAGTAGCTGAAGCTCTAGAAGGTCATTCTTGACAAGGCAAGATTTCTATTTCTCCAATTCCACTCCTTTACACCAGCTAAACTCTTACCAGTCCTCAAATTGAAGTCAGTTATAATGTTTACAAATCACAATACTAGGATACGCATATCCTTACTAGCCCCAAACCAAGAAAGCCTTATTGTGGCCGACCTATCATAAGGGTAACCTGTAATATCTGTATCTGTAATTGATAGGCCAGCCCCCACACCCAAATTTAGTGACAGTCAGAAAGCAGACAGCCAATGTCTGAATCTGAATATACCTTTTCACTGATCAATTTTGCTCTCACAAAGACATGGGGAAATAATCTCAACTCCTCCCCATAATGGAAATAAAATGCTTGCCTTTTTCAGAAGCAAAGGTAGTTGAATTTCAGAGATGTTGGATATTGGGGCTAGGGAAAGAAAATAAATCATGTTCATCGATTATTAGGAAAATCTACAGAAAAATGGAACAAAATTTTTAAAAAGTGAGTGGAGAACTTTAGCTTCAGAACCAGCCAACCTAAGCAATCGGTAATAGATTTTGTTTGGAATTGTTAGTTTAATCTCTCTTATTCTGTATAGTTAAATCCATTGTTTTGTCTTTGGTATTTTTGTTTTGCTCATTTTTGTAGAACAGCGGAGCTCTTCTAAACTGAGGGGTAGACACCATATTGTCTTTTATGGGGATTTTTTTGGGGGAGGGGAGGTAGCACTTTCTTTTATGGGAATCTTTTTTTGGGGGAAGGTAGCACTTTCTTTTTATTGTAATTTTAACTGATTTCTATGTATCACATTTCCAGTTATCTGTGATTAATTAAAAGCATTTTTCTTGTTTATTTGTTCTTTTCTTTTAATGTTGTTGTATTTTACTCAATGGTGGGTTTCAATTTTTTTAGTACCTGTTCTGTGCATGTAGCTTGGTGGGCGTGGCATGGGTGGGCATGGCTGGGTGTGGTGGACATGGCTGAGTGTGGTGGGCGTGGCTGGGTGGGTGTGGCAAGGAAAGGATATTGTAAAATCTCCATTTCGACCCCACTCCAGGTCAAGAATACAGCAAAATCTCCATTCCCTTCCCACTCCAGAGGAAGATTACTGCAAAATCCCCATTTCCTCCCTTTCAGCTAGGGCTGGGGAGGCAGAAAATAGATGGGGGGCATGTTGGATTTCTGTGTTATTTATGGATTTAAGTGATCTTCTTCACTTCATCCAGCAGAGTCTCTTTATAGCAGAACCATGCTACAATGTATATTTGAGTACAGCAATATAAAACTTTTGCTTTTATTTCTTCTTTTCTCATTGAACTGGTTTTATATTTACAAATAACAACTTGACAGAAGTACTATATTTCTCTCTACATCTGCTCTCTATGATGCAGATTCATCAACAGTCAGCATATGAATCAAATTCTATCTTCCAACTGACCACATGCCAGTATGCAAATTAAATCTCTCAACATTCTATCCTCTTTTTCCATGCTATATGCTAACATACCCCTGCTGAAATAATTTACATTTGTTTGTTTGTTTCAAACTAAAGCAATATAAATTCATTTCTTATTTCATTTGCATGGAAAAACATTATTTATTTACATTTTTCTTTACTGCTAGCAAATCCATCAAGTTTCTATATCTTTTATTTGGTAATGGCTTTGTAAATATATTAGCTAGCATATTTTCTGTTGGCACATATTTTAAGACAATTTTTTTCTTAAACACCATATACAGTGATACCTCGTCTTACAAACACCTCATCATACAAACTTTTCGAGATACAAACCCGGGGTTTAAGATTTTTTTGCCTCTTCTTGCAAACTATTTTCACCTTACAAACCCATCGCCGCCGCTGGGATGCCCTGCCTCTGGACTTCCATTGCCAGCGAAGCACCGGTTTTTGTGCTGCTGGGATTTCCCTGAGGCTCCCCTCCATGGGAAACACCACCTCTGGACTTCCGTGTTTTTGCGATGCTGCGATTTCACTGATGCTCCCTTCGCTGGGAAACCCCACCTCCGAACTTTGGTTGCCAGTGAAGCGCTCGTTTTTGCATTGCTGGGATTCCCCTGCAGCATCTCAAAAACACAGAAGTCCGGAGGTGGGGTTTCCCATGGAGGGGAGCCTTAGGGGATTCCCAGCAGCGCAAAAACGGGCGCTTCAGCTGACAAAAAGGGTGAATTTTGGGCTTGCACACATTAATCGCTTTTCCATTGATTCCTATGGGAAACATTGTTTGGTCTTACAAATTTTTCACCTTAAGAACCTCGTCCCAGAACCAATTAAGTTTGTAAGACAAGGTATCACTGTATTTTACATGAAGATAGTGAATATCAATATGCTTCGTTCTATTCTTAACCTTTTCTGTTGTGATTCTTTTTAAACAAGCTTGCTTATCTTCATATATTTTCACTATTTCACTTGCATTTACACCTGCATCTTTCAATAACTGTTTAATCCATATTGAACGATTATAAGCCTCTGACAATGCTATAAATTCAGCATCCATTGTGCTGACACTTACCAAAGTTTGTTTTCGAGATATCCAATCTATTGTACATTTTCCATACTGCACAAGTATTCCTGTTAATGATTTTCTATCCAATATGTCTTGAGCAAATGAAGCATCTGCCTATATTTCCAATTCATCCTCATTTGACTCAATTATCAATTTATGATCCATTGTTCCTTTTAAATATTTACATAGTTTCTTTACACCATTCCAATTATGCACTGTCTATTTACATGCCTGTTAAGAATACCAACGCTAGCACTAGAATAGAATAGAATAGAATAGAATTTTTATTGGCCAAGTGTGATTGGACACACAAGGAATTTGTCTTGGTGCATATGCTCTCAACGTACATAAAATAAAATATACATTTGTCAAGAATCATGTGATACAACACTTAATGATTGTCATAGGGGTCAAATAAGCAATGAAGAAGCAATAATATCAGGTCTTGAAACTCCAGCCAAATACATTAGTTTCCCTATGGTGCTTCTATACAAATCTTGCTGCAAAAAAAAAATTCGCTCTCATGTATGTGATTTGTATATTACATCCAAACACTCTAATATAGCTCAGATTTGGATTTCTTCCATATAGGACTTCATATGGAGACTTTCTAGGATAGGAGTGATAAATTCTATTTTGTATGTAATTTACACATCTGAATCCTTCAGCCCAAAATTTCCTTTCTAATTTGGCATCTGAAAGTATCGCTTCGACTGCAGGATATAATGTCTGATATTTCTTTTCAATAATTCCCCCTTCTTCTGGAGTATATATTGGAGTGCGTCTATGATTTATTCCTTGTGACATTAAATAATTTTCAAAATTTCTATTTGTGAATGCACTACCATTGCCACATAATATTGTAGTGATTGTATTTCCAAATTTCCTCTTTGACCACATAACAAAGAATTTGAACCATTTCAGTACCTCTGACTTACTCTCCGTTGGATATACAAAGCAATATCTGGAGAAATCATCAATAATGGTTAAAAAATAACCAGGGGGGTGGGGTTGTGTGCATTTCTGGGGGGGGGGAGAGCATTGCATTATGAATGTGGACACATGTGCACACATGATAGCACTGTCAGGATCAGTACTGTCCTAGTTTAATATTGCATGTATGGTTGTGAGTATGCAAAGCAGCCATACTGCTGAGTCACAATGACTAAGCTGCAAACTGATTGGGCTAGAACAGTATAAATAGCAATGCACCTCTGCAGTAGAGGTGATTTTGTGGTTGTTATTAGTTTGGTTGGGAAGTTTGTGGTGATTAATAATCTGCAGTTAATGGTGGTGTTGTCCATAGAAGAAAGAGAAATAGAAGAAAGAAGAAGAAAGAGAAATCTATTTTTGATATACTGAAGAGTAAAACTTCTTCAAACAGTTCCTGCTGCATTGTCACATGCACAACCTTTTGGCACCCAAGCCAAAAAAGGTTTGCCATCACTGTCCTAGAGGCTAAAGGATTCTTTTAAAAAAAACAGGTGAAGGATTGTCATTTCTGTAGAGTAATTAGAAGTGCTCATCCATAGCTTTTCATAATTTGTGTAATGTGCAAACCCCGTGCACCTTAAACAAGCATCTACAGTACTAGTTCCACCTTAACTGATCCAGCCTGTTGATCTGGCCTGTTTGCTCAGTAGCACAAGTCACACTGGGCCATTCGGGATCACTCTGTACGCATCAATCATTTTGAAAGGAAACACAAAGGGGATATATTTCCTTCCTTTTTTGCAATGCTTGCACAAGGTGGCTGACATGTGGCTCCTTTTGTTCATCATGCGCCTATAATGTTTAATTAAACAGGAGTTTAATTTCTGCCTTTCTGGTAGAAAGAAAAGATTTTTACGCAACTGCTTGCCTGACTCTCAGCTCCTGTTACTAGTTATTTTTAGTCAAGTTGACCATCAGTGTGATTGGTTCTGACCATTGGAGGCCTTAAAATATAAACAAACAAACAAACAAACAAATAAATAAATACAGTAATACCGAAACGTTGCCTCCAGGAAGGACATCTTTGTGGCATCAAAACTCCGCCCATGGAATTCCCTATTGGGATTCCCCACCTCCTTTCCAGCCTCCAGATCGGCCGAAAACGCTGCCGCCAATCGCAAAAACGGCACTCTTTCGGGTTCGGTTTCAGGAGGCCGCCGAGAAGCGCCACTGCCCGGCTGTCACCTTCTGAAACAGCCAGGTGCTTCTCGGCGGCCTCCAGAACACGAACACGAACTTCCAGGTTTGGTGTTTGGGAGAACGCCGAAAAGCCCCCCGGCTGTTTCAGAAGGTGACAGCCGGGCGGTGGCGCTTCTCGGCGGCCTCCTGAACCCGAACCCGAAAAGTACGGGTTCGGGTTTGGGAGAACGCCGAGAAGCCCCCCTGCTGTTTTAAAAGGTGACAGCCGGGCGGCGGCGGCCAGCGGAGTGCCACTTTGCAATCTGCGGTGGGTTCGTAAGCCGAAAAAAGTTCGTAAGAAGAGGCAAAAAATTTCTGAACCCCGGGTTTGTATCATGAGGGGTTCATATCGCGAGGGGTTCGTATCACGAGGTACCACTGTATAAATAAACCTGAGTATAAGATGCACCTTATATGAAAATAGGGGGGGAAATCTACCTACCAGGTATTCATCTGGCTAGCGTCCATAGTCTGATCAGCTTCAGCATATTATTTTATTCCCTGGTTAGAGCTGGGAAAAAAACCATTTTTTCGGAGCGAGTAGCAATGAAAACAAGCCTGCAAAGACTTAGAACTGGAAAAAGATCTTCGGAGTAGTGATGAAAAAATCCTGCAAGCAGAGAACATTGTTAGCACCTCATTAGGGCTGGGGGTGAAAGCTCCCACCCTCCAAAAAGACAGCTACATTCGGAGTATAAGACACACCCAAATTTTCAGCCCCTTTTATGGGGGAAAAGGTGTATCCTTTACTCTGAAAAATACGGTATTTATCTTTGGAATAAATTTTGTGAAAGAAGGGAAGGCAAGTTCAGAAAAAAAGGGGCTACATGGGATGTAATTGGACGGGGTGGGGAGCATCCTTGACCCCAGAAGGTGGGAAGATGATATTTCCAGCTAGCTAGCTGGAAGTTCTACACTATTTTCCCATTGCTATATAGAGACCCAAAGCAAACTATCAAGCTTAGAAAGCAGCTAGTGTTTGCAGCAGTTGCCAAAAAAGCCAACACAGTTCTAGGCTGCACAGAGGGATAGAATCAAGATCACATGAAGTGTTAATACCACTATATAATGCCTTAGCAAGGCCATACTTGGAATACTGCATTCAATTTTGGTCCCCGTGATGCAAAAAGGATGTTGAGACTCTAGAAAAAGTGCAGAGAACAACAACAAATGTTTTAGCCTCTTGGGGACCAGAGGCTAAAACATATGAAGAACAGTTCTGGAACTGGGTATGTCTAGTTTAATAAAAAGGATTAGAGGAGACATGATAGCAGTGTTCCAATATCTCAAGGGTTGCCGCAAAGACGAGGGAGTGAAGCTATTCTACAAAGCACCTGAGGGTAGGACAAGAAGCAATGGGGAGAAACTAAACAAGGAGAGAAGCAACGTAGAACTAAGGAGAAATTTTCTGACAGTTAGAATAATTAATCAGTGGAACAACCTACCTCCAGAAGTTGTGAATGCTCCAATAGTGGAAGTTTTTAAGAAGATGTTGGATACCCATTTGTCTGAAGTGGTGTACAGTTTCCTACCTAAGCAGGGGGTTGGACTAGAAGACCTCCAAGGTCCCTTCCAACTCTGTTTGTCTATTTCTATTCTACAAAGATAAATAAATGTAAAATGAACAAATCACACCAGATAGCATATTGTTTCTAAAACTATCTAACAGTTACTGTATGTTCCACAATTGTCACACAAGGGTATGCAGATGTAATGGAAAATATGAACAACCTTGAGAAAAAGGGGAAGAAGAGATGCTGTCTAGGACAGGGGTCCCCAATCTTTTGAACCTCGGGGACCTCTACATTCATAATTTTAAATCCCGTAGATCACTAATATGAATCCAGCACGCTGCTTGCTGAAGTGCCTGGACTCCCAGTGATGGGATGGGGTCCTTCAGGCATTCTCTCTCCCTCTTTGTCTCTCTTCCCCCTTCCTCTCTCTCTTGCCTCTTTGTCTCTCTCTCTCTCTCTCATCTCTCTCCCCTCTCTTTGTCTCCCTCTCTTTCTCATGTCTTTCTATCTCTCCCCCTCTTTCTCTCTCTCTCATCTCTCCCCTCTCTTGTTCTTTCTCTCTCTCTCTCCTCTCTCTCTATCTCCCATTCCCTCTGTCCCCCTCTTTCTCTCTCATCCCTCTTCCCACTCTCCTTCTCCCCTCTCTTTCTCTGTCTGTCTCTAATCTCTTTCTCTGACATCTCTCTCTCTCCCTCTCTTTTTCTCTCTCCCTCCTCTCTCCCCCTCTCCCCCTCTTTATCTCTCTCTCACACACATATTTCTCTCTGTTCTCTCTCACCCCCTTTTCTCTCTCTCTCTCTGTCTATCTGTCTGTCTCTCATTCTGATTCTCTGGTGCTTTCTGGGTCTTGTGGGCACTCTTTTGGCCTCTGTGGGCACTAGACGCACCTTGGTCACTGTGTGGATCACCCCCCCAAAAAAGCTAAAAACAAGATGGCAACCACATGCACAGTGGAGGGAACTTGTCTTGTGTGCATGTGCAGAAGAAAAGAAAATAGGAAAAAAATTCAAAAAAAAAATCACCCCCCCCCCCCAAAAAAAAATATGGTGGCACCCACAGACTGGCACTGACTGAACCAGTTCTGTGATGTTATCATGATATCACCAGAAGGTTACTACCAGTTCGGGTAAACTGGTCCTAACCGGTCCGAACCCACCTCTGCTTATAACCCAGTCAAAGTAGCACAAGCTTCTATTGAAGCTCTTGTATCACCCAGCTAAAAGTGTGAGTGTGTGTGGTGGTGGGTGGTTAAACATTGACAGATGAAAGTTAGAGAACGATAGGGATTCTTTCCTCCCTTAGTTTATCAAATCCTGAGAAAATAATTCTTTAAAAAATATCTAGAATTAAACATTTCTAAATTTTGGCAGTACAGCAAGCCACCAAATGAACTATGGAAAATTCAGGATAAATGTAAATATTTAGATGGAGGCTGAAAAGGCTTGCTGATCGTAAGGTGGGAAAGTAGCAATATAGCAACAGATGAGGACAGCAGTGAACAATGAAGTCTAAGATGCTGCTGCTCTCAAGCTAACGTTGTCCAGCTACTTTGTCTGCAAAAAAGTAAGGTTCCCTGATAAAGCCCATCCACTTTTCTCACCTCACAAATTACTCCCCCTACTCTTCCTTGCAACTAGTATCTCTGGTCTTCCTACAGATCCACTGTCATCTCTAAAATATGGAAATGGAAGGCCTTATCCCTTCTATTATAGCCATGCAACTCTAGGTGAGACTTGCATTGTATCAGCCTATCTTCTCTGAGGCATTTCTTGAAGAATAACAAGCTCCAGAGTTGAGTGATGTCCCTATAAAATTAATTATTTAAATAGCACGCATGCCATAGGTTCACCATCATGGCACTATACCCTTTATTAACTGTAAACAACTGGGTATTTACTCTAATAATATTAAAAAACACTCATTTGTTCTAAGCTGAGAAGGAATATCAAGCACTATGGGCGGCCAGCAACATTTAAATAATTGAGTTAATTGCAAACTATAATAAATTCAACCCACTTAATTAAAAATCTGTTTGGATTTAAATATCCTGTAAAACTGAAATATAGGCTGCATATGTAAAGAAACCTAAATGTTCAGATTTAATTTTCAAGTACAGTGGTACCTCTACTTAAGAACTTAATTCATTCCGTGACCAGGTTCTTAAGTAGGAAAGTTTGTAAGTAGAAGCAATTTATCCCATAGGAATCAATGTAAAAGCAAATAATGCATGCAAACCCATTAGGAAAGAAATAAAAGCTCAGAATTTGGGTGAGAGGAGGAGGAGGAGGAGGAAGAGGAGATGGACAGTCGCTGCCCAGAGTGAAGGGAGCATTTCTTTTCTCTGGGCACTGGCAGGTTTATTCCCTCTCCAAGCACCCAGAGAAAGGAAAATGCTTTGTTCGCTCTGGACTGTCGAAGTCTCCTTAAGCATCACCAAAAGGCTCCTCTGGCAGCCCAGAAAAGCCCGAGATGGCCGGGATTAAAGGGGGAATGGCAGGAAACTGGCCGGACCCTTGTGCTGCTCTCAAATTTGCTGGGAATTTTTTCCGGGCTCGGGTTCTTAAGAAAATGGTTCTTAAGAAGAGGCGAAAAAACCTTGAACACCCAGTTGTTATCTAGAAAAGTTCTTAAGTAGAGGCGTTCTTAAGTAGAGGTACCACTGTTCACTTCTTCTAGATATTATGCCACCCAAATCTAATTTGATGTAGTGCCTTCCATTGTCCCTTCCCCTCTGTGACTAGTTATTGCCTTAAGCAACAATTTTATTCTGGGCTGCCAGGTTGCTATGATCTTTGCTGATCAGCGGTTGCTGTTTTAATAATCTTGAAGCTGATGGCCCATTAAGTCAATGAATCATCTTCAACCCTAGTTATACATGCTTCATGAACTCGTACATCTCCCAGGGTTTCTGCCCAGGTTGACCAAGCCTGTTTCCCTAACTTTCATATCTCCTGCTGACAGCATAGCAAAGCTTTCCTCCCCTGTCCCTTTAAAAGAACATATTTAAATTCCAAAGTAGAAATAGTGCTACTGGCACTTGGTTTCTATAAAGCTGACCACAAAATTTCCATGGACCTACAAAAGAAGGTAGGAACAAAATAACAACATTTTCCCTATTGTTTTGATCCATCAGAGTAGTGAAGCTATCATAATGGAAGAAAAGAAGAAATGAAAGTATTAAATTGGTGGGTCAGGGCTGACAGGAATGGAGGCAGACTCAGAGGTGAACAACAAGAGCAACCTTTATTTCAGCAGCAAAGAACAGAACGGTCTGACATGAGGTACAATACTTAATGATTTTCAACGGGTACAAATAAGCAATCAGGAAACAATCAATTATTAATAGTAGTAATAATATTGAGAAGAGGGGCATAGAAATCTAATTAATAAATAATAAATAAATAATAAATAAATAAACAAAATAATTATAAATCATAAGGATACAAGCAACAAGTTACAGTCATACAGTTATAAGTGGGAGGAGATGGGTGACAGGAACGATGAGAAAACTAATAGTAATGTAGCCTTAGTGAATAGTTTGACAGTGGTAAGGGAATTATTTCTTTAGCAGAGTGATGGTATTTGGGAAAGAACTGCCCTTTTGTCTAGTTGTCTTGGTGTGCAGTGCTCTATAGTGTTGTTTTGAGGGAAGGAGTTGAAACAATTTTATGAACAAAAAATTGGATTTGGGTTGAAAGAGAGAAATATCTGTAACATTACCAGAGGGTGAAGAGTCACAAAATTGGTTTATATTTGCTAGGGTGAAGATTGGAAGTAACGCCTTTATATGTCTTTTCTCTTATTTATTTTATTCATACTTTACCTAATGAATCGCTATGCCCATTTCATTAGAAATCAGTCTTAGGAAATGAGGTGCCTTCAGCAAGATTGGACAGTTTCTTGTTTTAAATCCTCAGAACCTTTAAATCCTTTTAAAATAACATCTCATTCAGTTTTGAAATATGCTCACTAAAAATGGACACTTAAAAATCTTGATACCCACTCTGTGTTTAAATCTCTTGCATTTTCACTGTATATTTTATTTTAAATGAGAAACAGATGGGATGGGATGGGATGGGATAGAATAGACTAGAATAGAATAGAATACTTTATTGGCCAAGTGTAATTGGACACCCAAGTAGTTTGTCTTTGGTGCATAAGCTCTCAGTGTACATAAAAATATATATTCATCAAGAATCATAAGATACTACACTTAGTGATAGTCATAGGATACTAATTAAGCAATCAAATCATACTAGAAAACTAAATAAAACAATATTAATCATAAAGATACAAGCAACAAGGTTATAGTCATATAGGTGATAGGTAAAAGGAAGGATGAGAAAAATAATAGTAATACAGTCTTAATAAATAGTTTGACAATGTTGTGGGAATTATTTATTTATTCATTCATTCATTCATTCGTTCGTTCGTTCGTTCGTTCGTTCATTCATTCATTCATTCATTCATTCATTCATTCATTCATTCATTCATTCATTCATTTATTTATTTATTTATTTATTTATTTATTTATTTATTTATTTATTTATTTATTTATTTATTTATTTATTTATTTATTTATTTATTTATTTATTTATTTATTTATTTATTTATTTATTTATTTAGATTTGTATGCCGCCCCTCTCCGCAGACTCGGGGCGGCTCACAACAAAGTGAAAAAACAATTTACAACAAATCTAAATTTCTACTAAAAACATTTTAAAACCCCATTTCCTAAACACACATACCATTCATAAATTATATATGCCCGGGGGAGATGTCTCAGTTCCCCCATGCCTGATGACACAGGTGGGTCTTAAGGAGCTTACAAAAGGCAAGGAGGTGCAGTTCTAATCTCCGGGGGGAGTTGGTTCCAGAGGGTCGGGGCCGCCACAGAGAAGGCTCTTCCCCTGGGGCCCACCAACCGACATTGTTTAGTTGACGGGACCCGGAGAAGACCCACTCTGTGGGACCTAATTGGTCGCTGAGATTCGTGCGGCAGAAGGCGGTCTCGGAGATATTCTGGTCCAGTGCCATGAAGGGCTTTAAAGGTCATAACCAACACTTTGAATTGTGACCGGAAGTTGATCGGCAACCAATGCAGACTGCGGAGTGTTGGTGAAACATGGGCATACCTAGGTAGGCCCATGACTGCTTTCGCAGCTGCATTCTGCACGATCTGAAGTTTCTGAACACTTTTCAAAGGTAGCCCCATGTAAAGAGCATTACAGTAGTCGAACCTCGAGGTGATGAGGGCATGAGTGACTGTGAGCAGTGAGTCCCGGTCCAGATAGGGTCGCAACTGGTGCACCAGGCGAACCTGGGCAAACGCCCCCCTCGCCACAGCTGAAAGATGGTTCTCTAATGTGAGCTGTGGATCGAGGAGGACGCCCAAGTTGCGGACCCTCTCTGAGGGGGTCAATAATTCTCCCCCCCCCAGGGTAATGGAAGGACAGATGGAATTGTCCTTGGGAGGCAAAACCCACAGCCACTCTGTCTTATCCGGGTTGAGTTTGAGTCTGTTGACACCCATCCAACAGACTCAAAGCAGAGTGATGGCATGCAGGGAAAAACTGTCCTTATGTCTAGTTGTTCTGGTATGCAGTTTGTTTGAAGGGTAGAAGTTGAAACTATTTATGTTCAGGGTATGAGGGGTCTTCTAGATATTTTCACAGCCCTCTTTTTGACTTGTGCAGTATACAGGTCCTCAATGGAAGGCAGGTTGGCAGCAATTGTTTTTTCTGCAGTTCTGATTATCCTCTGAAGTCTGTGTCAGTCTTGTGTCAGTCTGTGTCAGACAATTATAGAGGTGCAGATGACAGACTAAATAATTCCTTTGTAGAACTGAATCAAGATAGGAACTAAGAATATATTTCCTGAGAGAGAAATTAATTGGTGGAAAAACTGGTCCACAGAAGTTGTGGGTGCTCCAACATTGGAGGTTTTTAAGAAGAGATTGGAAAGTCTCTGAGCAGGGAGTTGGATTAGAAGATCTCTACTTTCAAGGATGTAATTCTAATATTCTGATAGCAGGACCTTGGAGAGTTCCAAGCAAACTGCGTATATCACAGATGGCGAACCTATACCACGGGTGCCACAGGTGGCACGCAGAGCCATATCTGCTGGCACATGAGCCGTTGTCCTAGCTCAGCTCCAATGTGCGCATATGTGCCGGCCAGCTGATTTTTGGCTTGCACAGAGGCTCTGGGAGGGTGTTTGGCTTGCACAGAGGCTCTGGGAGGGGGGGGGCGTGGTTCCAGAGAAGCCTCCAGAGAAGCCTTTGGATCCTGGGGAGGGCCAAACACAAGCTTACTGGGCCCACCAGAAGTTGGGAAACAGGCCATTTTTGGCCTCCAGAAGGCCTCTGGGGGACGGGGGAATCTGTTTTTGCTCTATCCAGGCATTGAATTATGGGTGTGAGCACTCGCACATGTGCAATAGCATGTGCTCACACTCTTTTGGCACCCGAGGAAAGAAAGGTTCGCCATCACTGACCTATATTCTAACAAAAAACTGAAGGCTGATGATACTGTGTAATTCCTACTGTCCAAATTTTGAATATTTTTTTCTAGAACATATAACAATATAAAGTACAACCATGGGAAAATGCTTTGGTGCAAGAAGAGATATGAGATGAGATTGAGGAAAAGATGTTTATTCTACTATTTGATATTATTTGCATTCTTAATTTTGAATTGTTACAGTATTGCCTAGTCATGGTGACATAAATGCCCGTGTTCATTCTTGCTTTGGATTAAATTTCCAATGTGGATCTTGCCTGATCTCCTTCTGGCCAGCCTAAATAAAAAGAAAATCATACTAAATATATCAATTATCCTCTTACTTTTTCTTTTTCCCTCTTTATTCCAATCTATCTTTTCTTCATCTTATATCTCTCCATTTTACTTCATAAAGTGCACTCTGCAATTTTTGCCTTTTATTTTACTTCCTTTATTGCAACACAACAAACACACTTAGACATATATACCACTTTATTGTGCTTTACAGCCCTCTGTAAGCAGTTTACAGAATCAGCATATTGTTCCCAACAATCTGAGGTCCTCATTTTACCGACCTCGGAAAGGTGGAAAGCTGAATCAACCTTGAGCCATTGAGAATCGAACTGCTGGCAGTCAGCAGAATTTGCCTGCAATACTATATTCTAATCACTGGGCCATCCCGGCGACTTAATTGCAGCAATCCCATTTGCTGAAAAACACTTCCTGCTTCTCCCATCTAGTTTAAAAAAACATCCTCCTATTTAGACTAAGGCTAAATCCATGGATGGGACAGTATATTTTAGTTCCAGGGCCAGGACTGCAGAAAGAATTCCCTATCAGCAAAATAATATTCCCTCTCTGCATTATTTATGTCCCAAGAGTTATTTCCTAGAATAATTATTACATGGGACTTAGATCAATTCTCATATTCTTGAAGTTTAAAGGATTCTGAGTATGCTGATTGGCATTCTGACGAGGATTTTGATTGAACAGGGATTAATTAATTAAACAGTTTTTATAACTGTAAAAAGGATAATCATTTAAAGGAAAACCATTATAAGGATAGGTAAAGCCTAGAACAGTGATGGCGAACCTTTGGCACAGGTGCCACAGATGGCACATGGAGCCATATCCGCTGACACACAAGCTGTTACTCCAGTGTGCATGTGTGTGCTAGCCAGCTGATTTTTGGCTCACACAGAGGCTCTGGGAGGTTATTTTTGGCTTCCAGAGGGCCTCTGGCAGATAGGGGAGGGCATTTTTACCTTCCACTGGCTCCAGGGAAGCCTTTGGAGCCTGAGGAGGGTGAAACATGAACCTTCTGGGCCCACCAGAAGTTGGGAAACAGGCTCTTTCCAGCCTCCAGAGGGCCTCAGGGGGTGGGGAAAAGTATCTTCACCCTCTCCCATCATTGAATTATGGGTATGGGCACTCACATATGCACAATAATACACACGCACACTCTTTCAGCACCCGAGGGAAAAAAGGTTTGCCATCATTGGCCCAGATTCTAGCTAGCTTCATGATAAGACTGATCAATTCATAAACCAATGAAGGCTAGCTACATTATATCTAGGTCTAATAAAATCCTTGGATGTTAAATGAACAGGGCTCCTTACATTGTATCAGAATATTTTTGCATTATTAACATTCATAGCGAGAGATATGCCATTCTTAGGGTTAATTTCACAGACATTACTAAGCTGTAGTCTATTTCAACACAACATCCTGAATAAGTAAAAATGGCTAGCTGTACACAACACAGAGAGCAAAAATAGTGAAGAGAAGTATTACACCAATGAATTCAGTGACATAACTGAGTAATTCCTCAGTAAGACCGTAGCTAGAATACTGCATTCAGTTTTGATCACTGCACAATAAAAAAAGATGTTGAGACTCTAGAATAGAATAGAATAGAATAGAATAGAATTGAATTGAATTGAATAGAATAGAATTTTATTGGCCAAGTGTGATTGGACACACAAGGAATTTGTCTTGGTGCATATGCTCTCAACGTACATAAAATAAAATATACATTTGTCAAGAATCATGTGGTACAACACTTAATGAAGGAGTACAAGCTGAACTACAGGACCGCAGGCTAAAACATACGATGAACGGTTGCAGGAACTGGGCATGGCCAGTCAACTGAAAAGAAGGACCAGGGGAGACATGACAGTAGTCTTCCAATATTAGAGGGGCTGTCACAAAGAGGAAGGGGTAAACCTATTTTCCAAAGCACCTGAAGGCCAGACAAGGAGTAATGGATGGAAGCTGGTCAAGGAGAGATTCAATCTAGAAAAATGAGATTTTTTCTGACAATGAGAACAATCAAACAATGGAACAGTTTGTCTTTAAAAATTGTGGGAGCTTCATTGTGGGGGGTATTGTTGTGAGCCGCCCCGAGTCCTCTGAGAGAGGCGGCATACAAATCTAATAAATTATTATTATTATTATTATTATTATTATTATTATTATTATTATTATTATTATATCCCAGTGACCGATAAGGTCCCACAGAGTTGGCCTTCTCCGGGTCCCGTCGACTAAACAATGTCGTCTGGCGGGCCCCAGGGGAAGAGCCTTCTCTGTGGTGGCCCCGGCCCTCTGGAATCAACTCCCCCAGAAATTGGAAATGCCCCCACCCTCCTTGTCTTTTGTAAACTACTCAAGACCCACCTATACCGCCAGGCATGGGGGATTTGAGACATCTTTCCCCCAGGCTCTATATTTTATGTTTGGTATGTACGTGTTGTCTGGTTTTAATATGATAGGGTTTTATATATTTCTTTTTAATATTAGATTTGTTTCACCATAATATTGTTTTTATCATTGTTGTGAGCCGTCCCGAGTCTTCGGAGAGGAGCGGCATACAAATCTAATAAATTATTTTCAAATTATTAAATTATTATTATTATTATTATTATTATTATTATTATTATTATTATTATTATTATTACTATTACTACTACTACTACTACTACTACTACTACTACTACTACTACTACTACTGGAAGCTTTCAAGAAGAGATTGGACTGCTATCTTTCAGAAATGATTCAGGGTCTCCTGCTTGGATAGGGGGGTTTGCACTAGAAGAACTACAAGGCAGAGGTCGGTTCCTATCGGTTAGGACAGAACAATTAGTAACTTGGCAGCCTGGGTCACTGGAACCAGCAGCAATCCAGGCTTGCCCCACCCCCAATCTAGTTCTCTTGGTATCACCCATGGTGCCACCATCTTGTTTTTTGTTTCTGTGTATGCACAACAGCTTTTTTAGTAACATGCACCCACAACATGCACCCGCCCACATGGCGCGTCCCTTCCAACTCTGTTAATTTGTTAATCTAGCAAATTTATGAGATCTACATTTTCCAGTAAAGCTATTCATTGCATTAGAATAAATAGGACAAACCTATGTAGATTCTAAAACTGTGGGAGTTGAGGGGGAATGTTGGGTTGCTCTTTTCCCTTTGAAAAGCCATCTAATTATTTTAGAGACTTGCTTTTCATGTCAGATTCACATCATATCAACTTACTAAAATAAGATTATTATTAAAATATGGCAAGAACAGTATTATTATGTCTTGCTTCCAGAGGAAAGAAATATGGCGTTCATAAAGCTGCAATTGTCTCAAGACTCCTTATTTTACCGTTTTGTCTGTTAGTTATACAGGACCAGACCATAAATAATTAACTGTGGCAGAGCAAAGATGTCCAGAATATGAAATTGTTTAAATTCATTGGGCTGGCAAATATGCAACAGAGCATGTTGGATCCCCTAGCAGGTTGGCTATGCAGAACTGAAGGTCAGTGCAGTGGTACCTCTACTTAAGAACTTAATTCTTTCCATGACCAGGATCTTAAGTAGAAATGTTCTTAAGTAGAAGCAATTTTTCCCATAGGAATCAGTGTAAAAGCAAATAATGCGTGCAAACCCATTAGGAAAGAAATGAAAACTTGGAATTTGGGTGGGAGGAGGAGGAAGAGGAGGAGGACAGTTGCTGCCAAAGGAAAAAGGTGAGGTGAGCATCCCCTTTTGCCTTTCCATGCTCAGACGCTCCGGCAGGCAACCTTGCGCCAGGTGTATGGGAGGCAGCACGAGGGGGTCACCACAGCAAAGTGGTTTATTCCCTCTCCAAGCGCCCAGAGAAAGGAAAACACTCCATTTGCTCTGGGCTGCAAAAGCCTCCTTAAGCACCACCAAGAGGCTCGTCTGGCAGTCCAGAAAAGCCCGAGGTGGCCGAGATTAAAGGGGGAATGGCAGGAAACTGGCTGGGCCTTTGTGCCGCTCTCAAATTTCCTGGTTAATTTTCCCAGGCTCGGGTTCTTAAGTGGAAAATGGTTCTTAAGTAGAAACAAAAAAATTTTGAGCACCTGGTTGCTATCTAGAAAAGTTCTTAAGTAGAGGCGTTCTTAAGTAGAGGTATCACTGTACTCAGGTTTGGGGATAGCATAGCTGAGTAAGCCTAATTAGTCCCACAGTGTTGATGAAAACAGTTGAAACATTGTACAATAAATGCTGGCCTGTGTTGTAATACAATGCTTCTCTTCTTTACAGTAAAATCATGGTCACAAGTAAATCCCTCCCCCTCCCCTTTTTTTACATCATGCCTTACTTATCCATAGCAGTGCTTCCTGTTTCCTTTCTCCCTCTGACTTGGCATTCTGATAATCCCTGAAGCCCAATCAAAATCAGGTAATTTCTTTATGCCCTTAATTTGCTGTCTTTTGAGTCAAAAGACCAGGATGACAATCGGGCACCCGCCGCTACTGTTACACATGCACAGGAAGCAAAATCTTGTGAGGTTTCACCAATTTTTTTTTACTCCCATGCACATGCAGAAGCAAAAAATTGCCGAAATCTGTCTAACACGTGCACTTGTCAGCTCACGAGAGTTTGCTTCTTGTGCATGCACAGAAGAAAAATCACACTCGGACATGCACACATGAATGCCAGAGGCACAGAGTTGCGTGTGCAACTCCATTTTTGCTACTGGTACGATGGCACCGACTGTATCAGTAGGAACCCACTACTGGTGACAATCCAGGAGAAGTTTGTTTATTTATTTGTTTGTTTGTTTGTCTGTCTCTCTGTCTATCTATCTATTATCTATCTATCTATCTATCTATCTATCTATCATCTATCATCTATCATCTATCATCTATCATCTATCATCTATCATCTATCATCTATCATCTATCATCTATCATCTATCTATCTATCTATCATCTATCTATCTATCTATCTATCATCTATCATCTATCATCTATCATCTATAAATCTATCAATCTATCAATCTATCAATCTATCAACCAATCAATCTATCTATCTATCTATCTATCTATCTATCTATCTATCTATCTATCATCTATCATCTATCAATCTATCATCATCTATCTACCTATAATCTATCTGTCTGTTTATCATCTATCATCTATCATCTATCTATCTATCTATCTATCTATCTATCTATCTATCTATCTATCTATCAATCTATCTATCTATCTATCTATCTATCTATCTATCTATCTATCTAATCTATCTATCTATCTATCTATCTATCTATCTATCTATCTATCTATCTATCTATCTATCTATCTGACTTATATGCCGCCCCTCTCCATGGACTCGGGGCGGTTTACAACATTTCAATAAAAAAGATACAATATATAAAACATTTCTAAGCCAATTGATAGAATAGTTAATTTAAAAATTATCTTAAAACTAATCATGTAAAATCAAACAATCACATGCATACTATCGCATCCAATACATTTACTGGGCAGAGGCTGGGGTCTAGTGACCCCAGGCCTGACAACATAAGTGCGTTTTCAGGTTCTTACAAAAGGCAAGGAGGGTGGGGGCAGTGCGAATCTCTGGGGGAGTTGATTCCAGAGGGCTTGGGCCCCCACAGAGAAGGCTCTTTCCCTAGGATCTGCCAAACGACATTGTCTAGTTGACAGGACCCGGAGAAGGCAAACTCTGTGGGACCTAACCAGATGCTGGAATTCGTGCGGCAGAAGGCGGTCCCACAGCTAATCTGGTCCTATGCCATGTAGGGCTTTATAGGTCATAACCAACACTTTGAATTGGGTCCAGAAACCAACTGGCAGCCAATGCAAAGGTGTGGAAATAAGTAGATGCCCTGCTATTACCGGAGAGGGGGCTACTCCTTTTCTACATATATACAAGACACAGATGAGATACACACATCGTAGAATGAGGATTAATGTCTTTTGAAGTTGTGGGGGAAGACTTTTATCTCAACTCTAAATGTTCATGTTGTGCTTCCTACCTGTCCTCCTTGACAGATGATACTCCTCTGCAGGAAGACACAAGGGTAAAGAATTCCTGGTCCTTGCAACTAAAAGAAGATACCCATTGGATTGCACATGTGATATCCATAGGACTGCACCTGAGATGGGCTTGCCTATATCTGAACCTTTTGAAAGGATGCAGTTGTGCTGTGAATCCATCAATGGCTCCTGCATAAAGAACAGCTGGTCAACGGGCATCCAATTTTCCATGTACATCTTCATGCTGTGTGTGATCCTGGCTACTGTGGCTGGCAACCTGGCTGTTATCATCTCCGTATCCCATTTCAAGCAGCTCCACACGCCTACAAATTTCCTTATACTCTCCATGGCCACGGTGGATTTCCTCCTTGGCTTCTGCGTCATGCCGTACAGCATGATACGATCGGTCGAGAACTGCTGGTATTTTGGGGAGTTCTTCTGCAAAATCCACACCAGTGTGGATATCATGCTGAGCACGGCTTCCATTTTCCACCTTTCCTTTATCTCAATTGACCGTTACTACGCAGTCTGTGACCCGCTGCGATACAAGACCAAGATAAACACTTCTGTCATATTAATCATGATTTTTATCAGTTGGATATTTCCTGCCTTGTTTGCTTTCGGACTGGTCTTTTTGCAACTCAACGTATTGGGAGCGGAAGAAACGTTCCACAAGTTATTTTTTTGTGTGGGAGGCTGCTTTGTCTTTTTCAGTGAGACTTCGGGTGTGGTGGCCTCCATGTTTTCCTTCTACATCCCTGGGTTTGTCATGCTAGTGGTCTATGGGAAGATATACATAATAGCCCAAAGGCAAGCCAGGTCCATCACAGCTGCTATGAGCCAAATACAGATAAGGTTTGAACTACGGCATCATATCTCCCACCAGAGGGAACGAAAAGCTGCAAAAACATTAGGGATAGTGGTTGGGGTTTTCCTCATTTGCTGGTCCCCATTCTTCTTCTGCACCCTCTTGAGCCCCTTTATGAATTATACCATCCCACCCATCCTTACTGATGCAATGGTTTGGTTTGGCTATTTGAATTCAACACTTAACCCAATTGTATATGCATACTTTTATCTATGGTTTCGAAGGGCCTTGAAGCTGATTTTACTGGGGAGGGTTTTTCAGCAGGATTCATCCAGAACTCAATTATTTTTGGAATAAACCCTACTGAAGGGGAGCCAAAGTCCTTCAGTATTTCGTTCCCCTCAGAGGTGAGGGTGAAAGAGCAATTCAGTTTAACTTTGTCTGTTACTGGTGAGTTTAACAGAAATTGGATATTAAAAATGAGAATAACCAAATAGTATGTGCAACTAATTTCTTTCCAGCAATAACATGGGACATTGGGATGGACCCAGGGGTGAAATTCAGCAGGTTGTGGAGAGTAGTGGGTTTCACTTACCTTCGCTACCAGTTTGGAACTGTGAAATGTGTGCATGCATGGTGCTTCTGTGCTTCTGCACATGTGCAGAACCTTCAGCGCACGCACAGATAGTCCCTGATGATGTCCGGGTGGAGGGGCAGAGCCTCACACCACTACCAGTTTGTCCAAATCTTGGTGAACTGGTAGCAACCCACCATTGGTTCTGAAATTTCCGGCAGCAGAAATTTTGAGTAGTTCAGAGAACCAGCATATACCACCTCTGGCTGGCCCCAGAGTAGGGTGGGAATGGAGATTTTGCAATATTCTTCCTGCAGGAGTGGGGAGGAAATGAGGATTTTGCAGTATCCTTCCCCTGGAATGCGGTGGGAATGGAGATTTTGCAATATCCATCTCTTGCCGCATCCACCAAGCCACATCCATAGAACTGATAGGGAAATTTTTTTAATTTAACCCTTGGATGGACCTATGAAGGGAAGCCCCCCATACTCCAAGGAGACTAGGATGAGACACAAATTACAAACTTCCAGCAAACGTGGTTGGTAAATCCACAGTAACTGAATTTAAACATGCCTGGGATAAACATAGATCCATCCTAAGATAAAATACAAAAAATAGTATAAGGGCAGACTAGATGGATCATGAGGTCATTTTCTGCCGTCAGTCTTCTATGTTTCTATGTTTCTGTAACACAAATTTGTGCCATATTTGATTCTGGTGGCTGATCTGTCTTTGCTATTTCAATATCTTTAAGTTAAATGCTCCAGAGATATTTGTTTACATATATTAAAAATAACCCTAACATTTCCCCAATATATCTTTGGATGGTCCATAATACCACCTCCTTTAGGTGAACAACACACTTGATGTCACACGTTCTGTCATTTCTTTCAAAGCAATCAAGAATTTCCAAGTTTTCCTCAGCTGAGTAAGCTCTCCCCCCACTTTTCCTCTACTGAGAATGACCTCACAAACATACTTCTTTGGAATGGCCATATGCTAAATAAATACATTCTTTGGCCTGCTCTAGTTTACTTAGTTGTTGGGAGGGCAGCACACTTAGGAAGAAATAATATCAACAATGAGAAGAGGGGCACAACCGATACTATATGTTCTGTCGGGCTCTCGGGTAGAATCCTCCCAAAAATCCACAGGAACAAATTTCAGACACACACACGTTTGAAAATTCAAAACAATGTTCTTTATAATGAAAATTCCCTTAAACTAAGCCCTCTTTTTGTATAGCAAAGAGAACTCGTCTCCAAACAATCTGGTAATTTGTACAAGTCCCTTATCAGTTCTGTGATACTTAGCTTGCAGCTGTGAGGCAATTCACAGTTCTTCTTCTTTCACAAAGTGAAACACACTTTTCTCTGGTTTAGTTTCAAAGCGGGGAAAAATCAGCACACAAAGGTCAAAGTCAGCAAAGCAGGCACGAAACACAAGGATCAGATAATCCTCCACAATGGCCAAACCTACAGGCTGCTATTTATAGCAGCCTCACTAATTACTACAGCCCCACCCAACCACAGGTGGCCTCATTTTCTTTGATAATAATCTCTCAGTTGTTGCTGCCTATGCATCGCTCTCCATATGCGTGGCTGTATCATTAACTCTTGTTCTGAATCCAAGGAGGAGCTAGATAATTGATCTCCTTCTGAGCTGTCTGCCACACTCTCCTCCTCCCTGTCACTCATGTCTTCTTGGTCAGAGGAGCCTTCATCAGCCGATTCCACCGGGGGCAAAACAGGCCTGCAGCATGTGGATGTCTCCCCCACATCCACAGTCCTTGGGGCAGGAGCTGGGCCAGAGCTAACCACAACACTATATAGCAATGTACATATAGTAAGTGACTTGGATCATAGACAAAGAAAGTTGTAAGTGTTCCGTTGAGTAGTGCTGGTAATGTTCACTTTACATTTCTTATAAGAACAAAACTGAGACTCGGGGAAGTCGTGCATAGACAAATACACTTCATATTATACTGCTCAAAAAAAATAAAGGGAATACTTAAACAACACAATATAACTCCAAGTAAATCAAACTGTCTACTTAGGAAGCAAAACTGATTGACAATCTATTTCACATGTTGTCAGCACATTCAACTTTATGCAGAACAAAGTATCCAATGAGAATATTTCATTCATTCAGATCTAGGATGTGTCCCTTTAATTTTTTTGAGCAGTATATGTGTATAGTGTTTTATAGAAATTATAGTTACTATAGATAAAGCCTCCCCTCCCCATAGGCTGGAAACAGTCTGTTCCTGTCTCCAGGGGGCCCCGAAGGCCCAAAAATCTGAGCTTGCGTGCCCACTGATATAGCTCTATGTGCTACTTGTGCCATTTTGCCATTATTGTTCTAGGGGATCAATTTGCTTGTAGTGCAACAGTGATATGAGGGTATCCTTCTAGGGTTGACTAGAAGACCTCCAAGGTCCCTTCCTTTTTTTAAAAGTAATTTTTGTTAAATTGTATTAAAAAGTATAGCCAAAAACGTACATATACATTTGTACATTTGCAATATTTTCAATACACACAAAAAAAGAAAAAAAAATACAAACCAAAATAAACAGAAAACATCAACAACAGAATCAAAACAAGAAAAATACAAAAATATACAATGGGCAATTACAACAATAAAATTAACATTAAAAATATCAATATCCCTTCCAACTGTTATTCTATTTCTCTATCTTCAGAATGAATTGGGTACAATCTCAGCACCCTGCTTCCTTTGTGCAAACTGAGTGTGACACACTATTACAGATAAAATATAGCTATTATGTCATTTATGTGTCTATTTTTTGCTCTTGCAGTACATAGCAACATTTATCAATGTCATGATGTCACCCCATCATGTGTTTCCTCTCCGTCTTTACTTCTCCATAATTGGCTGCTATTAGCAGATCAAGGAAAACACAGCACAACATGGGTTGCCGATTCTCTCACAAAATGCAATCCTGCTGCTACATCTAAAGCAGTGGTGAGATTCAAAAAATTTTACTATCGGTTCTGTGGGAGTGGCTTGGTGAAGGATACTGTAAATGCTCCATTCCCTCCCCACTCCTGGATGAAGGATATAGCAAAATCTCCATTCTCACCATACTCTACGACAGTGTTTCCCAACCTTGGCAACTTGGAGATATTTGGACTTCAATTCCCAGAATTCCTCAGCCAGCGTATGCTGGCTGGGGACTTCTGGGAGTTGAAGTCCAGATATCTTCAAGTTGTCAAGGTTGGGAAACACTGCTCTAGGAGAATTACTTTAAAATCTCCATTCCCATCCCACTCAAGGGGAAGAATACTGTAAAATCTCCATTCTCACTCCACCGTAGGGGAAGGAAACTGCAAAATACCTACATGACATTGGATCAGATTATTTACAGGACCGCCTCCTGCCTCATATATTCCAGTGATTGGTTAAATCACACAGAGTCGGCCTCCCCTGGGCCCCAATGAGGTGGGGCCAGTCAGAGGTGGTATTTACCAGTTCTCTGAACAACTCAAAATTTCCATTACCAGTTTTCTAGAACTGGCCAGAATCAGCTGAATCCCACCTCTGATCTGAAGGGATTGGGCCCTGTGATCTCCGTGTTTCATTTTATAGGTTTCTGGAACTGTCAACTGTTCATTAACCTTTCCACATTTAAGGTCTATCTTCAAAACCTTTGTAGAAATTTAGCCTTTCTCTTTTCATCAGAAAAATTAAAAGCACCCATCAAGTTTGCCTCATCTGATCAATTTTTAATATTTTGTCAATAATATGTATTTTTATTTTGGCAAAAGGGGGAGGTTGTAGAAAAATAGCACCCACCCCTCTCCTAGAAGAATGAAATATGGTAGGAAATATTAACAAGGCAGAATATTTTCCCTAAAAGAGAAATAAAAATCATAAAGGAAACAGAAGCAAAAGACCCTAGCTCCCTGCCCTCAGCAGATATTTTGGTGCCTATCTGAAAGACAAAAGATTGGGCCAGTCTATCTACAAAACAAAAGACTTCAGCTCCAGGATGATGGGATTATCCTTCAGAGCAAAGCCATTCAGCCACAATAGGAAATTGCCCTTCATTGCATCACCCAGCAAGATTCAACCAAGCCTGGGACACAAACAACTTCAGCTATGACTTCGCAGCCCCATGGGAATCTCACTGCAACCAATAGGATAAGGTCAAATTCAAAGCCCAAGAGAGGGGATAAATCTCTCTCTCTCTCATCCATGTGCTCGATTGCTCAAGACCTCAAACCATGTGGTCCTGTCCACCATTAAACTATCTTTCCAATCACCCTCCATGTTTCCATTGTCTTTCTTCCTACTTGGAACTGAACCCAGATGGACATTTCTTCCAACACTTTGCATAAGAAATTATGGCTCTAAAGCATGACAAATATTAAACTTGACTACCTCTCCTGAAGCTACTAGTAATCAGAATCATAGTAAGAACAAGCACAGGATAAATACCCATGAGTTTGTAATATGGAGACAAAACATCAGTAATAATTTGGTCAATGATTGTACTTGAAGCTGAGAGATCAATTTGGATTTCATCATTTGGAGTGAAAGGAGATTTAATTGCAATGTGACTCAGCTTCTATACAAAAACATCTTGCCCATTATCACCATGGTATTTATCTCCAGCTTTATAAACTTTGCATTCATGTGCAATACATTTGGAGAGTCACCACATGATAAAAACCAAAGCAATTGTGGTACTTTTTCCAGCAAGATTCAATGAGAGGTTTTTTTGTGGGGTGTTTTATTCTGCAAATAAATGGATTTAACTGGAAATGGGTGCTAAGCATTTTGAAGATTAAACAAGTGAGATTCTAGGAAGCCAGGCTTATACTTAGTTTTGCTGTTTTTAAACTGATGGGGCGCAACATTGGAAGAAAGATATTGAGACACCATTTTAATCTGGTTATCATGATGTCTGTTTGTATTAGTGGATTCTTAAAATAAGGACCTGATGGCAATAGTTGATACTGGGAACACGACTTCAGAATGAATAACCATTTCTCTTGGATTAGAAAATCAACCAGTGTTATGGATACAGCTCTTCAATTTAATTTTCCTTGATTATTTTATTTTATTTCTTTGTTTGTCAAATATATAAACAATAGGAGGTATTGATATAAACATAAACATAAAAATGTAAGTACAGGAAAATGTGGACAATAGGACAGTAAGACAGGGACAGTAGCCACAATAGTATGTTTATGCACGTCCCTTACAAACCTCTTAGGAATGGGGTGAGGTTGACTGTAGAGAGTCTAAGGTTGAAGTTTTGGGGGTTTAGGGAAGAAACCACAGAGTCAAATAGTGCATTCCAGGCATTGATCACTCCACCGCTGAAGTCATATTTTCTACAGTCAAGTTTGGAGCTGTTTACATTAAGTTTGTATCTATTGTGTGCTCATGTATTGTTGTGATTGAAGCTGAAGTAGTCATTGACAGTAGAACATTGTGGCAGATGATTTTATAAATTACATTTAGATCAGATCCAAGGTGACATATTTCTAAATTTTCTAAGCCCAAAATTTCAAGTCTGGTGAAATGAGGTATTCTGTTGCAAGTAGAGAAGTGGACACTTCTTGTGAAATATTTCTGAACTCTCTCAATTGTATTAATGTCCGATATGCATTGCAGGTTCCAGACAGGTGAGCTGTATTTAAGAATTGGTCTAGTAAATATTTTGTATGCTCTGGTTAGCAATGCAATATTGCCATAGAAGAAGCTACACAAGATTAGATTAACAACTCTTAGTGCCTTTTTGGCAATGTTTTTTGAAAACTGTCCTCTGAACTTTGAATTGAATATTTATGTTGTCATTCTTTTAGTTCTATCTTCCAGTAGGCTTTCTTATTTATTACATTCCTTCCAAAGAAAGTTTATGTAAAGCTTACCACCACTTAAGTATATACTTGAACTTGGGGGGAAAAAACCCTTCGGCCTCTTGTGTCTGATTAGAGACAAACACTGCAGATTCCCAGAGAGCCTTCTTGCCATCTGTTTTCAAAACAGAAGGCCTCATTTGGGAGAGCAACATTTTGCAAAAGTCCAGTAACACTTAACTTCATTAGTGTCTTAATCGCCTCTGTTGCGTAGCTCTTGCTTATTATAGCCAAGAAGTACCACAGAGATACATTAACGAGGTCTCTGGTTTCTTTTGAAAACTAGCAGAACAGCGAATCTGAAGCACATGAGAAATATGCTTTGCTTTTTTTTGCCCAACCTCACTATTCTCATGTTTGCCAGGATGCAAACCTTGGCCTTCAGAGCATCATTTGCCCTATTAAGCCTGTGTCATTTGCTATCAACACCTCTAATTGCTATACTCATTGGTCAGTCTCTGAAGAGCATTCCCCACCTGCTTCCAATGGGCTTTCATAGGATGGCATCATATACTTAACTTTCCTGAAAACTTTTGAATAGATCATTGAGAGTAGTGAGAATAGCAATAAGGATAGAGTAGAGTAGAACAGAACAGAATAGAATTCTTTATTGGCTAAGTGTGATTGGAAACATAAGGAATTTATCTTTGGTGTATATACATAAAAAAAGATATGTTTGTCAAGAATCATGAGGTGCAACACTTAATGATTGTCACAGGAGTCAAATAAGTAATGAAGGAACAATATTAATAAGAATGTTAAGGATACAAGTAACAAGTTACAGTTGTACAGTCGTAAGTAGGAGGAGATGGGTAATGGGAAAGATGAGAAGATTAATAGTAATAGTAATGTAGCCTTAGTGACATGTTTAACAGTGGTGAGGGAATTATTTGCTTAGCAGAGTGGTGGCGTTTGGGAAAAAACTTCTTGTGTCTAGTTGTCTTGGTGTGCAGTGCTCTAGAGCAGTGTTTCCCAACCTTGGCAACTTGAAGAGATCTGGACTTCAACTCCCAGAATTCCCCAGCCAGCATTCGCTGGCTGGGGAATTCTGGGAGTTGAAGTCCAGATCTCTTCAAGATGCCAAGGTTGGGAAACACTGCTCTAGAGCTTCTTTTGAGGGTAGAAGTCGAAACAATTTATGTCAAGGATACGAGGGGTCAGTAAATATTAAAGAATGGATTCTTACTAACAATCTAGAGATCATGCGCATGTGGACTCAGCCCAATAATTCTTCCACTGTTTATTTTTCCTGTCACTTTTGCTTTTCCTTCAGCTTTTCTTCTTGATTCTGCTATCTTGCTCGCTCTCCATCTCTATGGACCACTTTTTCCAAGTCCAAGTAGACATGATATTACTTTTCTTCTCATTGCATGTTTTCTGAGTTGGATGCTTCATGGGAAGAAAAGAGTTAAATCTTTCATTTCCTCTTTTTGTTAAAAGTGTCCTAGAAGACTCCCAGAATAGTCCCCAACTTTGGAAACTTTAAGAGTTGTGGATTTCAACTCCCAGAATAAATAGCTGGTTGAGAAATTCTGGGAGTTGAAGTCTACATGTCTTAATGAGCATAAGAGACACACAAAAAATCAGGATTCTCCAATCTTGGCAACTTAAAAAAAAAACCACCTCTCCTCTCCCAAAAGCAAAACTCCTTTTCATCCTTCTCTTTTCTAAGCAAGCCCATTGGTTCAACCCAATTCCCCTAGATAATTTACACTGGGATATAAATCATGGCCCTTCATTTGATTTTATTTCTACCTTTCCTCCAGGTGGTCAAAGTGGAATAAGCTGCATACAGCAGTCCATCCTCCAACTTTCCCCACAGCAACAACTGTATGTCCAGCACCATCTTATACGTTTCTATGCTACAAATGGATCAATGTCAATCCCTTACTAATAATTCAATAACTTTACCTCTACAGCACTTCGATTATAAGGATTAGAATGCAAATGTTTGGCCTTATTCAGTTGTCTATTGCTGCAATAGAAAAGTTAACTACCTTTTGTACTTATCTCTGGAGCGTCAGAAGTTGTTTATTACAGTAGTTTCATATTCTGTCTTATATTCTTCAGAGTTCAAGGTCACCTACCCAGGATATCTATTTACATTATCTGCACAACAATAGTCTTATGAAGTAGAGTCAGCTGAAAGAAAGAAATTGGATGAGATGATACAAAAGAGCAATGAGTTGAAAATAACACAAGGTCACAATTCAAAGTGTTGGTTATGACCTTTAAAGCCCTTCATGGCACTGGACCAGGATATCTCCGAGACCGCCTTCTGCCGCACGAATCCCAGCGACCGATTAGGTCCCACAGAGTGGGCCTTCTCCAGGTCCCGTCAACTAAACAATGTCGGTTGGCGGGCCCCAGGGGAAGAGCCTTCTCTGTGGCGGCCCCGACTCTCTGGAACCAACTCCCCCCAGAGATTAGAACTGCCCCTACTCTCCCTGCCTTCCGTAAACTCCTTAAAACCCACCTTTGTCGTCAGGCATGGGGGAACTGAAACACCTCCCCCCGGGCATGTACAATTTATGCATGGTATGTTTGTGTGTGTGTTTGTTAGAAAAAATGTGGTTTTTTAAATATTTTAAAGTTATTTGGATTTGTTATGAATTGTTGTGTCTTACTGTGAGCCGCCCCGAGTCTGTGGAGAGGGGCGGCATACAAATCTAAATAATAAATAAATAAATAAATAAATAAATGCACAGGAACAATGCGAAGTCCTTTATTTCAGAAAAAGAATTGAAATAGAAAAGCCTAGGTCTGATAGCAGTACTGGTAAGCTCATAAAATCACTGAGAGAGTCCAGGCTAACAGATAGCTTTAAGAGAAGAGGGAAAGTAGGAATGCCAAGAATGCAAACAAACATTTGTCACTATGAGGACCAGAGATAAGAGAAAGTCAGTCTGGTTCTCTACTTAGGATGGCACCAGAAAAGAATGTGTAATGTTTGAGATGTATCTGGGCATTGACTTGCTTTGAATTATCATTGCAGCTCACTCTGACACTTTATTTTCATATATCATATGATTTAATATGAATAATATGAAGATGTGGATGGATAGATGATAGATAGAATTAGAATTCTTTATTGGCCAAGGGTGATTGGACACACAAGGAATTTGTCTTTGGTGCATATGCTCTCAGGGTACATAAAAGAAAAGAGACAATTGTCAAAAATTGTAAGGTACAACACTAGTCACAGGGTACAAATAAGCAATCAAATCATACTAGGAAACAATTAGTACTATGTTCAGGAAAGTTGGGTTAGCAATATACAAGCAAGCTAACAATGAATGTTTGTGTGTGTTCTGTCGAGCTCTCTGGTAGAACCCTCCCGAAAATTCACAGATACAAATTTCAGACACACATACGTTTGAAAATTCAAAACAATGTTCTTTATACCGAAAATTCAAATAAACTAAGCACTCTTTTTGTATAGCAAAGTGCACTCATCTCTAAAACAAACTGGTAATTTGTACAAGTCCCTTATCAGTTCTGAGATACTTAACTTGCAGCTGTGAGGCAATTCACAGTCCTTCTTCTTTCACAAAGTGAAACACACTTTGCTCTGGTTTAGTTTCAAAGCAGGAAAAAATCAGCACACAAAAGTCGAAGTCAGCAAGGCAGGCACGAAAAACAACGATCAGATAATCCTCCACAATGGCCAAACCCACAGGCTGATATCTATAGCAGCCTCACTAATTACCACAGCCCCACACAACCAAAGGTGGCCTCATTTTCGTTGATAATAATCTCCCAGTTGTTGCTTCCTATGCATCGCTCTCAGCATGCGTGGCTGTATAATTAACTCTTGTTCCGAATCCAAGGAGGAGCTAGATAATTGATCTCCTGAGCTGTCTGCCACACTCTCCTACTCCCTGTGACTCATGTCTTCTTGGTCAAAGGAGCCTTCATCATCAGATTCCACTGGGAGCAAAACAGGCCTGCAGCATGTAGATGTCTCCCCCACATCCACAGTCCTTGGGTCAGGAGCTGGGCCAGAGCTAACCACAACAGTGTGTATTGAAGTACTATAGCTTTAAGAGGTAGTGTTGCAAATTGCCATAAGAGGGAGATAGCATGATTCTCTCTCTCTGCTCTCTCTGTTCTTTCTGCTGATTCATTGAGACTGATGTAGTAAGCTCTCTGTCTTCAATGATAGTTTGATGTATTTGTAAGCCGTAATGTATGTCTGATATGTAAGACAAAGACAGGCTTGTAATAATATGATTGCATTGAGAGTTATTGACTGATTTGAATGTGGACTGTTTAATTTGACTGTCCTATTTCTAAAGTAAACATTATTTTATACACTTTAATGTATCTGTTTTGTATGGCTGAATAATTATTCATATCTCCTGGATATCTACTAGAATCCCATGTTTTCCTCTGTGCATATCCTTGAAAACTCAAGAATTCCGCATAGAGTGATCCCTCATTTCTCACTGGGGATGCGTTCCAAGACCACAAATTTCCGTGAAGTAGAGGAAATATTTTTTTTAATGTATTTAACAAGTATTTGGACTTTAAAAACCTACCCTTTGCATTAAACAGTCATTCTATAATGTTTCTCAGCTGGAACTCCATGTGATATCCTACCAGTTTCTTTAATAGAGTACAGTAGTACTGTAGAAGAATTTTATGAATTTTTAATGGATTTTAAATTTTTAATGGATTTAATGGACTTAAGCCCCCTTTGAAAACCTGTGAAATAGCGAATCCGTGAAAGATGAACCGTGAAGTAGCGAGGGATTACTCCTGTACTCCATAACATTGGTTATAGACCCAGTGAGGTATTTCCAGACAAATATTGATATTTTCTGAGTTGTATCAGGTTTATATAATTATTTCTTCATTAGATGAAATTCCCAGCGACCGATTAGGTCCCACAGAGTGGGCCTTCTCCGGGTCCTGTCAACTAAACAATGTCGGTTGGTGGGCCCCAGGGGAAGAGCCTTCTCTTTGGCAGCCCCGACCCTCTGGAACCAACTCCCCCCGGAGATTAGAACTGCCCCTACCCTCCTTGCCTTTCATAAGCTCCTTAAGACCCACCTTTGTCGTCAGGCATGGGGGAACAGAGACATCTCCCCCGGGCATATACAATTTATGAATGGTATGTTTGTATGTATGTGTGTTTAGAAAATGGGGTCTTTTAAATATTTTTAAATAGTAATTTAGATTTGTTGTAAATTGTTTTCACTTTGTTGTGAGCCACCCCGAGTCTGCGGAGAGGGGCGGCATACAAATCTAAATAATGAATGAATGAATGAATGAATGAATGAATAAATAAATAAATAATGATTATGTGTCTTCGCTGGAAGTTTTGACCAGAGATGAACTGACATTGACTGGCATAACTGGAAGACTGATAGAGGAATCAAGGAGAAGGCAGGACAGAAAACAGATGAGAGAGAAACAATAACAACAAGAAGAGAAAGTATCTTCAAATGTATATTTTGTTAAGAAATGTTATTCTTGTGAGGCTAAGGATCACAAATGTATCTAAAGATGCAAACCATGATTTGTGGGTAACTGATAGTGGGGCAACACAATGCATAACTAACAATGGAGAAAAAAATCATTAACATGACTAAAAGTCACCACATGTAGCACAGTGATACCTCGTCTTACGAACTTAATTGGTTCCGGGACTAGGTTTGTAAGATGAAAAGTCTGTAAGATGAAACAATGTTTCCCATAGGAATCAATGGAAAAGTGATTAATGCATATCAACCCCAAAACTCACCCCTTTTGCCAGCCGAAGCGCCCATTTTTGCACTGCTGGGATTCCCGAGGCTCCCCTCCATGGGAAACCCACCTCTGGACTTCCATGTTTTTGTGATGCTGCAGGAGAATCCCAGTAGGGGAATCCCAGCAGCACAAAAACGTGTGCTTCACTGGCAATGGAAGTCTGGAGGTGGGGTTTCCCAGCAAAGGGAGCCTCAATGAAATTGCAGCATAGCAAAAACATGGAAGTCCTCGAAACCCCACCTCTGCACTACCATGTTTTTGTGATGCTGCGATTTCGCTGAGGCTCCCGTCGCTGGGAAACCCCACCTCCGGACTTCCATTGCCAGTGAAGTGTCCATTTTTGCACTGCTGGGATTCCCCTGCAGCATCGCAAAAACACGGAAGTCTGGAGGTGGTGTTTCCCATGGAGGGGAGCCTCAGGGGAATCCCAGCAGCGCAAAAACAGGGGCTTCACTGGCAACAGAAGTCCAGATGCGGGGCATCCCAATGGTGGCGGCTTGGATTTGTAGTTTGGAAGAAGAGGCAAAAAAATCTTAAACCCCGGGTTTGTATCTCAAAAAGTTTGTATGACGAGGGATTTGTAAGACGAGGTATCATTGTATTACCTAATGGCTGGAAAATGAAAGCATCTGGAGAATCTAGTGCATATTGGTCATGGTTAAATGAGAGTTTACCAATGTTATATACAGTGGTACCTCGAGATACGAGTTTAATTCGTTCTGGACCTGGGCTCTTAAGTCGAGCAGCTCTTATCTCAAACGACTTTTCCCCATAGGAATTAATGTAAATAATTTTAATTGGTTCCAGCCCTCAAAAAACTCACAAAGTTAGTCTAAATTATGCAGAAAGACATGTTTTTAATGAAGAAATGTACATGTACATATAAATGAATAATGAAGTTTCTTTCACTTAACTTGTAAACTTTCTTAAACTTTTAAATTTACATATGTTCAACTTCTCTGCCACCCAATCCTGTAGGACAGAGGTCCCCAACCCTTTTTGCACCAGGGACCGGCTTTAAGCGATCAAGAGAGGAATGGGTGAATGAATGGACGGAGGGTGGGAAGGAAGGAAGGAAAGAGGGAAGGGACAGGAACAGAGGAAGGAAGCAAGGAAACTTATGAAAGGGGAGAGTAAGAGAGGAATGAGTGAAGGGAGGGAAGGAGGGAAGAAGGTGGGAAGGAGAAAGAAAAGAAGAAATAGAGGAAGGGAAGGTAAAAGAGAGAAAGAAAAAGAGCAAGAAAGAAAGCAAGAAAGAAAGAAAGAAAGAAAGAAAGAAAGAAAGAAAGAAAGAAAGAAAGAAAGAAAGGGGGAAGGGACAGGAACAGAGGAAGGAAGCAAGGAAACTTATGAAAGGGAAGAGTAAGAGAGGAATGAGTGAAGGGAGGGGGGGAGGGAAGAAGGTGGGAAGGAGAAAGAAAAGAAGAAATAGAGGAAGGGAAGGTAAAAGAGAGAAAGAAAAAGAGCAAGAAAGAAAGCTGCAAGCACCCCCTCGAGCCCCCCAGGCCGGTTGCAACCTTTTAAAACACGCGCGCCGCTTCGCAGCTGTCTCCTGAAGCCGAACGCGGAAGTTAGCGTTTGGCTTCAGGAGACAGCTCCTTGGCGCTTGTATCTCGAATTTGGGCTTGTAAGTAGAACAAAAATATCTCTCCCCTCCCAGCTCTTATCTCGAGTTGCTCTTAAGTAGAGCAGCTCTTATGTCGGGGTTCCACTGTATATCTAAACTAGTATATAAACTGCTATCTGTTAGGATTCTGGTAAATGCAGGATATGTTGTAACATTTGAGAAAGATAAATGTAAAATTTAAAAGCAAGGAAGAAATGTTTCTGCAAAGTTAGAAAATTGTTTGCTTGTGCTTAATGACAATCCATTAAGAAAGGCTAACTCAGTTTTTGTTAACAAAAAGCCACGTGATAATTGTACCCATCTAGTCCTTAGGCATATAGGACACGTGCATTTTTAAGTTTTGAAGAAAACTGTTGTGTTGGCTAATGGTATCAAATTAAGACCTTGTACAAAATATTTAAATTGCAATGCCTGTAATGAAGAAAGGAGCAGGTAACCCCTACAAACAGATTCAATGGATTTAAAACTAAAGAACCTTTAGAGGTAGTATTTCCTGATATCATTGATCCTAAGTGGAGCCTGTTATATACTTAGCATAATTCCAGATTTGATTTCTGTTATTTGATGAAATCTAAAGCAGAAACATACCAATATTTTTCCAATTGGTTAAGATTTATGGAAAGGAAAATGAATAAGAAAGTTATAACTGTTGTTACTGATAATGGTTCAGAGTTTAAAAATAATAGGTTTGTAACTAATTTACAAAGAGCTGGAATAGGACATAGGTGTTCTGCTTCTTATAGACCTCAACTTAATACCTATGTTGAGAGGCAAGGTCAGACACCACAAGCTATGATTAGAACCATGATTTCTGATTCTTGTTTGCCAAACCAGCTTTGGGGTGAAACTCTTTTATGTGCTAACCATGTTCTAAATAAGATAGTTAATGCAACAAATGGGGAAATACCGTACACTCAGTGGTATGGAAGGAAGCCTGATTTAAGTTATTTACATATGTTTGATGCACCAGCTTGGATGCATATTTCTACTCAAATAAAAAGAAAAGGACAACATAGAGCTAGTTTATTGTATTTTGTTGGCTATGCACCTTTACAATGTACCATTTATATGAAAAAGGCATTGGGTTTAAAGATGATGGAAAAACTGGTTATTGGAAATTGAAGTCTTTAGGGTTTAAAGCAATAAGGTTATGAATGGAATAAGTGTATTGTAAAAAAATAGTTTCTATGGATTTTAAAGCTAATATAGCTGATCCTTGTTTATATAGAAGAAAGAAAGATAGTTTGATTTCTCTGTTACTATTATTTACAGATGATATAGCGATTATAACAAAGACTGAAGAAGAAGCAAATGATATTATTTCTGAATTACAGAGGAAATTCAGGATTAGAAATTTAGGTGAAATTAAATATTATTTGGGTCTTGATATAATAAAGACAAATAGAGGATTTAAAATTTTATAAGCTAAGAAAATTAGCCAGTTGTTTAAAAGATATAACATGAAGAATTGTAAGACTGCTAAGACACCAATGGATCAGGGCTTTACACATAATGATATTAAATGTCCTTTATTTGATAAGGAAATATATCAATCTCTAATTGGTAGTTGCTCATATTTGAATAATTTGTTTAGAGCAGATATATCTTACAGCGTCAATCAATTGGCTAGATATAATGCTGAATCAAATAAAAGGCAATTGCAAGCAGCTAAGCCAATACTTAGATATTTAAAGCACATTATTTACATTACATTATTATTTATATTTAGAACTGAGAAATGTGTTAATTGCATATGCTAATGCAAGGTTTGCTACTGATACAATGACTCATAAGTCAACATCAGATATACAGTGATCCCCCGTTTATTGCGTCCCCAACCATTGCGAACAGGGTACTTCGCTATTTTTCAACCCGGAAGTCAAAAATACCATCTACGCATGCGTGCCGGGCACGCATGCGTAGATGGCAGCGGCTTCCCTGGGTCTTCCCCCTCTTGCTGGCGTCAGCGAGGAGTTTCCCCACCGCCCACGCAAACTCCTCGCTGCCGCCCGCCCTTCGCCCGCCCACGCCGTTCATTCTCGCCGCTTTTGAGCTGAGTCCGGGAGCGAATTCGCTTCCGGACTCAGCTCAAAACCGCCGATAGCAAGCGGCAAGGAACGGCTTGTCTCGGCGCTTTCGAGCTGACAGCTCGAAAGCGCCGAGACAAGCCGTTCCTTGCCGCTTGCTATCGGCGGTTTTGAGCTGAAAACCGGCGGTTTTGAGCTCAAAACCGCCGATACCAAGCGGCAAGGAACGGCTTGTCTCGGCGCTTTCGAGCTGACAGCTCGAAAGCGCCAAGACAAGCCGTTCCTTGCCGCTTGCTATCGGCAGTTTTGAGCTGAAAACCGGCGGTTTTGAGCTCAAAACCGCCGATAGCAAGCGGCAAGGAACGGCTTGTCTCGGCGCTTTCGAGCTGACAGCTCGAAAGCGCCGAGACAAGCCGTTCCTTGCCGCTTGCTATCGGCGGTTTTGAGCTGAGTCCGGAAGCGAATTCGCTTCCGGACTCAGCTCAAAACCGGCGATACCAAGCGCCCCCCGGACCCCCAACCCGGGTTTGGGGGGCTGCTAGGAAGCCCTCCATGCCGGCGGCAAACAGCCGCCCCGCCCCCAATCTTCGGCTCCTCGCTAGCGCTGTGGGAGTAAAAACACCGTCTGCACATGCGCAGACGGTGTTTTTACTTCCGCATCGCTACTTCGCGAAAACCCGCTCGTTGCGGGGGCTCCTGGAACGGAACCCTCGCAACGAGCGGGGGATCACTGTAGTGGTAATGTTGGGTAATGCTTTAATAGGGTGAAATCTATTAGACAACAACATATTAGTTTATCCATTGTGGAAGCAGAATTTTTGAGTTTATCATTAATGTGTAGAGAATTATTTATTTATTTATTAGATTTGTATGCCGCCCCTCTCCGTAGAGTCGGGGCGGCTCACAGTAATAATAAAGACAATGTAAAAACAAATCTAATAATTTAAAAAACACTAAAAACCCCATTATTAAAAGCAAACATACACACAAACATACCATGTATAAACTGTATAGGCCTAGGGGAGATGTCTCAGTTCCTCCATGCCTAATGGCAGAGGTGGGTCTTAAGAAGTTTACGAAAGGCCAGGAGGGTGGGGGTAGTTCTAATCTCCAGGGGGACCTGGTTCCAGAGGGTTGGGGCCGCCACAGAGAAGGCTCTTCCCCTGGGTCCTGCCAAATGACATTGTTTAGTTGATGGGACCCAGAGAGGCCAACTCTGTGGGACCTAACCGGTCGCTGAGATTCATGCAGCAAACTAGACTGCAGAAAATATGATTTCAGCAATAGAATGGTCAACGCCTGGAATTCACTACCGGACTCTGT